>NC_081412.1:520000054-520317197 GCF_030272615.1 Cryptomeria japonica | reverse complement strand
TGTTTTGTAATACACCATTAGCCGATCATTTTTCGTAATTAATTGGTCCATTTGTGCACAACTATTGGAACATTTGTGCACCACTATTGGGACATTTGTCAACAAGTACTAGCGATTTTGAGTTGACAGGCACATCTTTAGTTAGGTATTAGGTGACACTTTGAAATGTGTACTTTTTGACCTTTGTGCGCATAACTGATTCCATAGCATGCATCGTTACTACCCAAAAGCCAGATCAATAGCTATAAGCAGTTAAGTCTGCATACAAAGACAACTACATACAAAAACAACTAAAAAAAGAGAATCAATCTTACCAAAAAGAAAGAAACATACACCATACATACATACGGTGTGTGTAGGTATCTCCCTTTCATATGATTAAAATCTTCCTAAAATTGCGGTTGTAGGGCCGGGCATATAATTCGGGCCCAACAAAACTTCTCGTTATACCTTGTACAACTACACAAAGTGCGCGCGTAACTGCGGAATCGCCGGCTCCCAGCCCTTCCGTTTGACCCGCGTGATTGTCCACGACTGGCCGATCCATTCGCAGATCCATTCGCAATTATTTTGTCTGCTTCATCTACACCTACTTCCCGTCAATTTCGCACGAGCGGGCCCCACCGCATGCGTTCTGCCGCGCATGCCGGGCGCCGGCCATTTTCCCCACTTTTCAAGCCCTGAAATCTGACATGGACCACGTGATTCTATTCTATTGACGGGCCGTTAACTGACGCCGAAAATTACGAGACGGGACGTGACGGAGATGTGCATTTGCCGTTTGCCCGCCTCGGTGGCCGCGGCACCGCCACCGAGAGTGGGAAGAAGAATATTTTTCAGAAAATTTTGTGGAAGAATTTTACAGAAAAATTTGTGGGCCATGGATGAAAAATTCATGGGCCCCGACGATTCCGAGCATCTCTCACAGGCTCTGTTATCCATTTACCCCCCGCTATTTTCGTGGGGTACCTCATTTCTCTGGATTGACTTCATCTTTTTTTCTATTTTGTGTATTTTTCTGTCTGTGTCAGTGGCTGGCGTGCCCTCATTCGGCGTTCTGTCAGCCGTAGGTTTCAGTCATCGTGTGCTGTGAGCGGGCGGGCGCCATTGTATGTGGAGATGAAATTATTATTTGGCTTCGGTAAGTTGTGGTGGATCTTTCGCTGTAGTTGAAAATGGCTTAGGTAGCACACTGATTGATCTTATTGTGTTTCATGAGGAATCATTGGAGCTGAAGCAGTGCGGTTTGATTTTTCAATGAAGGAAATGATGTGAAGACTATTGTGTGTGGAAGACGTGACTTTCGGTTTTGTTTTTCTCAGATTGTTCATTTATTGGTCCGTTTTTTTGATGGAGGAGATGATTAGGGTTTAGAATCTTGGCGCATACTGCAGACGAACAGAAGAGTGAAACAGGAAGGTAAATTTGCATCTTTTAGACCGTTTGATGCTTTGCTTTGCACTGTTTTTGCTTCGGATTCTATCTATTTTGCTTGAGATTACGTATTTTTATGCTTTTCTTGAGGATTCTAGGAAATGGAATTTCTGGAAATGAAACTATTTTGCTTGAGATTAACGTATTTTTATGCTTTTTATGAGTGAAATGGAAATTCAAGACTGGAAATTAAAGAGAATTTTTAACTATTTTGCTTGAGATTACATATTTTTATACTTCTCTTGAGGGAAATGGAAATTCAAGACTGGAAATAAAGAGAATTTTTAAATATTTTGCTTGAGATTACATATTTTTATGCTTCCCTTGAGGGAAATGGAAATTCAAGACTGGAAATGAAAGATAATTTTTAACTATTTTGCTTGAAATTACATATTTTAATGCTTCTCTTGAGGATTCAGGGAAATGGAAATTCAAGATTGGAAATGAAAGAGAGTTCTCAAGTATTTTGCTTGAAATTACATATTTTTATGCTTTTCTTGAGGGAAATTGAAATTCAAAACTGGAAATAACTGAAAGTTTTTAACTATTTTGCTTTAGATTACATATTTTTATGCAGGTAAATGGAAATTCAAGGCTGGAAATGAAAGAGCGGGAGAGGTGGCGGCCTGAGGAAGACTCTCTCTTAGCCGCCTACGTGAAGAAATACGGGGCAGGGGAATGGCATCTGGTATGCCAGAGAATGAATAAGGTTCTGGACAGAGACGCCAAATCCTGTCAGGAGAGGTGGAAGAATTACTTGAAGCCTGGAATTAAAAAGGGATCTTTATCAGAAGAAGAGCAGCGTCTCGTCATAAGTCTGCAAACGAAATACGGCAACAAGTGGAAGAAGATTGCGGCTCAAGTGCCTGGAAGAACTGCAAAGAGGCTCGGGAAATGGTGGGAAATTTACAAAGAAAAGCAGCAGAAGACAGAAACAGAGACAGAGGAGCCTGTGCGCTGCTCTGATCCAGTCATCCAAGGTAACAAATATGATCATATTCTCGAAACATTTGCAGAAAAATTCATGCAAAATCAAAAGCAGCTCGGATTTCCGCATAATTTTAGTTTACCGCCAATTACAGTAGCAATGCCTCCTCCGCTTTGCCTAAATTTACCATCAAATTCTGTTCCTGTTCGTGATTTCTTTAATACGGCTCTATCTGTACCTACACCAATTGCTTCTTCATCAGCTGGACCAGCATCTTCTCATCCTCCATGGATTCCAACTGAGAAAACTTCTTCAGTTAGCTGTTCCTACACATCATCAGAATACTCTGCAAGTCCCTCGTCCTCGTCACCCTCTGTGACTCTCTCTCTTTCTCCATCCATGACCAGTCATGCTGTTTCAAACACTGCTCAGAAAAATGCTGCAAACGAAATTCCAGAAGCTTCTACCAGGGAAAAAATTACAGATAATTTGCCTACGAACAGTCAGGCTGCAATTCATTCAGAGAGAGTTTTAATGCAGCAAATATCTACCTTTTTACAGCAATGCAGAGAATTGGAGGAGAGACAGCACTTTTGGCTTAAGCATAAGAAGGAAGCCTCATGGAGGGTGAAGCGGCTTGAAGAACAGATTGAGTGTGATAAAGCTCGTAAGCGCAGAGAAAAGATTGAGGAAACAGAATCCAAAGTGCGGGCTTTGAGAGAGGAAGAAAAGATTTATCTGGATCGGCTGGAGAAAGATTACAGAGAACAGCTTGCTCGATTGCATAAAGATGAAGAAATCAAGGAGGCAAGAGTCATGGAAATGTGGACGACCCAGCACGTCCAGCTTACCAAGTTCTTCGATCAGATGGTCCATCCTTACTCTTACAAATCTTATGGCAGTCCTTAACATTTCATTATATTTGGAATTTGCCTTTCTAGTTTTGGCTACACATGTTTTAGGGCAAATTTAACAGTAATGCATTTGTTAATTGCAGAATTTAAATTTCTTTGAACTGTCTTCATTGCATGGCAATCAAATACTTTATTGTTCATGCCTGGCAAAGTGAAATATAGTGTAATTATGGAAGCTTCTGTAAGAAATTTCTATTTTGGTCACTCATGATGAGGTATTAAATGCTTCTCTTCTAAATGTTTATGTCTGCAATATGTTTTTTGGTACCATGCAACGTTTTGATGAAATTTGAAGTGATCACTTAATAATTTAGCTAGAAAATCATTGAATTGTCCTGAATAAATTAGAGAAAACAGAAGTGTAGACAAATGAATGAGAACATTATTCTTCCATTCATTAGGAATAAATAGGTGATTATAGAAGTGTACATAAGGGACATGAAAATTACAACAGGAGGATGGGCTCTTTTGGGCTGGGGTCTCATGAAGGGGGCTTCTTAAAAAATAGAGGTGGAGTCCTTGAGACTTTTTAGGAATATTTTAGAGCTGCTGGTCTTATGAATTTTGTAGTGTCTTTAAAGTTTTGAAATTTAAGAAACGTGGTGGTCTCATGAATATAGTACCTTTGTCTATTGTTGGCCTGGTCTTCTATACTCTGTGCAAGATAAAAACAAGTAAAAACATTCATTTTTCCTTCCAAATTTTCTTAACAGCAATATAAACTTAGATGTGCAAGATAAAAACAAGTAAAAACATTCATTTTTCCTTCCAAATTTTCTTAACAGCAATATAAACTTAGATGACTGACAATTGGCAAATAATATTGATAAGTTGGTTGGGCAATTTCTAGCCCTACCCCATTTTCACCTAGTCAAATATGCAAGCCTAAGTAGGAGCTCCTATGTTCCAAGGAAAAGATTCTAAATAATTTCATAGCATTTTTTTTTTCAATGAGACCTCTTCCTCAAAAATAGAAGCTTAATTAAGCCCCCCAATGGAACCCAAGCCTTAGTGATCAGATCTTATTAGTGAATTTGGAGTTTTTTTTCTGTTTGTATAAACATTACATGTTTTTATGATGAAATAGTAATTTTATACTTCATTTTATTAAAAAGTGATAAATAATTATTTTATTTTTATTGGTCAAAATTTAACTTTGATCATTAAATTGAACAATGTTTCAAAAGACTTTTTTATTAATGTGACAATTTGTCTCTTGCGTGACCATTAGATGGACAAGTATATCATCACATAATGTTTTTGCATTGTTATTAAATTACACTCTAACTCAAGATGTGTCAATCATGTTTAGAAAACATTGTAAGTGTCATGGGAATTGTTGTCATAATTGTGATGAAATAGAATATCCTCTACAACATGGTGTGGTATTACAAGTTGTAATGTTAGGCTATCTTCACATAAACACTATGCTTGATATGACATCGAGCTATTGAAAGTATAATTTTAGGAACACCACAATTGAAACTAAGGTTAGTGCAAACCTTGGAGTGTTTAACTTGATATCATTCTCTCTTTATTTTGAAGAGATTACTCTATTATAGTTTTAATGGGTAGAGGAAATTAGCATTCAAGTTGCTAAGATCTTGTTGCTTAAGCTTATCAATAGACTATCATGTTTTAAGCACCACAGATATGTGTTATGGTGGGTACACATCATTGTACTCTCTTCAATTAAAAAAAAATTCTTGATGGTTATATATCACTATTTGGCTATTTCTAACATTATTGTTCCTTATATTTAATTATTCTTAAATTTATCACTAATATTTCATTTATCAGTTTTTGACGGATTTTCTCTCATCTCCACAAAAAATCACATAGAATTAGAAATTTTGATTGTTTACAATATACACAAATTTTATCATCATTTATGACAATTTTGGCTCTAATTACCCAATTTATTAGTGGCTATTTTAAAATATATATGTGCACCTACCTCTAATTTAACATCTTCATTCACAAATTATATATTGACATAAAATATTGCATATTACTAGGAAAATTTGGTCTAGGAAATGTAAAAGATCATAACTTGGTACACTAGAAAATTAGTAGGCAATATAATAAAGGCACACTAGCCATATTCTCCATCTCAATGGGATATTTTGGGCGATCCTCCATAAACAGTTTCGTTCCTTATATAACAAGAACTACCATGGATTCACAAGTTTACATGTTGAATCTCTCTAACACTTAATTCAGATAATTACTCTAACTTAAAAAAATATTTCTATTAGCTCTATATCTTTTCATCTCCATTAACATAAGAGTACCTAGTTGTACCTAAATCTTTCATTTCAAACTGTGCTAACAATTGAAACTTCAAGTCAGAAATCAAATATTCTCCATTCTCAAAGGACAACATATCATTCACATATAATGCAATAATGAGAATGCAACCATTATTAGTTTTGAAATAAACACAACGATCCAATTTAGCCCTTTGAAATCTCAAACTCAACGCATAAGTATCAAACTTTGGGTACCACATTCTAGTAGACTATTTTAGACCATACAAATAATTTTTCAACTTGCAAACCAAATTTTATTTACCTTTTACCATAAAATTCTTGATCTATGACATGTAGGTTTCCTCCTCAAAATCACCATGAAGGAATTTTATCTTCACGTCCATTTTATCAGCTTCTAAGTCATAAGTTGTAGTAAGTGATAACAAGAACTGAATGGATGTCAACTTTACCATAATCAATTCCATCAACTTGTGAATATATCTTCATGACCAACTATACATTTTATTCTTCTCAACACTATCATTAAAGGACCAAAAACATTCTTGAATGCCCATTTACGACCAATGATTTTTTGTCCTTGAAAAGATACTAGATCCCATGTTATTTTTTTCTTCAAAGGAATCATCCCTTCATCCATGGATTTAATCCAAGAATCTAAATCACTCATACATATAGCCTCTTTGATAGTCCTAGGTTGCTAGATACCAAAGTGAAAATACAACTAAAATATAACAATGAATAACCAAACCTTTTTTTGTTGTTGCCTTGTTCTCATAGAACTTTTCAATGGATGAAGTTGAGGTTCTTCTTAAAAAAAATAGATCTACTAAAGGTCTCCTAATCATTAGGTCCAACAAGAGTATGTTATTTTTCTTTCATCAAGATAGGTGGAATATAAACTACCTCATATTTCTCTTCTTTCTTTGGCTATAGTTCAATAGTGGAAGGTTTCCTCCCTAAATTTAGCATTTCTACTATAGAGAACCTTCTTGGCCATTGGATGCCAAAGCATGTACACTTTCACACTAATAACATAGCCAATGGAATTACACTTAACATCCTTGTTGTCGATGCATGGATCATATGCCTCATAACCAAATACTCTAAGATGTCTCATTGAAGGTTTCTTTCCTGACCACACCTCTATGGGTGTCTAATCAACAAGTGTTGATCTAAGAGATCTATTTACCAAATAGTAGAAAATGGTTATAGCTTCAACCCAAAAAATTTATTCAAGACCAACACCACTAAGCATACTCCTTGCCTTCTCCATTAATGTCTATTTTCCTTAGACATTATAGAAGACTTAAATCTCCTTGAGGATTTGGATTTTGACTTCTTGGTTTCTTATTTTCTTTCTTGTTTGATCTACCACAAACAACAAGGGTTTGCTTATCCATCTTGGAATATTTTATTTTCATCTCTTAAAAAAATGATGCAACCACTTCATCCATCTTGAAGGTGGTAGTGGCACTCCCAATGACCATCATGAGGTGATCCCATGAGTCTAGAAAAGAGCATAATATAGTCATACAATGATCCTCCACCTCCATGATATTCACACCAACATAACTCAACTAGGTAAGTAACATATTAAATGCATTCAAATAATCAACTATGGATCCTTTATCTTTCATTTTTAGAAAATACTTCTTCCTCAAGAATATCTTGTTTACCAAGGATTTAGCCTAATAAATATATGAAAATTTCTTCCATAGGTCTTTTGTAATCTTATCTTCATGCAAATTATATTATAGGGAGTCTTCCAAATAAATCTTTTTGAGACCCTTGGCTTTTGATCAATTAAATCTAGTCATCCTGAGTTGTGATGGTTAACTTTGTTCAAGATATCACAACCCATAGATCTCAATCTACAAGCTTATCTTCCATTTTTAACTTTCATATTTTGAAGTTCTACCCATTGAAATTATCCATTTCAACCCTACTAGATTTTCTTTCCATCTCTTTGTTGGAAGGTGTGTGTCCTTCATCCCCTTGGTTGTTCAATGCTACCCTTGAGGATTCATGGCATGGCTTAACCGCCTCCCATGGTTTTTTATATCTCTGGTGTTTGTATTGTGCATTAATAGACCGATCTTTTGGCACAACAACAAACCTTGGCTAGCAAATGGTATCAAAGCTCAATTCATAGGTCCTCATGTTGGGGAATTGTTGGAAGGTGTGTACCCTTCATCCCCTTGATTGTTCAATGCCACCCTTGGGGATTAATGACTTTGGTGTTTATATTGGTCGTTAATGGGTTGATCTTTTGGTGCAACGACAAACCCTAGCTAACACTCTTTCTCGAGACAAGATTATGGAAATACTTCTTAAAAATATCCTACTCAAATAGAGATTAGTACAAAAAACCCTCTACACAATAATGGTACCAAAATTGGCTAGGATCTTCAATACGAACAGAAAAGAATCAAGATACACAAAAAAGCTTCCAAAACTAATCTAAGTGGAGAAGATGATGTAAAAAAATTCTTGCAATAGTTACATAGTTATTGAAAGACAAACACATTCAACAATGGATTTAACATTCAATAGAAATAATCACCATAATGTACAAATATATGTGGGGTAAACCCTCTTTGGGAGAAAAAACCCACACTTCAAAAGCATAGCCCTTTTTAATTTCTAGTAAATAAAGTAATGTACAATATAAATGTCAAGGACAAGCTCTTTATTATGAGCATATAATCAATCACTTGAAATTTTGATCAATTTTGATAGCATCATAGTACCTATACAAAAACTTCTCATACAAACTATGAACATCTCCATTTTTTTAGATATTACGTTGCATAGAGGAGTGAGCCCAAAATGGACACCAAGATCCATGTGTCATGAATTTAACAGTTGTAAGAATTTTCTTAACATGCATGGTACTTGCTTGCATGCATCTCACATAAAAAGCATTGGCATACACCTATAAGGGAATATGTCAATTTCAACACCCTCTTTTGCATGCAAAACATACTCTCAACATGCAAGGCATCTACATGTCTGCAACACCCTTACATCCAAAGACACCAACATCTAATAATGGCTAGTTGTCATAGATTCTATCATAAATATCTCTTACATAGTCATAAGTCATCATACATCAGTGCATAATAATATTTTGTCATAGGATGACACATGGCACAAATACAATTTTTATGTTGTGGTCCACTAAGTGGGATTCCTGCACATCCACGTGTATTGCTTGCATTTCATTAAATTCACCTCCAAGTAGGATGTCAATTCATCAATAGGTGTCACTAAATGACATGACATTAGTAGGAAATAAAATATATAATTAATTAACAACTTAATTGATAAAGTTGCAAAGGTTGAGACACCTTAATCCCAACACATATCACTTGACTATATAAAATTTTCATCAAAGATTCCACATGGGTGTTGATCCATATTAAATGAATAAGCTAGAATTATAACAAATCACTAGATGTGGAGGTTCACCTGGATTCATGAGGAATTATAAAGGATTTTATTGAGATTTAGTGTGTATAAATATATACTTAATTTGTAAAGAAAAGACATCGTTTAATGAATAGAAATTTTATAGTAAAATAAAATTTGTGCTTTCACTATAATATTCATATTTTCATGGTAAAAAATTAGATTTTTGTATGCTCATATTTTGTATAGTTATTTGATAGTCTTCTTATGCAAGAATTTATTCTAAGAAAAATGCATCATACCATTAAAATAAGCTATATGCCGAAATGAAATTTACACTCTTGGGAATGAATCTAAACCTTCTACATCTACACTTTTAAACATGAATATATGACCTTCCATGTCTAGAGATCAAGTATTTTAGTATTTTATTGATTTTAATTTCTTAGGATGTGTGGCCTATTGGACAAAGAGTGAAGAACCACATTGGGCACTTCACATTATAGGAGAAAGTTGGTTAGCTTGTCAATGTAGCTAGCATTTTTCCCATCATAGGAATTTCCAATTGCATTTAGTGGTTTGAAGTATTGTGTGGAGTGTCAAATGTAGGCCAAAGGACATGATTTGAACGTAACTTTCTACTAAATACCAATTTCCCCATCATACAATTGCCTTGAATACCACTCTCTAATAAGCTATTGGTCAAGTGTGTTTTACAATTCAAGCCTCTCATTTTATAGTTAAAAAATGTTTGTATATTTTGGAAGGCATTCATTCATCAATTTATGCTATATTTTAAGTATCTACTGGCCATTGGCTATGAACCATAATTTTGAACAAATCATGACATGCCAACTCTTAAACTATTGAAGACAACCTTATTTATTGAAGTAGGTCTGAACAATGCAGTAATATTAAGTACTTATTATGTGTTTCCCTAGTATAGTAATTAATTTCTATTGGTTTTTTCTTACCCTAATATATTAATTTTGAGCATTACATTTTCACACAATAATCAATATGACCTTATATAATGATAATTTGTTTTGAATCGATCATTTATTTTAAAATTTCTAGTTTCTAGAAAAAGTCAGTTATGTTAATTTTATATATTTTTCTATTTGACATGTGCATTGAGTAATCTTAGCTAAAATTTTGGATGAAGTTGGTATCATTTTGGTGGTATTTGGTATGTTTGTAAATAATATTGTTGAATTTGTGGTTTATAAGGAGAGTGAGATGACTTTTTAGGCATTTTTTAATTTTTTATAATTTGTAATTGAGTCAATGTTTCTAGAATTTTGGTTTCTCTTTGATGCTACATGCTTATTTAATTCATTGGGGATTGGAAATTTTTATTTTGAATTTGTTATTTTGACGAGACATAATTGATTTTCATTTTTCATACAACCTTTCTAAATTAGGATGTGTATTCAACCTTTTTTTTGGGATGCTTTTGGATTTTTTTTTTGGGAATGCATCATAATATTTTATGGGAGAGTTAGTTAATTTTTTATTATTTATGTATTTTTTTAATTCTTAACTTTATTGTTAAAATCATGGTTTTTAAAGTCTTTTTTTAATTTACATTCATACGGATAGTTGTTTTTTTTGGAGATTTTAGAAGGTTTTGATCTTTTTTTTTTGTTAAAACTATGTCTAGTAACTTTTTAAAATGCTTTTGACTAGGAGCTATGAACTGGTGAGACCACAAACGGGGGACCTTGTCCCCACACTTCACTTGATCAAATCTGCGAGCACAACGACCCAACAAAAGCATAAGGCATGCAGACTTAGTGGTCCAACAAGGATTTGAACTTAGTGGTCCAATAAGGCATTGAGTAATTGTTGGGAAGAATCTAGTTTGAATGGGTCTCCAATACAATGAGTTTGATGGAAGTTCATAATTTTGATGTTGATATGTAATTTCTATGAAGTTGTAGTTGGTTTTTATGGTTCTTATTGTTGTTCTCTTGCTTCCTCTTTTCTCTCATACATATTTAAATTTGAATCCACATTTCATTCTCTTGCGATTTTTTAATTTTTTTTTACCACAAATTCTTACAAATGCTATCACTCCAAATGCTTGACACCAACTCTTCATCTTTCATGACATTGACATTTACAAATTTACATACTTCATATGCATAACACATGCAAAGGAGCTTCATATGAAAAACGATTAGGGCCCAAGTGACAATTGTTGCATGCATTTCAAACATTTTTGCTTGTGTCTAAATGCTATGGTATCATGCATGTTTTCCATAGGTTCCCTTTTTGTTTTTCAACTAAATTATTACTTAGATAGTATTATACATGGGTATTCTTTTGGTATTTTTGGGTATGTGTAGTCCTAGTTTGGATATTCTACATATTATTACCCTTAGGAAGCGAGAAATTGTACCAACTCTTTTCATTTGTGGCCCCACTTTCTTTTGTTTTGAATTTTACTAATTCAAAGATGTTCAATTGTTAACTAAATTTTTCAATATGCTTATTTTAATAAAAATGCATGTCTTCTTACCTTAAATGTAAAGTATCTTTAGTTAACTAGTTTTATACTTTACTTCTCACATCCAACACTTCTATTTTTCTTAAATTCTTTCTTGATGTTTCCCTCATATAAAAACAAAGAGCTAAAGTACCTATGCATGTCTTATTTACATTTTGTAGTCTTTATTTTTTTTGAACATTGTTGTTTTACCTCTAGATTTTGCTATCCATATATCTTGTATAAAAAAGATTGAAAATAAAATTAATTGATACAAAAAAAATATTACAATCATCGAAATAAATTTAAATTTACTCATTTAAATATCTTTCAAATATACTATTCTCTATATTCACAACTTTATAAAAAAATCCCCCCAAAAAAGATTATATTAATGAAATATGATTTTTCCAAAAACCTTTAAAAAATCATCCATCAAAATATTCTCTAAATTTCCCTCTCAACATATCCATTGTACCCTCTAAAAATAGAAATGATAATATTGCTTAATGTAATAGTGTTTAGAGATTCTCATACCTCGTAATGTATCACTTGACAAATATATTAATATTTTATAAAAAAACCATAATCTTTTATTAAAAATGATATGCCCTCATAAATACAACCTATAGAGGGAAAATACAAAAACTATATATATGTTAGTATAATGATGATATGAAGCCCAAATGTTAGACATCAAATTCCCAAACTTATTATTATATTTCTACGGCAGAAGAAAATTATTAAGAAACTTAGCATAGATGTGGACAACCATGTATGGCATTATATTTATTTGTCAAGGTTGGACGTCATCTTAAAATATTATTTCATAATTTTGTAAGGAATAAATCCACATTATCCAAGCATGACGTATGAATGATTAATTGTAGGGTGTGGTCAATTTCACAATACTCCTTGTTTGATTATCAATTGTACCAAACAAAAAAGTCACAATCTCTATAATTGCCCCCACATAAATGGATTCCACATTCTATACAAAGTAATACAATTTAATGGTATACTTCACTAGTAAAAATGATTAAAAAAAAATAGTTTGCATCTTAATAGTTTACATGTACTTTCTTAAATTAATACTAATCATATATTTATTTATTCATGTCTATAGTTCTATTATCTAGATTACTCTATATTTTTATGGCTTTGATTAATTGATTAATCTCGATAAAAATATCTAGTATAAAAAAACTTTATTTTTCTTTACAATCTGATGAACTCACCTAATCCTACACCATCTAATTTTTTTCTTCTGTTTATTTTCAAATTTGATTCTTCTTCTACTCTTGGATTATTGCATTTCCATTTCCATACTTTTTCTTTTAGAGTTTTGAGTTTTATTATGATATCTCCCTCCTCCATCTTATCCAACTCTGGTTATATAATTAGAATTCTAGTTTCATATATGATATACCACTAATATTTGACTTTTTATGTCTAAAAATGCATCTTTGGTCTTTGTTTTCTTGTCTTTTATTTATGCACAATCATTATATTCCCATTGAGAAGGAGAAATCACATAAACCCTAGCATGGCCAATGAATCCAATAAAACTAAAATCTATTCTAGTGCTTATATTGACAACACAAGAATTATGACTATGGTGCCCGTGTGGACAAAAAGGATTTTGAAAATAAGCATGATAGTTTGGCTACTATAGATAATTTGTCACAATTAGTTAAAATGAATCATAATACATTCGTGACTTGACCAAATTTGGCTTAGAGATCCTACAAGTGATTAGTGTCGATATTGCTTCATCAATCATGACTAACTTGCATAAGTTATCTCCCCTACTTCTACCATTGATCCATCTTTTATTGTTGCTCCTTTCACAACAACCACATACTCCAATAAAACCACTTATAATTAAACTAGTATCTCCCTTATAGTGAGTGACTTCTTGACCTTTGTGCTTGCTTTAATCAATATATTGGATGAAACCATGAGACATTATTTTATGATGTTTGATTATTACATAATTACATGTGTGTGGATGGTAATTTAATGTTATTTCTTAAAATGCATGAAATTGAAATTGAAATGATGATGGTTTATGATTTATATGTTGTATGTACTTTATTTGTTATTATGGTTTTATGGGCTAACCTATTGACACAAAATTGAGTGCAAATGAGTGCAAGAACATGTTGAAGATGAGAAAATGGTTGAGGTAGAGAGGTCTTAGCCATTTGGCAACAGTATAGCATGATTAAAATTTGTAACACACTCACACAATTGCATTCATATTGCAATATAAATTTTTTCGTATGTACTTTGTGTTATCATAGATGTGTAGAATTAAATTGTGTGTTATGCTTAAGTGATGTTTTAAGATGGTTTGAATGATTATGATTTCTTACTCAATTAGGTATGTGCAATTATGGTTACATTGTGCATTCATTTAGAAATGATGTAGTTAGAAATGATTACTTAAATTAGAAAAGTAAAATCATTCTTTCGTGTAATAACAATGTTGTTTTGCATGTTTGCATATTTAATTAACATTGAAAAATAAAATTATGCATAATTATTTGTTTTCCAAAAGTTAGAAAAATTGATATATATAAAAGTATGTATTTAATTTTTGAAATTTAATAAATAATTATATATATTTATTAAACATTTAATGTTTCTTTATTTTAAAATAATATATAGTCTTTTTATTTGAAATATATATATATAAATAATTAATTAATTAATATTAAATTAATTTAACCCTGTCAACATAATTAATTAATTTAATTGTGTTGGTCCCTTTCTTCTTAAAATTAATTAAATCAAATTTAATTAATTTTATCACTATAGTCGTATGATTAATTTATCAAAATTAATTATTCCCCCATTCTTCTAAAATCAAATATCATTTATTTCTTCTAAACCCTACTTAGTTTAATAATTTCAATTAACTAAGCTAATCATGTGATTCCTACAAATCACTTCTTCTAATCCTCACTTAGCCTAATTAATTCTTCTAGAAGCATGATTATCATTATCCCTCAATTTTAAATTCATCCACTCATTCTCTGTCCTCATGTCACATCCTCCTAACTTTCCCACTTGCACTCTAATCCTCATTAATTCACCAAATCACTCTTCCTAATTATTTGCACATCCCTAATCACCTTGATTAGGGATGGGTCAACTCTTGGCCATAATTGGCTTTTCCATCTCATCGTCCAATCTTAAATGCTACCCACTTTGATCCTTTCAAAGAAATTCAAATTCTTTGAATATCCCTATGCATCTTCTTCCCAAGGAATTTTTAATTCATTTTCTCATTTACTTTTCCCACACATCCTTTTATTCTAGAATTTTTAATTCCTCTCCCTTCCCCTAATTAATTTTATATTCCTCTTCTCTTCCAAATATACTTGGGGAACCCTTCCCCATGTACCTTGAGAGGTGTGGAGACAAGAAATGCCTTTATGGCATATCCCTTGAACCCCACACCTTGTCCTCTCAATCCTCCCCCACTCTTTCTTTCAATCATATCCCTTCATTCCAAAATAAATGTTGGTCTCCTCCAATATATAAATTGGAATCTCATCTCCTCACAAATCATCCATTTTCCATGCTATTTCATGCTCTCCATTTGAGCTTAGAATCCATCCTTAGTGTCTTCATTATAGGCAAATTTATCCAAACTTAGTCATTCATCTATCTATTCATCCATCATGACATCTATAATCATTATTTTTGTGTAGTGGAGAGCAATCCACATCCCCACCATAGGACCAATCCAATCAAGCTAAGGAAGAGTGCATCTTTAGCTTCATGAAGGTCCAATCCGAGGAGAAAGTGACAACATTGTTAAGGTATAAAGGTTTTATAGTATTTTCTTGAATTTCATTTTTATTTTGATTTAAAGTAACCTTTATATCATTAAATCATTTTCCCTTGGCTCATATATATATGAACTCAAGGTCCCTTACATGGGTAATTTGGGCCAAAAGACTAGTTATTAAACAATTGATATTAAATATATTAAAATGTCAAGTCTTAATTAAGGGAGGTCGCATATTTTTCTAGGCAAGAAGTTGTGTGAAGAAGTTATTTTCGAAGTTGTTTTGGGTGCCTTATGGGCAATTTATGCACAAATAAATTCTGCATTTGAATGCATGAAGGGAGGGATTGGAGTTTGGGAAACAAAAACAATAGTATTCAATTGCTTGTGACAGTATTTTAAATTGATTTTGTAGTGGTTGGTATTATTTTTTATTGTTTTCCTTATAGTAGTTTTCAATAATTTGGAGAAGCCTCTCAACATTAATTCTGGCCAATAAATTCTCTAAGTTTCTAGCAAATTGGAAATTGGTTTTTCGTTCATATTTTTTGAGAATATTTAGAGCATCTTTTTGGAGTTTTTACATAACAGATTTATAGCAAAATAGTTGGGATTTTACTAGCCATCAAGAAATTTCTTCTTCTCCAAATTCATATGTGGTTCCATCTTTATTAAATATTATTTCAATGCTATAATATCAAATGAAAGGATATATGGTTTAGGAGATTTAAATTATCCAATTGATTATAGTTTATATATGTCCCCATATACATGTATATACATCTATATATACATGTGTAATGGTGAGAAAATTAGAGTTAGGGTTAAATTGAGATAATAAAACCACTAAATGACTTCATTCACTGTTACATTAGGGGAAGATTTAATATGATAGATCTAAGCTTGATAGGCCAAGATTCTAATCAAATTCTAGGCCTCCTAGATGGGGCCCTTTCTTCCCTAAGTTGAATTGAATTTGAATTGTTAAAGATTAGGGAAAAATAATGAGTTATTGAAGAAATATGATAGAAACACTGAGCTATAAATGTTGTACAAAACCACCAACTTGGATCAAAGTAGAAGAGGATGATTTAGATCTATTCCCAAAAGTTTGGCCTAATTATTTAAAACTGTGCTACTCCTCGCCCTAGTCCTCTGAATTTCCCATTGTCAAAAGGTGAACCTATTTGTCCTTATGAATCATGTTGATCCTCCCAAACACAACTCCGTACCTATTTCTTGCACACAGAAAGGAGCGATAAATTATGGGGAATAGGGGTTTGCCTTAGATCAAACCCCAGTTTTTGAATTAACCATGAAATTGAATTGAAAATGTAAATGAAGTACTGCAGTAAAATACTTTCCTTTTGAGGGAAAAGATAAAAAATGTCTAAAACACTAGTGATTTATTTTTAATGATTTTTTGTTTATCTTCACAAGGAATTAGGGTTTCATGTAGATAGTCTTCGTAAAACATAAAACATGAATGTCATCTCTAATGCTTGATAGAAGATTGATTGCTTGCTCACTTGAATTTTTTGGAGTTTAATTGAGATCTTGAATTTGTTAGGTTATTGATTAGTGTTAAAATAAAAGGGGTATACCTCCTTTCATACTTGTTGGTCAAAAAACAAATTGAATTTTCAACATAGGCCAACATGGGATCTAGGTCCCCGCACAAATTAGGTGACCGTTTATGAGGCCCCAAGATGGGCCTCTTTTTGAGAGGTTCATGGTGATGGGCACCATGGTCCTGGAAATCAAAGCTCCAGGATCAAGGGGAGATAGTGTAGATAAAGAAAAATTATGTTTGATATTTGGTGTGAGTAGAATCAGTTCTTCAATCGGGCCATAGAGGATGAATGCCAAAGTGAGGCCCAAGTGAGGACAAAATTATAGGTGATTACAGTTTAGGATGCTACAACATGTATAATGCATGTATATGCATCAAATACATGAATAAAAGAACATCTCTACAGTTGAAATTAAATTTATGGAATTTTAATCCAATCTAGTGTAGTGTCACAAAATTGCACCATTATGCAAATTCATGCTTATCTAGGCCCCATTTTAGCATTCTTGTACTTTTGTGCCCAAAATGCTTGATCCAACCCAATTCAATATATATATTCAACCTCCTTGCCGCATTTAAGATCTTAGGTCCCAATTTGGGTTTACTTTGGAGGGAGTATGGTGCCTAGGGCACCCCACTCCCCTTAGTTTGACCACAAATTAAAATCACACAAGGGTCAACTTGATTTAGTGGGAAATATTTTTTTATGTCAGCTTGCTTCGCGTTTTGTACCCCAAAATTCTTGGGAGAGGTATATAAGCAAGGTATCATCCCTTATTTTGACATCTATCTATCTATCTATCTGTCTATCATCTATCAACTACAAGGATGAAGCTCTCCCTCAATTCTATTTCAAGAGAAATAGATCAAGCATCAAGGCATTGAAGACTAGGATTTTATGTCAGATCTATGCATTTGTGATGGCCTCCATGATCTTTTCTTTCTAAGTTAATTATAGGTCAACATCAAGAATTTTCATGAACATTTTGACACAAATAAGGCCTACAAAGGTATAAACATTTCAATTTCAGTTCCAACCTCTGCTACCTAATAGCACACTTTCAATTTTAGTTCTAATTAAATTCAATTTCAAGGTTAATTCCTAAAATAGGGTTTGACTTAGGCAAATCCCTTTCTCCCCAACAATTCCTCTCCATTATGTGTGTAGGAACAAGTGACAAAGCTACAAAAAGAGGTGCAATATCATCAGACATAGATCTACACTTTGCAATTTGTTAGTACTGGAGTTGATGAGAGAAAACCAAGTTGGGTGACTAAGTCTCAAGAGCAGGCCAAGTTGGCGACTAAGTCCTTCCACTTTTGCCTTAAATTTGGACTACAATTTAGTTACATTTTGCAACTTTGCATACTTTTTTGAAATTGAGTTTTGAGTCTGTTGCCTTCTTGTACATACAGAAAACTATCATTTTAGCTTACTTGTTTCTAATTCATTCATTCTTCCTTATGATTACATTTCACATTTCAACTAAACAATGAAGGACCATTGCATCCACTTTTTGCTTTACCCATCTTGAGCCTAGTGGATCATTCTCCTTTTGAATGTAATCAAAGTGGAAATAGGCCTAGTTTCCTAGTTTGCATGCATTAAGCTAGTGAACCCTATTTCCTAACATTACATTTTGGTGAACCCGGTGCATCTTATGCCCACTTCTAATTTATATTTTCAGATTTGATTTGTATGCATTGCATTGATATAGTGGATAGTTGTTCACCAACATTACATTTTGGTGAACCCAAATTCTTTCATGCTTACTTTTGATTTGTTTTACATTTTATGCATTTAGAGATTCAAGTTTTATTCATTTTATGCAATGTTTAAATGGCCAATTTGATAAATTTTTGTATTGTTTAGACATTTCCTTGGTGTATGATTTTTATGACCTTAAGTCCTACATCTAATATTCTTGTGAGAAGAATTTAGAGACTTATGGATTCCCTAAAAGGTCTAGATCCCAAGTCCATTAAAATTTTCCATGGGAACTTGGGTGAAGCCTCTATACCTCCACATGAAATACCTAACATTGTTGAGAATCAGTCTTTCCATACTTCTCATAACAAGGATGAATCTTTAACACGAGCATCTCCTACCCAAGTAGTAAAGCTTGTTCATGATTTGGAAAAGCTTGAACATTGGATGGGTCAAGAACACTCAGATAGTGAGGCCATCCTCTTGATTGAATGGTTGAGGAGGATGGTTCATGATGATGAACATGTTGTGAATTTGTTGTGTAGTAAATCTCTTATTGTGAATGATGATCTTATGCCCATGAAAAGTTGTGTTGAGGTTCTTCACTTTCTACTCCTAATAATGTTGAAATTTGTATTTATATTCCAGCACCATTGCCTAATGTGCCTACTTATACCTCACTTGTCATGGCTACATATACAAAAAATGACAATCCTACACATGTTAGTCTTGGAGGAATCCCTATCATACCACCTTTTGTGAGTTTTCAATGTTCTTCACAAACATCTCCTATACCTACTTATCACCACGTCCCATTTTCATATTCCAATGCTCCATCAATTTCCCATACCATTCCACATCCTTCATTATCCAACATTTTCAATACCAACCTATCCAATGAAGCAACCATTAATAGACTTGCCCAAACTATGTCCTCCTTGCAATAATAAGTTACTTCAATGTTCCTACATATGATGTTGCAAGCCCACTTTCCTTTGATGTAATTTGTATTGTTCCCTTTAAGGATATCAAAATTCCCCAAATTGGAGGTGCACAATGGAAAAGGTGATCCCTTGACTCATGTGAAATATTTTTCCCCTTGTGTAGTGACTTCTCAAATGATCGTAGATTGATGGCTAAATTGTTTGCTATGAAATTTCAAGATAAGGCCTAAGACAATGGTGTTGTTATTTACCTTCATATTCTATTGAATCTTTTTAGAAATTGGCTAATGCTTTCATTCAACAATTTCATAAAATAACATTGGTCCTCAAATTTTTTTGACTGATTTGATTCATTGTAAACAAGGTGTTAAGGAGAATTGATTGGTTTCATTGGTAGATTTAAACATTTACATGCTCAAATATCTTATCATGTGCTCGATATGGATGTTCAAATAATTTTTATTTCCAATTTGCAACAATTCATAAGAGATAAGTTATTTTTTTTGAGTTTACCTCTTTCACCTAATCATGTGTAATGCTTCATAATTATCAACTTCAAGTGAGCCAGTTTGAAGCATCCAATCCAATGGCTCTAGTTAATAATAATGATGTCACTCAACAATATTTCTCAAAGTTTCAAAAACCAGAGATTAATTAAGATTAATAATTCCTTTAACAATATTGATGCACAAGTGGCAACTACAACACCAAATGTGCCTCTTTTGTCATCCATTTTTAAATCAACACATAATATTACACCTCTTTCAGAACCTTTGCATAATATTATATTATGATTGATTAATACTAATGTTTTAAAACTTTTTCCCACTAAGCCACATGACCCTTCCAAACATTGCCAGCCTCTCCCAAAACCTTTTGCCATTGTCACCATCCACCTAGCCTATTGGCATGTTTGGCATAATTAATGAAGATGAGATGATGGTGGATGACTACACCGGTAGAGGAAGATAACATGATCAGTTATTTATATTGTCATTGATGTCAACCAGGTTCAACTGATGTTTAATTATGTTTACAGTTGGTTTTTGGTGATTGACTTGTTGGCTAAGTGATTTGGTCTACCGGAGTAAGAGTTCGACAGTTTGACAGAGTTTACTAGGCAAGACTGCGAATTAGGACCTTAATCGGTAAAGTAAATAAGTTTTGATGGAATTGGGTGATTGGCGATGTTTGGTGACTTGTGGTTTGATACATAATCTTTTATGATGGATTTGAGTATGTAACCAAAACCGCATCTTATGATGGTTATTGGAAGGCTTGTTTTGAATTTCTGATGAAGTTCTGTCAGGGTTTAAGAAGGGTTTAAGGACTGGTAATGATTTTTGTTTTGGAGGTGATCTACATCACATTCATGTGTTGATGATAAAATGACACAAACCGTGTGATGAGTTTGGAAGATTTTTTGACGCATTTGGAGAACAAATTTCTTGGGAATGTGCAAAGTGCTTAGTAGAATGTGCTAAGGGTTTGACTTTGTACCAGATCAACTTGTTGTGATGATTTATGATAATTCAATGATCGATATTGATTTGTAATTGATTGTAATGATCCCTATGGTGATCTGTAATGAGTTGTAAAGATTTGTGATGATCTATGTAGTAAGTCTTAGGGTTTTGATGCTGACATAGTTGTAAAAGTTATTTATGTTGGTAAGGTTCATGTTTAGAAGTGTTCATGTTTAGAAGTGTCGGTGATTTTGAGAAGTGTGTGAGAAGATCTACTAAAGAGATGTAGACTTAGAACTTAATTGGATCTGATCAAGCAAGGAGTAGAGTGTTATACACAGATCATTCACTATTGTTCTCTAACAATTACAATAGCTAAAATCCCTTAACCAGGTAGGTCTTAACAGGCCTCACATTGTAAAATCCCCTAACAGGGTGACTCAATATCTGAGTTCTAAATCCTTTTGCAAGGTTGATCCTAACAGATCAAAGCTTCTAACAAGGTTGAGGTAAATCTCTTAACCGGGTGACTCCTAACAAGGTCTGCTCCTAACAGGGCATCATTGTAAGCTTCTAACTAGGCTTGGCTCCTAACAAGGTGCATTCCGAAAGAGTGCAAAATATTTGTGGGTACCAATTCCCACTGTGGTTTTTCCCTATTTGGGTTTCCATGTGAAAAACATGGTGTTCATGTGTGGTATGCTTTTCTTGTGATGTTCATGTTAAATTTCTGATAACCGATAAAGCCAGTTTATGTTTGCTTATCATAGATCTTAAAGTGATTAGTGGTATTGATGATTATATGATTGATGAAGCATTTTGGTTAGTTAATAAGTTGGTAACTATGTTTGTTGATCTAATATTTATTTGATGGTTGATCTAGTCAATAAGCTTGCATAAGAGGAAATGATTATCTAGATCTGATAAGGAAATTTGTTATAAAGATTTGGTATAAGTGTTGAATATTTTTAGATCTGAGAAGTTTGTTTTGGTGTTGAAAGTTTCAGTTTTTGTTAATACTGATTCACCCCCCTCTCAGTATTAATCAAATCCTCTAGGGTTATCAATTGGTAGTAGAGCATTAGCCCTCTGTGTGCAGAAATCCTAACAGCTTGAGGGAAAGATTATGTGAAAGATGATGAAGGAGGGTCCCAAGTTTACCAAGGACAACTACCGGATATGGAGTGATCGGATGAAGATATTCATTAAAGGAATAGGTTCACAGTACTGGAATCATGTATAACTAGGTATGTTGCACCTACTACTAGTCCCTTGACATCAGATCAACTCTAAGAACAACAAGAAAAAAATCAGGCACTTGAAGTAATTGTAAGTACTCTATCTGACTTTGAATATATTGATGTTCATGGATTAGAAACTGCAAATGAAGTATGGGAGACATTAAAATTAATTTATGGAGGAGATGAACATGTACAAAGGGCAAAGGAAGAGAGTCTGGGAGGAAAATTTGATGATATGAAAATGGTTGACGGTAAGAACATAACTCATATGGACAAAGGATTAAGGAAGTTGTAGGTGGAATGAAGAGTGCCAAAGGTAAGATTGAATATGATACTATTGTTAGCAAAATGCTTAGAACTCTTTTACCACAATATTCTATCAGAGTGTCTGCTATTCAAGAACTGAGATCCATTTCAAAAGATAAAGTTACTGTTGATTCTTTAATGGGAAAGTTAATTGCATTTGAACTTAATAGTTTTTATAATAGTGTTTCCAAACCTTTTGAATCTACATTTAAGGCTTCAGTAACTAGTACATCAACAAGGAAAGGAAAAAATGATTGTCATAATCTTGACTGCAGGTCTAGTCATGGCGGTAGCAGAGGTGATGGTGATGATGAATATCATTTGATGGAACTTGAGGCATTACTAGCTAGAAGATTCCCTAGAGGGACAGGTAAATATAAAGGTAAA
Organism: Cryptomeria japonica; assembly: GCF_030272615.1. Classification (NCBI taxonomy): domain Eukaryota; kingdom Viridiplantae; phylum Streptophyta; class Pinopsida; order Cupressales; family Cupressaceae; genus Cryptomeria; species Cryptomeria japonica. Next base: position 520,294,319 of record NC_081412.1, on the reverse strand, counting down.
TTACCCTTGAAGTGTTTCTCTTGTAGTAAGATTGGACACATAGCTGCCAACTGCCCTAACACTAATAAGAAAGAAAAGTTTAGGAGATTCAAAGGAAATAACAAGAAACATTGTTATGTTGTAGTGGATGAAGGTGTGACCGATGCTGAATCAGAAGAAGATGACAATGAGGAGATAGTATTTGTTGTTATGAAGGAGGAACTAATTGATGAGAAGGCTTTGGTGTCTCATATGGATAACAATGATGAATGAATAATAGATAGTGGTTGCTCACACCACATGATCGGTGACAAAAGTAAGTTCCTATCCCTTGAAGAGTTTGATGGAGGTGTTGTAAGATTTGATAATAACTCTCCCTACATGGTTAAAGGTTGTTTGCCAAGATCAAGAGCTCAATGAAATGTACAAAATAGAGACAAAATATAGGACAAGAATAAACTGTATTCTCATCAATAGAAAATGATCAATAGTTCAATTCTTTATACAATGTAGATGAGCCTGCTTATATAGGCAAGGCTTATGGATATGTGAGCACACAAACATGACATGTGGCTCAATAAGAAACAAGGGTAGGTAGGAAATAGGTGTGGGTAGGTAGGAAAAACAATATAATAGTCCACATGAGGTGGATCACCCATTGAATGTGGAGTGTAACAACAAGATCAACACCATAAAAGGTGGAAATTCTCCTACACACACTATCCCAATGTGGCACAAACACCCAAGTGTCTCATACCCAAACTACTATGAAATGCATTTCCTAAGTAAACTTAAGTAAGTGTAATAATATCCAAGATGAATAATTATTTACACCAACACCCCCCCTTAAGTGCAACTTAGGGGAATGCACTTAAGTCTACAATGCAACTAAGCAATGCAAGATAGGTCTTGGTTACTAGGCCATGTTAGGTACCCATGTACAAATACAAATGCATGAAAACCAATGCAATGAAATCTCTCACAAAATAGGGAAAGAGAGAAAAACCCAATGGGAAAAAACCCTCCCCCAAAAGAGAGATGAAAACATACAAGAGAACTCTCATAGAAGAATGTGAAGGACAAAACCCCATATGAGGAAAAAGTCCCCCCCCATATGAGAGAAGAAGAGAAGCTAGGAAGCCCCCCCTCAATGTGGAATCTACACCAATGATAGAAGCTCGATGTATGAAGAAACTACTCCATGAATGTCAAACAATATTCCTCCCCTTAGGAAGAAACACAACCAAAGGTGTATCCATGAAGTCTCCCCAATCATGAAGGGAAGATGTATGAAGAAAACTCATGATGAAAGGAATCTTTGAAAACTACTCAAGTGTCCCCATGTCGATGCTGAAAGATACCCCCTCCAAAGGTGGTAAACTGTGCCACACTGCTGAAAAAGGCACTCCAAGATCTAGTGGAGATGGATGTAGAACATGTCCCAAAGACTCACATGTCTCCTCAAAAAATAAAGAGACCTCCTCCAACTGCTGTACATAAGTATCCACAATCATGTCAACCTCGAAAGAATGATCATGTAGAGAATGAACAAGAGGGTCAGAGTGTTCCCTCACAACAATCGAAGAAGGATCACCTTCATCAAAGAGAAGATGAATGTCATCAATGATGTCTCCCAAATCTGCAATGTAGGATTCCATAAATAACTTGCAATGTCTGTCAAGTAATCATCCCATGAATTTGAAGCTGGAAGACAATAAATATCCTACTGCACTGAATCACATGAAGGAAAAATTGTCTTGATGGAATACAAGGCTCAAGAATGGGTTCACATGTGAGAATCCCCATGTTCAAGTGTCCAAAGTTCTCCTCAAAAATTGAACCATCACAAGAAGTGTGATCATCATGTGTAGAATCATCAAATGTGAAATCATCATCATCAACAAAATCGGAAAAAGGAGTATAACCGAGATGCATGATCAACCACCCCAGTCGCAATGATAGCTCTAGTCTCCAAGTCTCTAATGAAAACTGACTCAGGTGTGAACTCCACAACTCTCTTAGTTGCGCCATGTGTGATTTGATAGATAGAAAGGATATTGTTTGTCAAGTGGGATACACACAACACATCATTGAAGGAGTTATCCCCAATGTCAATAGATCCTTTCCCAATCACATCCATGTATGTATGATTGCCCATCAAAATCTACAGCATGGTGCAAGGCTCATATGTAGAGAACATAGACTGCGAAGATGCCATATGATGAGAAGCCCCTGAATCTAGAAGCCATCTCTCTGAATCATGACTGATAGTAGCACATAAAGCTTTTCCTTTTCTTGTCCCAAAAGAGTGAGTCTTCCCACTTGTAGAAGCCATGAATTCTTGCCCTTTTCCTTTTGAATGTGAGGAAGTGGAAGTTGATGAATCATCCTTCTTGTAGACATTAGGAAAATCAATGTTATGCTTTTTGATGATATGTGTGAGCTCATCAATCTTCTTAGAATGGCAATGACGCTCCTCATGACCAAAATTTTTACAATAGGCACAAGTAGGTCTCTCCCTCTTTGGTGAGTTATCCCTCTGACTCTCCTTGTTATGGAGAAGATGGTGCTTTATCCTTAGGCTTTGATTGCCATTTCTTCTTGCTTGAGTTGTCCTTTCCTTGATTTCCTTTGTTCCCTTGATTTGCCACTAATGCTTGAGACTTAGAAGCCTTAAGAATGCCCATGATTATCAACTTAGTTTGTTCCATCATCAACATTTCATTGAAAGCATCAAAAGTAGGCATTGTGTAGCTTGAATCCGTTATCATCCTATGGGTTTGGAAACTAGAAACAAATGCTGCATATTCTTGTGGAAGCTTGCCTATCAAGTTGAATATCAATTGAGTATCCTTCTTATCAATGCAGCAATCTTTGAGTTGTGCTCTCAACTCATTTGCCTTAGTGACATAATCTTGTATAGTATCAAAGTTCTTGGGATCCAACATGGTGAGATCACTATCAATTTGATATCCCCTAATCTCATCAACTTGACCATATAAGTCTTGAAACTTTTGCCAAGCATCCTTGATTAGAGTACACTTCTCAATATGAAAAATGAGATCCTTTGATACATACTTTCTTAAGGTACCAATTGCCATGATATTTTTAGTGAGCCAATCCAAGTGATCAACTGGATCAACCTTAGGATCAGTGGGAGCAACAATAGTTCCATCAATGTAATGAGTGAGTCCTTTTTCCATAAGTTTACTCCATGCATCAATTTTCCAAGTAGCATAATTATGAGGAGTTAAGAGAGGAAACTTAGAAGAACCCATAGCAAGAAAAAAGGAAGGAACACAAGAGTACAAAAGCACAAGAGACACCCCCCCAAATTCACTCAATCAAGTACCCCCCCAAAAATGATGATTTTGGCACTTTATATGTAGTGCGTGTACAATAGGCCACTTGCAAATAATGGCAAGGTGGACTTCTGATTTTGTTTTACAACTACCCCAATAGGCTGAGAACTACAAAGCAAAAGATCAGAAAGATAGATCTATGCAATACAAATGCCAAATTGGCCAAATAAGACCATATGATGAAAGTATAATTTCTACCCACAATTGCTGCACAATGATAGCATATTCTAAGAGTAGACAAAAAATAATTCACTTTGAAAAAAAACGGCACCTGAAAAGGTGTTCGTATGAGCCCGAACGGAGACCTAGAAGTTACAGAAACGGGGATTAGATAGGTACAGTCACCAAAAACTGAGAATTATGAAACATCTGTCCATCAAAATCAGAAAATAATTCCACCATGTGAAAGTACATGAAATTATAGCCCATTTCAAAAAAATTTGCACCCAAAAAGGAGCAAAAATGAGCAAGATATGGCCATTTGAAGTTGAACTGCAAAATCAAAAAGCTCAATGAGAGGGGCCTGCAAAATTTTTGAAAAATGATGACATCAGCAAACTAACAGATTAAATTTGATGATTGTATGACCGTCATCAAAACTTCACAGCTGACTGGGCACTTACGTGGCATGTTCTGATTGGCCAAAAAAACTGACGGGGCTGATGACGAGTCAGAATGATGTGGCTACGGGCCAGTGGCCTCCTGCCATGTGGTGGGCGTGGATTCATTGGGTGTCCTACTGATGGGGCCGGTTGTCCGCATGGTAGAGGAGGTGGCGGTAGTGGAGGGCCTGTCGAAGGGCCGACAGTGGCAGGTGGGTCATCGGTGGCAGCGACCGGTGGGGCGGTGCAAAGGAGCGTCGGCAGTTGAGGGGCCAACTAGAAGCGGCATGATGGGGGCAGCAGTGGCGAGGCCGGAGTGGCATGCATGACCGGAGGAGTGGGGCCTGCGAGGGTGGTGATGTGCGGAGAGGCTGCGAGGTGGCAGCTACGGGGGCCGCTGGAGACTGGCCAGCGGCGGCAAAGGGATAGCAGTGGCTGAGGGGGCTACGGGAGGCGCTGCTCGGCAGGGAGGCTAGAGTGGCCAGTGGTGGAGTTCCCGGGGGGGAGGCATCAGAGCTATAGGGAGGCAATGACCTGCAGGGGTTACGGGGGGGGTCTTCGAACCCCCAAAACAATTTTGTTTTTATTGAAATTTAAATTTTTCAACAAAATAAAAATTTTCGATTTTTTTTTTTTTAATTTTTTTTTTGACGAAATTTTTTTTTTCCAAATTTTTCAGAAAAAACTAAAAAAATTTCAAAATTCGTACAATAATAGCAAAATTGGCAAAAAAAAATTTCTCACCAAAATAGGCCGACTTTATAACCAAAATTCATGGAAACAGCCTTCTGGATGCAATGGCGGGGTCAAATCTGGTCTAGGACGCCTCCAAAAGATGTTGCTCCTCAGATCTGCCTCTTGATGTCGCAATAATGCCTCTTCAAGATGAATCAATGACGCTCTAATGGCTCTAATACCATGTGAGATTTTGCCAAGATCAAGAGCTCAATGAAATGTACAAAATAGAGACACAATATAAGACAAGAATAAACTGTATTCTCATCAATAGAAAATGATCAATAGTTCAATTCTTTATACAATGTAGATGAGCCTGCTTATATAGGCAAGGCTTATGGATATGTGAGCACACAAACATGACATGTGGCTCAATAAGAAACAAGGGTAGGTAAAAAAAACAATATAATAGTCCTCATGAGGTGGATCACCCACTGAATGTGGAGTGTAACAACAAGATCAACACCATAAAAGGTGGAAATTCTCCTACACACACTATCCCAATGTGGCACAAACACCCAAGTGTCTCATACCCAAACTACTATGAAATGCATTTCCTAAGTAAACTTAAGTAAGTGTAATAATATCCAAGATGAATAATTATTTACACCAACAAAGGTAAAGGTTCAATTTCATTAAATGGGAAGAGTAATGCAGATGATTTCTTTTGGGTTGAAGGACTAAAATATAACCTCTTAAGTGTTGGACAACTTAATGATAAGGGATATCTACTTGAATTGAAAAGTGGAGTGTGCAGGATTCTTGGAAATAATGGAGAATTGATTGCTACTGGGAAGTAGACTAGAGGTAATTTATTTCATTTGAATACTAATGTAAATGATTGTTTGGTGGCGAATATTGAAGACAGTTGGTTGTGGCATGAGAGATTTTGTCATGTCAATTTTGACAATTTGATTAAAGTTAGTAAGTCAGTATTGTTAGAGGTTTGCCACATCTTGTCAAACCGGATAATTTGTTATGCAAGGATTGTCAGATGGGTAAGATGACCTCTGTATCCTTCAAGAGTAAGTCTTTTTCTTCAGAGAATATTCTTGATCTGGTTCATACTGATCTTTGTGGTCCTATGAGGACTAAGAGATATTTTGGCGACAAGTATTTTATGATCTTTACTGATGATTATTCCAAAATGACATGGGTAACTTTTCTGAGAGAAAAGTCTGAGGCTTTTAGTAATTTTAAAGCATTTAAAGCTCTTGTTGAGAAAGATACCAGGAAGAATCTAAAATGTTTGAGATCTGACCGAGGATGTGAATTTACTTATGATGAATTTATAAAGTATTGTGATGAACAGGGAATTAAGAGGCAAATGTTAGCTCCTAGAACTCCACAGCAAAATGGGATAGCAAAGAGAATGAATAGAATTGTTGTTGAAGCTGCTATAACCATGTTGATTCAAGGAGAAGTACAGAAGATGTTTTGGAGAGAAGCAGTCAGCATTGTTATCTATACTCTGAACCGGGTACTTGTCAAAAAAGGTAATAATAAAACACCTTATGAATTATGGCATGGAAAGACTCCTAGTGTAAGCTATTTCAAAATCTTTGGGAGTAAATGTTATATTAAGAGAGATGGTTACACTAAAAAAATTGATGCTAAGTGTGATGAAGGCATTTTTCTTGGTTACTCTCCAAAGAGTAAGGCATTCAAATGTTATAACAAGAGAATTGAGAAGATCATTGAGAGGGCTAATGTGAAGATAGATGAACTCCTTGAGAAATCTCATGAGTCCAACAAATCTTATCCTAAGAAAGATGAAGAAGACTTGTGTTCATAGAACTGGATGTGTAGAAGACTGATGAGCAAAATGTTGCAGAAATAGGTGCTCAACTAGTAAATGCAGAGAACGATGAAGAAGATGATGAACATGAAGAAGGAAGCATAGCACCAAAACCGGTTATTCCAAGGTATGTCAAGTTAAATCACTCAAAAGAACAAATAATTGGAGATAAACATGTTGGAGTACAAACAAGGAGGAAAATCAGAGAAAATTCTTGTCTGATTTCTACTATTGAGCCAAAAATAGTAAGAGAGGCATTAAAGGATGATGTCTGGATTAGTGCAATGGATGAGGAGTTAGATCAAATAGAGAAGAAAAAGACATGGTCACTTCTTTCCAGACCGGAAGACAAGAAAGTGATTGGAACCAAATGGGTTTTTAGAAACAATTTAAATGAAGAAGGAAAGGTTGTGAGAAATAAAGCAAGTTTGGTTTGCAAAGGCTATGCACAAGAAGAAGGAGAAGATTATGGTGAAACATTTGCACCTATGGTGAGATTGGAAGGAGTAAGAATGCTACTTGCTTATGTTTCATTTAAAAGATTTGAAGTCTATCAGATGGATATTAAATCAGCTTTTCTCAATGGAATCATTGAAGAAGAAGTATACATAGAACAACCGAATGGATTTGCCTAGTTTGAAGACAAAGATATGGGCACTGTATGGATTGAAGAAAGCACCAAGATCATGTTTTGAAAGGTTGCATGCACACCTAATCAAGATAGGATTCCAGCGTACCAATGAGGACAGTAACATATATCTAAAGACTGATGGAGAGAAAGTATTGATAGCTGAAGTATTTGTGGATGTCATTATCTTTGGTGGTAATGATGACTTATACATGGATTTTGTTGAGGAGATGAAAAAGGAATTTGAGATGTCTCTTATTGGAGAGATTGATTTTTTTATTGGGTTGCAAGTCCAGTAGTTGGATGGTGGAATTTTTATCTGTCAAGTAAGTATGTCAAAGAGGTGTTGAAAACATTTGGCATGGAAGATTGTAAACCGGTTGGTACTCCGATGGTGACAGGTTGCAAGTTGTCTAAGCAATATGACTCACCATCTGTGGATGAGAAAGAATACGGGTCTTTGATTGGTAAATTGCATTATGTTGTTCATAGCAGACCGAATATTGCACATGTTGTTGGATTGGTTGCTAGATTTCAAAAGGATCCCAAGGAGACTCACTTGGTAGTGGTGAAAAGGATATTTTGGTACCTAAAAGGCACAATAGATTATGGTTTGTGGTATCCTTATAAAGGAAATTTCTCTTTGGATGTGTTTACTAATGCAGATTGGGAAGGCAATGTAGATGAGTGGAAAAGCACTATTGGTGGATCTTTTCTTCTTGGAGGTAGATTGGTTGCTTGGACAAGTAAGAAGAAAACTTATGTTTCTCAGTCAATAACAGAGGCAGAGTATGTTGCAGCATCAATGAATTACACACAGGCAATCTAGATGAGACATGTGCTTGAAGGATTTAGATTCGATATGTCTAAAATGGTAACTGTTTACTGTGATAATACTAGTGTAATCAATATTTTGAAAAATCCTGTGTTAGATGCAAGAACAAAGCACATAGAACTGAAATATCATTTTCTAAGGGAAAGAGTACAGGAAAACCAAGTCTGCATGGAGTATGTGACAAACAAAGAGCAGCTAGCAAAGATTTTCATAAAACCATTACCGAAGACTACCTTTGAGTATCTCAGAGGTAAATTAGGGATCAGAACCCTACTCAGACAAAACTAGAATGCAAGATGCCTCAATCTAGTGGGCTTCATGACTATTTTTCACTTTGGATTGATGAGATGCAGGCTACTCCGCAAGGGGAGCAACTTAGATGTGTTTTGCAGGATGTTGAAGACAACAACTACAACAAACTTGATGATTTGTGATGCTTATGCACCTTTGGAATTGTTGTCAAAGGGGGAGAATAAATATGATTGGGAGAATAAATATGATTAAGAGAAGACATATGATTAGCAGGAGTAGATATAATGTAATTGTCAGATGAGATACAATAGAGAAGAGAAGAGTTGTAGACAAGGTCCAGAATAGAGATCAGAATGGTATGAATTGAGTATGTTGATATTTAGTGTTTCCATCAATACAAAAGGGGGAGATTGTTGGCATGTTTGGCATAACTAATGAAGATGAGATGATGGTGGATGACTGTATCGATAGATGAAGATGACACGATCAATTATTTATATTGTCATTGATGTCAACCAGGTTCAATTGATGTTTAATGATTTTTATAGTTGGTTTTTGGTGATTGACTTGTTGGCTAAATGATTTGGTCTACCAGAGTAAGAGTTTGACAACTTGACAGAGTTCACTAGCAAGACTACAAATTAGGACCTTAACTGGTAAAGCATATAAGTTTTGATGGAATCGGGTGATTGGCGATGTTTGGTGACTTGTGGTTTGATACATAGGCTTTTATGATGGATTTGAGTATGTAACCAGAACCACATCCTATGATGGTTATTGGAAGGCATGTTTTGAATTTCTGATGAAGTTCTGCCAGGGTTTAAGAAGGTTTTAAGGACCGGTAAAGAATTCCCCTAACCGGTAATAATTTTTGGTTTGTCAGTGATCTACATCATGCTCACGTGTTCATGATAACATGGCACAAACTGCATGATGAGTTTGAAAGATGTTTGGTGCATTTGGAGAATGAATTTCTTAGGAATGTACAAAGTTCTTAGCAGAATGTGCTAAGGGTTTGACTTTGTACCAGATCAACTTGTTGTGACGATTTATGATCATTCAATGATCGATATTGATTTGTAATTGATTGTAATGATCCCTATGATGTTCTATAATGAGTTGTAAAGATCTATGTTGATCTATGTAGTAAGTCTTAGGGTTTTGATGCCGACGGAGATGTAAAAGTTATTTATGTCGGCAAGGTTGATGTTTTGAAGCGTTGGTGATTTTGAGAAGAGTGAGAAGTCGAAATAGTATGTGAGAAGATCTACCAAAGACATGCATACTAAGAACTTAATTAGATTTGATCAAGCAAGCAGTAGGGTGATATACACAGATCATTAACTATTGTTCTCTAACAATTACAGAAACTAAAATCCCTTAACTGGGTAGGTCCTAATAGGCCTCACATTGTAAAATCCCCTAACAGGGTGACTCAATATCTAAGTTCTAAATCTTCTTGAAAGGTTGGTCCTAACAAATCAAAGCTTCTAACAGGGCTGAGGTCAATCCCTTAACCATGTGACTCCTAATAGGGAATCATTGTAAGATTCTAACCGGGCTTGGCTCCTAATAGGGTGCATTTCAAAAGAGTGCAAAATATTTGTGGGTACCAATTCCCACCGTGGTTTTTCCCTATTTGGTTTTTCACGTGAAAAACATGGTGTTCGTGTGTGGTATGCTTTTCTTGTGATGTTCATATTTAATTTCTGATAATGCATAAAGACAGTTTATCTTTGTTTATTAGAGATCTTAAAGTGATTATCGATATTGATGATTATATGATTGATGAAGCATTCTGATCAGTTAATAAGTTGGTAATTGTATTTTTTAATCTGATATTAATTTGATTGATGATCTGATCAATAAGCTTGCATAAGAGGAAATGATTTTCTAGATCTGATAAGGAAATATGTTACGAAGATTTGGTTTAAGTGTTGAATATTTTTAGATCTAAGATAAGTCTATTTTGGTGTTGAAAGTTTCAGTTTTTGTTAATACTGATTCAACCCCCTCTTAGTATTAACCAGATCCTCTAGGTTTATCATAGCCATGATACCAAGAAGTATTATAGGTTGAAATATCTTGTCCAAGATCTCATTGATTCCAATACCTTAATTGTTGTGGGTGTTAATGACAAAGGAAACAAATCAGTTGCACCCCCTAATCAAAACTTGCAAATCTATACCAATCCCTTTCCTTCTTATTCCACCAACAACATAGAACCTTCTAGCTTATTCCCTTCCTCTTCCACCAATGTCGTTGTTCCTAGAAACCCTACCACCAAGAATCTTGATAATACTTGTGTTGATGCCAACATTATTGTTAACCTTTTTTAACAACACAAACTTAAGCCTAAACCTTGCATTACCTTTGATCCTAAGGAGACTATTAAGGCACTTGATGGACCCCTTTACATTGCAACAAAGATTAATGGAAAATTTTCTTAGGGTGTGCTTGTTGATCCTATGTGTATGATGAATGTTATAACTAAAGAACATCCCTTTATAAGACAAATTCATTGAGATTCTTATGATAAATCTGATGTGATTATTAATACTTATAATGGATTTACTTGTCCTACCCATGGTTCCATTATATTTCTTGTTGAAGTTGGTAAAAAGTGCTTAGATGTTACCTTTGTCATTACCCCAACCTCTAACCAATTCCAAGTAAGACTAGGACTTCCTTGGTTTACCTCCATGAAAGATATTGCTTCTCCTATTCTTAAGTGTTTGAAGTTCCCCCACAATGGAGAAACTATCACAATCAATCATAGTCTCTATAAGCCTATAGAGAGTAATGGAAACTTTGAGCTTGAAGAACACAAGTGATCATTGAGAGGGGGGTGAATCAGTGATATTCTAAAACTTTAAACTAAAATGTGTGAATACAAATAGATTAATAATACACACACACACACTAAAAGAAGATCTCATAACACAAGAATGTATGAGGAAAACCCAATGTGTGAAATACCTCGATGAGAATATTTGCTGGAGTCTACTGCTCCAATCCAGCCTTGCAATAAAATCATTGATTACAACTTTTATAGTCACCAACCCAAAGAAGCACCAACCCCTATCTTTATGGGCACCAACCCAAAGGAGCACCAACCCTTAGCTTTATGGGCACCAAACCAAAGGAGAACTAACCCCTTCTCTAAGCACCCACTCAAAAAAATACAATAAGTAAATTTTCAAATATAAATAGGCACCTTGTTCCAAATGAAGTTTTGTAGCTCACAATTATTATTCTCTTGATATTTACCTGATTCTTTTTTTCTCACAAGCTCTGACCTCTACTTTCTGATCTTAGTTATCAATCTATGTCCTCTTCTCTTGTCTTCTCCCTGTCTCTAAAAACAACTAGCCTATTTCTTCTCTAATAAATCCTCCTTCTCTACCTCTCATAGTGTATATAACCCACTATGTTATCTACCACAACTCACTGCTCTCTGATCTCAGATCTCTATACTCCACCTTTGTGCTCTTCTCAGTTTTCTTTTTTTTTTGGATCTCAGCTACTTCTTGTCTCCTCTAAACATTATGAATGCAATCACTTTTGTAGTCTCTTCTATAGTTCTATACTTGCATTGGCATCGTTTTATATGCACCTGTGTAAAACACTTTGCTACAACTCTTATTTATCTCTCTACCTACTCTCTGCTTCTACTTTAAGCTACCTCTAATCTCCTCTTCACCTTCAATTTACATTGCATGCAAACTTTTTTGTGATTTTATTGACCGCTCAAGCGTCATATTATTGACACCTACAGAAAATGCTTTTTTCTCCCTCTTCTCTCTATTCTCTATACTCTATTTTTTACAAAGCCTCTTCTCCTGCACACAAACCATACTTACTCATTCACTACCTTCTCCCTTTCTCACTTCTTTATTTTGTGGTTTTCTATGCTATTCCAAGTTTTCCCTCTAAAAAGATAACTCAAAAATTGTTCCAACCATTTAATAATATTTCTTGTCTCTTCTTCTCAGTTTGCAACCATCTACATTAAATGACCCTTTTCTTATTTTCTCAATAATCTTTTCAATTTGATTTGATTCTTCACTCAGCCGCCATTTCAAAAAATATATATTCGACTACAAATCTACTCGCCATTTATTTCTTTCCTTGCTTGTTGTGTAGACCATAAAATCTCCTTTGATACATATGCCTTTAGCTTCATAGACTGATCAAATATTTAGTCCATAAGGCATTCACATGTCACTCAACCATATGGTGGATGGTGGGACCCATAAACAGAACTCTCAACTCACAAAAGGTCCATATGTGGAAGAAATCCGTGTTGGATTCACAAGCAATGCTAATGTGTTTCGCATATTGACCAACACGTGTGTTATGAACATCACAAAACAACAAAACATTCCTTCTTGTGGGCTAGCAGGATAACACACCATCTACCATTTTCATTATCTCATGCCATTTCCTCTCAGACCTTCTTACCGGTGCGGGATGGTGGGATACATCTATCATCTTTAATATTTTTTCCCCATGCAACAAATTCACTTTGATTTTACTCGTTGCAGGATAGCAGAGCAGCATAACCTGTCATGTTATGTGCATCCCTAGTCGCAGTTTAGCATTACCCCATAGGGTCATCTATTTTACATACTCCAAGCCATGAGATTATGAAGGTGTATGACCTTTTGTGTCATGCACATCAATGGAAACTACCCCACAGAGATGTTTGTCTTACACCTTTCTTGCTACGGGATGGCAGGGTGACTAACCTACCATGTTATTGACATTCCCTATCATAGTTTGCAATTTTGTAGATAGCGATAACCTACGTGTTATGCACTCCTCCTATCTCCTATCGCAGTAGCCTTTGGTCAATGTAGAGAGTTGACTATGAGATAGTGATAGTGATAACATGGTGTGTTATGTGCATATCGATGCAACAAAGTGCAACTAACACGAAATATTAGTCAAAGTGCAACCATACTTTTTCTTATTCAAATCAGCTCACCCAATGCTATCACCACACTCTGACTTGTGTCTTCTTTGTCCTAATACACACACTCTATGCTTTCCTTTTGTATCTTCATGTGAGACTAGCACGGTGTGTTATGTGAATCTACAAAAATAATTTTTTCATTGATCAAACTTGTTTGCCCTATGCCAACATATCTCTATGGCCTTGGTCCTCTATCCACTTGCAAGTCCAATAGCTGACTCCATTGTCCTCTCCTCTCTATCTTATTTGAAGCCATTGATTCAATGCTTGCCTTCTCTCTCCTCTTAGTGGCTTTTGACTAAATGCCATTGCAACCTCCATGTATATTCATTCAACCTGCACAACTCTGCCAACCTGATGCAACACCATGTCAGCCAATTTGATCTTCCTTGAGACCTCATCATCCTACATCTTGTTTAATGGATGTCTCTACATCATAGTCCAGTGTATGTGGAGCTATTCTTTGTCATGCTACACATGTTCTTTGTGGCACTTATCATCTTTGCATCTCTATCCACTACATCTTCTCAACTGTTGACATCAATGACAATCTAATGCCAACAAAACTTGACTTCTTTTGGGCTCAAACACCTAAACCAGTGAAACCTTGTCAAGACATTTTCTTCTTATCTTACCAAAAATACAAACATGAAATTATTTCCAAGTTGAACAAGCCTAATAATGCCCCACCTCCTCATCTCGAACTTAGACTCCTTCCTACACCTTCCATTCCTCCTATTTATGCTTTAGTTCTAAATCCTATTTAATATCCAACATGTCCTCTATTTCTCCACCTAGTAAGGTTATTTATGTTCCTCCTTCTACAAATGAAAAAAAGGACTCTATGGTGGTTGATCCCAAATCTTCTCAAATTTCAAACCAAATCAAACGAAACCGCAATGCTCATGATCAACACCAAAGATATCATGATAAGGCTCGTGAAATTTCTTCCCAAACCATGTCCTCCCCTAGAAAACCTACCAACTATTTGATCCCATTCAACCAAACAATAACTAGCCCGAGAGAGGAAGAAAATCTTAAGAAGATTAAATTGTTTGAGCATGATAATTGTTCTTTTTGCATTAAAGACCCTAATATGATTAATCTAGATGATGGAAATGTTTTTGATACTAACAATGGCGATGCAAATAATAAAAACAATTCTAATGATTCTGATGATATTTATGAGGTTACTGAAATCAATTATGAGTTATATTCAATATTTTCCAAAGCATTTACCCTATTTCCTAGTGACAAACAAAGTGACAAATCATTAGAGCATGGTTCTTGTTTGGAACTGGCAATAGCTCCATCTACCATGCTTGATATTTCTCCTCTTGCATCTTATCCACCTTCCCTAGATGATGTTAATCAAGATTGGGAGGTAGAAGATTCGCTTGACTAGCTTCATTCATGTTGTGGATCCTCTTCTTGTGTGTTTTCTTGTTTGTAATGTGCTTCTTTCTTTTGTGTCATGTTCTCTATTGTGACATTCTTCTATTTGTATCTCAATTCTCCTATTTGTCATACATTTTCTCTTTGTTCCTTGTGTTGTCTACTTGGGGATGATGCATGGCGTTGAGATATCTTTTGTTCTCTTCCATGTTGACCCAAATAGACATTTGTTTGTCATCATATATGCTCTTCTTCCAACATGCCTGTAGTTCTATTGTATTTGGGGGATGAGGTCAATTCAATGCAAATTTATACTTGATATACATGAATTATCACATGCACATATTGACCCCTAAGTTAGTAGAACCCTTATGTGCTCTTTTTGGTCATGTGCTTTATTTCCTTTGATTTTGTCCTTGTTTGGGGGCATATCATAGTAGAAACATGCTTGTATTATGGATGCATGTATGTTACCTTAAAGCATTTTTTCCTATTAAGGCATATGAAATCGCTTTAATATTGGACATAAACTCCTCCCTTTGTTACACTTTCTGCACACACCATTGATCAATTTTTGTAGTCATTTTTTTAAGGTGACTTAGCAAAATCAACCTTTATCTTTGTAATCTTCTCTCTTGGAGGATTTACTTGGATACAATTCTTTCCTTGGTTATCCTTGTTAGACAGTTCAAATAATCGGAAGACAACTAAGAAGTGGGGGGGTGAATCAGTTGTCAATAGATTACCAGAACCTTAAGCAATTAAAACTTTAATACCGGAATGCATAAACCAAATACTAAAATAGTTGATATACTAATTGAGCTCAATCAATAATCAGATAATAAATACCATCCACAAGATTTGTACGTGGAAAACCTGGTAAAGGAAAAAACCATGGTAGGAAGCCTACCCATAGTCAGATAATACTTCTGCAACAAGTATGCGATTACAATTGAGGGGCTTGCACTTGTAGGAAGGCCAACAGCCTAGATCACACTGCTCATCACAAAAGGAGCCTCACTGAGTACATAAAAATCCAAACAACAATATGGAAGAATGAATGAACTGCAATGATAGCATCTCCTATGCTTGAGTACAGTTCCGGTTAAGATCAATACTGGAGGACTAAATCCTCTTACATAAACCCAAATCGATCTCCAATGATCGACCAAATCCTCTGCCTGAATGATTATTACATTATTCGCACAGATAACCTCATAATCCCATAACTCATAAATAATCTATAATGAGATCTTACATCTATATATACAAACCCTCGACACAAACAATAAGGTCAGCCACAAGACAATAAAGCAATTACATAATTACAAAATATGTCGTCTAGAGACCAAACAAATAATATCCAACCCATAAGAGATCCTGGAAATGTATCAAGAAGTCCAATCCACACGTTACATTAAGCCAATCCATAACCTAGATAAATCGAGACCCAATTTAGGCCCATACACGATAAGGAAATGATCTCAATCAACCAAGTCTCGAACATGATCATCATCAGCATCCTGAAACTTCACTAGAAGCTACACCAACACCACTTATGCATAATATCAAAGATCTTCAATAAAGCTTTGTCGGTGAAACCCTCGCTGGAGCAACAAACCAAGTTTGCCAGCATACAGGAGAGCATCTAATCACCAGGTCAAAACCAAATGACTGAGCATGAATCAGAGTAGCGTGAGTAAGGCAATTCCATAAGCCAAACATGATAGAGAATACCAGATCATCATGATCTAATCCAACCAGAAACCAAACAACCTATTGGGATCAGAAGGATACTGGTAAAGCAACCAAAACAGCTAGCGTTGACATTAATGACAAAACATCAATACAACACATAATCAATTCCACCAAATTGCCAACAATCTCCCCCTTTGGCATTGATGAAAATACTAGATATGAAAAACATCCAAGTGCCAAGAAATGCCAAACAAGTCTCCCCCAATGGAAGACATCCAACAAACTCTCCAATATAATATGACAATAAAGTTATGAACCAAAAACTCCCCCTGTGAATGATATCTTAGCAAAGCTCTGTAAGCTTTGTTTTTCACAAATATATCTCCCCCTTTGACATCAATGCCAAAGGTCTAACAAAAATATCAAAGCAAACATATAAACCACTAAATCACAAGGCTAACTACTCCCCCTGAGTAGTAGCATCCCCAAATTAATCTGGAATGATTAGTATCTTTGATAATGCATATCGTACTGATGCCAAACAGCATCAATCAAATCTCTACCGGAGTGGCAGAAACTCCCAATCTATCTCTGATGTACTCAAATGATTCCTTAGGCAAAGATTTAGTGAAGATATCTACAATTTTCTTTTTAGTGTTCACATAAACTAGTCTAAATTCATTTGCTTCCACTTTTTCCATCAAAAAGTTGTACTTGATAGATATGTGCTTTGTCTTAGAATGAAATATTAGATTCTTTAATATATCAATAATAGTAGAGTTATAATAGTGAATAACTACCAGTTCATTACAATCCACCTTTATATCCTTCAACATTTGCTTCATCCATAGAACTTGTGTACAGTTAGTAGCAACAGCAACATACTCAGCTTCAACAGTAGATAAAGAGGTACATGACTGCTTCTTGTTGATCCATGAAATAATTTTCTTTCCAAGAAAGAAATCTCCACCGAATGTGCTCTTCCAGTCATCAACATCTCCCACCCAATCTGCATCTATATATGCACATAATGTAAAGTCATCATTTTTAGGGTAACATAAACCATATTCAGTTGTTCCTTGCAAATACCTGAAAATCCTCTTCACCGCACTCACATGATTTTCTCTAGGATCATTCTGAAATCTTGATATAATACAAAGGACATTCATTATATCCAGTCTAGTTTGAGTTAGAAATAACAAACCTTCAATCATAGACTTGTACCTAGTCTGATTTACCAGTGCAGATGCATCCTTGTTTGCCAATTTCTCACTTGTAACCACAGGAGTACCAACCAGTTAAGAGTTTTCCAAACCAAATTTCTTCGATAACTCTCTAGCATACTTAGTTTGACATATGAAAATGCCTTTCTCGATTTGAGTAATCTGCAAACCTAAGAAAAATTTCATCTCCCCAATCATAGACATCTCAAATTAATTCTTCATATTGCTAGCAAATTCCTTACACAACTTATCTTCACCTCCAAAAATGATATCATCAACAAAGACCTCAATAATCAGTGTATCACCACCAGTGATCTTATAATATAAATTACCATCAAAATTACCTTTAGTGAATCCAAGCTTCAAAATATATTTATCCAACCTTGCATACCAAGCTCTAGGTGCCAATTTTAATCCATATAAAGCCTTTTTTAACCCACAAACCATGTTTTTATCATCTGAAAGTGAAAAACCATCAAGTTGCTCAATATAAACTTCCTCTTCAAGACCTCTATTCAGAAAAGCGCACTTAACATCCATCTGATAAACCTTGTAGTTCTTATGTGCAACATAAGCAATAAATAATCTCACAACTTCAATCCTAGCTACCGGTGCAAAGGTTTCATCATAATCAATTCTTTCCTTATGAGAATATCCTTTACAAACCAATCTAGTTTATTTCTTACAACTTTTCCATCTTCATTCAATTTATTCCTAAAAACCCATTTAGTTCAAATAACATTCTTATTTTTAGGTTGGGGAACTAAATTCCATGTGTTATTCTTTTATATCTGATCTAATTCTTCTTCCATACCTTTCATCCAACATTCATCTTTACATGCTTCAATTGCTGATACCGGTTCAATTTGAGAAATTAAACATACGTCATTAGTTGTCAACCTCCTTCTTGTCATCACTCCTTTATTCTTATCTCCAATGATCTAATCTTCTGAATGATTCAACCTCACATACCTAGGAGTCTTCTGGTTTTATGTTTCTCTGCTCTGCTCTTCAGTTACTGTTGAATTTTTTGATACTGTCGAAGTAACTGGTTCAACATTTTGTTACGGTGTAGGTGCTACTAGTTCAGTTATGATCATTCCCACTACCAATTCTTTCTCATAAGCTTTGGTTTGACTTCTGTTATGCTCATCTACCTTGACATTAGTGCTCTCCACAATTATCTACAATCTTTTGTTATAACATCTATATGATTTGCATTCATTAGAATAACCAAGAAATATTCCTTCATCACATATAGAATCAAACTTTCCAATGGAATCATCTCTTTTGATATAGCATTTACTACCAAAGATTCTAAAATACTTAATTGTTGGTGTATGACCAAACCATAACTCATAAGGTTTCTTACCGGTTTCTCCTTTGATATGAACTTTGTTGAATGTGTATACCACCTTGCTCACAGCTTCTCTCCGGTAGACATGAGGCAAATTAGCATCCACCATCATAGTTCTAGCTACATCAAAGATAGTTATGTTTTTCCTTTCCATAACTCCATTTTGCTGAGGTGTCTGAGGTGTCTGGGATGCAGACAACTGTCTCCTTATCCCATTCTTCTCATAATAGCTATTAAATTCATCGAATGTGAATTCTCCACCATGATCTAATCTTAAGCATTTAATCTTCAAACCTGTCTTTGTCTCAACTTTAGCTTTAAAGATTTTAAACTTTTCAAAAGCCTCATTTTTCTCCCTAAGAAAAGTAACCCACATCATTCTATAATAATCATCAATGATTATCATAAAATATCTATCAGCTTGAAAACTTTTGATTCTAGCAGGGCCACACAAATCAGTATGAATAAGATCAAGAACATCATTAGATTTGTCTTGTTTACTCTTAAAATAAGTTCTGACCTATTTCCCCATTTGAAATTCCTTACATTCTAGATTATAGGGCTTCACAATCTTAGGTATATCTCTAACTGCCTTAGTAGAACTGATTTTCACAATACAATCAAAATTCACATGACATAGCCTCTTATGCCATAGCCAACTTTCATCAATTTGTGCAATAAAACATGTCTTCTCACTAGAATTCAAATGAAAGATATTACCTTTATTCTGTGTACCGATTGCAATCTCCAATCCAAATCGGTTAATAATCTTGCATTTTCCATCCTTGAATTGTAATTGAAATCCCTTATCTACGAATTGTCCTACACTCAAACAATTATACCTTAAACCTTCAATATAATAAACATTATCAGTGTTATGCTTACCATCCAATGATATAGTTCCTTTTCCTTTGATCATACATTCTTTGTCATCTTCAAATCTAACTAGACCACCATCAAACTCTTGCAAAGATAGAAACTTCCCTTTATCTCCAATCATATGATGTGAACATCCACTATCTATTACCCATTCATCCTTGTCTTCAATTTTAGCAGCAAGGGCCTTCTCTTCAGGTTGCTTCCCTTCCGGTAACTGATAATCTTTCTTAATAGACAAGAACACCCATTCCTTCATACTTACTTCCCATCAGTCCTTTAAAAGATGCTTTTCCTTCATACTTACTTCTTGTCGGTCCTTTAGGTACTATTGTAGCAAATAGGTCTTCAAGTTGCTCAAATTATTCATCTTCTCTCTTCATATCATCCAATTCTTTCACATACAAAACTTTCCAATCTTTCTTACAGCTTGATGATGTAGATGCATGAAAAGCAGGTTCAAACTTCACAGCCAAGAAGGTCCAAATTCTTCAAGCTCAAAAGCAAATAATTTCCCAACCAAAGTATCCAGGTTAACAATAGTGTTAGCCATAGTTCTCAACTCATTAATTGCAATATCCTTCATCTTATAAGCTGGTGGTAAAGCTCTCAGAACTTTAGAAATTATTTCATCTTCGCTCAGAGATCCACCACAACATTGAATTCCCATAACAATCTCATTAACTCTTTCCATAAAAGCAGTAATCCTTTCATCTTCTTCCATCTTCAAATTCTCATATCTCACCCGGTAACCATCAAGTTTTGCAATTTTAATAGTAGGGTCACCTTCATTTAAAGTCTCCAATTTTTCCCATATAGCTTTTGTAGTTGCTTTGTTAGTTAGTCCCATTATTTGTTGATCAGAGAGTGCACACAAAAGTGCTTCTCTAGATCTGCAATCATTATCAAGCTCCTTATCTGGGCCTATCAGTCGAGGATTGCCAGATGTCGGATTATATGGAGTAATCCCAGTTTTTGTGATTTTCCAAATCTTCTTTCCAAGACATCTTAGATGAGTCTCCATCTGAATCTTCCATACCCTGCAATTTGTTCCATCAAGCCTAGGAATTTATCTTCAAAAAATAGCTGCAGATGCACAATGAACTTGAACTATTATTAGATGCCATAGGATCTTCCTCAAGCAGTTAAGCTTCTGTAGAGAGGACCATGCTCTGATACCAATTGTTAGACACTTCAAATGACTAGAAGACAACTGAGAGGGAGGGGGTGAATCAGTTCTCAACATATTACCAGAACCTTAAGCAATTAAAACTTTAATACCAGAACCCAAAAGAATAATATCAGAATGCATATACCAAATACCAAAATAGTAGATATACCAATTAATCTCAAGAAATAATCAGAGAATAAATACAATCCACAAGACACCAAGATTTGTACGTGGAAAATCCGATAAAGGGAAAAACCACGGTGGGAAGCCTACCCATAGTCAGATAATAATTTTGTAGCAAGTATGTGATTACAATTAAGGGGACCGCACTTGCAGGAAGGCCAACAGCCTAGAGCACACTACTCATCACAAAAGGAGCCTCATTGACTATATAAAAATCTAGACAAAAATCTGGAAGAATGAATGAACTGCAATGATAACATCTCCTATGCCTGAGTACAGTTCCGATTAAGCTCAATACTGGAGGACTAAATCCTCTTATATAAACCCAACTCGATCTCCAATGATCAACCAAATCCTCTTCCTGAATGATTATTACATTATTCGCACAGATAATATCACAATCCCATAACCCATATATAATCTACAATGAGATCTTATATCTATATACACAAACCCTCAACCACAAATAATAAGGTCGGCCACCAGACAATAGATCAATTACATAATTACAAAATATGTCAGTCAGAGACCAAACAAATAATATCCAACCCATAAGATGTCCCAGAAATGTATCGAGAAGTCCAATCCACATGCTACATTAAGCCAGTCGATAACCTAGATAAATCGAGGCCCAATTTAGGTCTACACATGCTAAGGCAATGATCTCAATCAACCAAGTCTCGAACACAATCACCATCACCAGAAGTTGCACCAACACCACTTATGCATAATATTAAAGATCTTCAATAAAGCTTTGCCAGTGAAACCCTCATCGGAACAAAAAACCAAGCTTGCAGCATACAGGAGAGCGTCCGATCACCAAATCAAAACCAAATGACTAAGCATGAATCAAAGTTGCATGAGTAAGACAATTCCATAAGCCAAACATACCAGAGCATACCAAATCATCATGATCTAATCCAACTAGAAACTAGACAACCTAACAAGATTAGAAGGATATTGATAAAGCAACCAAAATAGCTAGTGTTGACATCAATGATAAAACATCAATGCAACACATAATCAATTCCACTAAATTGCCAACAATCCTTAAGGTGAATTAACTAGCATAACACAACTTGCTAGACTATTTTAGATCTCTTTTGTATTGTTTTCTTTACATGACTTATAATAAGTTTTAACCTTACTAGGCTAGCATGGCCATGTTTTCTCTCTCTCTCTCTCTCTCTCTCTCTTTCTTTTCATGTGTTGATTGTTTTATCTTGGTTTTAAATGGATAAGGTCCTAAGTCACTTGGGGGCTTGGTGATCCTTGTCTCTTTGACCTTGATGAAGTTTTCTTATGTCTTGATCTCCTTTACCATGAGTATGAATGCAAATTCATACTCCCACTAAAGTGGGTACTAAATTTAGTGTCGCAAAATTGCACCCTTATGCAAATTCATGCTTATCTATGCCCCATTTTATCCCTCCCAAACTTTTGTGCCCAACATGCTTGGTCCAACCCAATTTAGTATATTTTTTCTACTTCCTTGCCCCATTTAGGACCTCAAGTCCCAATTTGGGCATGATTTGGAGGGACTAAGGTTGCCTAGGGTACCTTGCCCCCCTTAGTTTGACCCCAAATTTAAATCACACAGCTATCATCTTGATTTAGTATGAAATATTTTCCTATGTTGGCTTGCTCTGTGTTTTTCACCCTAAAATGCTTGGGAGAGGTAAATAAGAAAGGTATCCTCGCTCATTTTGACATCTATCTATCTATCTATCTATCTATCTATCATCTACCAACTACAAGGACGAAGCTCTCCCTTAGTTCCATTTCAAGAGAAAGAGATCAAGTATTAAAGCATTGAAGACTAGGAGTTTATGACAGATCCATGCATTTATGATGGCCTCCATGATTTTCTCTTTCTAAGTCAATTAGAAGTCAACATCAAGGATATTCATGAGAATTTCAACACAAAGAAGGTATAAATATTTCAATTTTAGTTCTAGCCTTTGCTACCTAACAACACACTTTCAATTTCAATTCTAATTCAATTCAATTTTAAGGTCAATTCCTAAATTGGGGTTTGCCCCTTTCTCCCCAACAATTTACTCTATTTTCAATGTGTAGGAATAGGTGACAAAGCTATGAAAAGAGGTGCAAAGTCATCAGACGGGAGTGGGCAAAGCTAGGTGACTAAGTCCTAGGTGCTAGCCAAGCTGGGCGGCTAAGTCCTTGCACTTTTGCCTCAAATTTGGACTATAGGTTAGTTACAATCTGTACTTCTCCATACTTTTCTAGAATTGGATTTTGAGCCTTTTGTCTTCCTATACATGCACAAAACTATCATTTTAGCTTACTTGCTCCTAATTCATTCATTCCTCCTTACAATTGCATTTCATATTTCAAATCAACAACAAAGGACTATTGCATCCACTTTGTGCTTGAGCCATCTTGAGCCTAGTGGATCATTCTCCTTCCAAATGTAATCAAAGTGGAAATATGCCTAGTTTTCTAGTTTGCATGCATTAAGCTAGTGAACCCTATTTCCCCACATTAAATCTGGAAAGTCCATTTACTAATTTAAAATAATTTTGTTTGAGCATACATTTTTGTGTGTATATATACACAAATATATATATGATTATATATGTATATATATGCATGTACAACGTATAGTATTGATTATCATCAAAGATCTTGATCTAATTTAATTCAAATTTATTTCAACTATAATTTAAAATCAACTTCTTCTTACTATTATAAAATTAGTTAAAATCATTCTTATTTTTAATCAAATTGCACATATACATATATGGGTATATATACATACATTTACATACATACATACATACATGTGTGTGTATATATACATACATGTGTGTGTGTATATACATACATACATACACATACACATACACATACACATACACATACACATACACATACACATACACACATACACATACACACACACACATACACATACACATACACATACACATACACATACACATACACATACACATACACATACATACATACATACATACATACATACATACATACATACACACATACATACATATATATGTATACATATATACATACATACATACATATACACACACATATACATACACATATACATACACATATACATACACTTATATACATATACATATACATATACATTATATATATATATATATATAGACACACACACATACAAACATATATATAAACACACACACACACACATGGAACAAAAGCTTGTATATATTTTCATGCGATTGAAATTAGTTTATCAATGATTTTAAAATGTAAAAAAAATTAGCTATAATCTAAAGTTTAGACCAAATATGAGTTTTTCATCAATCATCGCATGTAGGAAATGAAAAAAATATCATGTAGAACATGTTGCATTAAAGGAGTAATGAGTGTATTGCAAGAGAACATGCTAGATCCAAGTTGCATTAAATATCATATAGGTTTATATCATTTTGCATATAATCATAAAATGTCTTATAGATATTATCATATTGCATGAAAATAACTATGATTGTGTTTAGGCATATGCATGTGTGTTTCCTTCTATGTGTTGGTATAAACTTTACTTTCCAAGATGGGTGCAGAATATGGGTTAACAAAGGGATGTAGAATATGATTTTCTAGTTCTACATAACATTTTATGGTGTTTTTATGCTTGGCCAAGCTACATGTGACCATTGAAAAAGATGGGAGTTATTTATATTCGTTCTCTCTTTCATATCTTGATATTAGATCATAGCATATTCTCATATGATAGAAATGCATGTGGATATATTAGGCATGCACTATATTCCTTCTTGCCTATCATTTATATTTGCTAGGCTTGTCGTGCAGGGGTACATATTCTTTCAGATAAGAAGAATTATGGGGAAGGGTAAGCCTCATAGTGGGGCAAAAAAGAACCTGAACCATATTCCCATCTCTTGGTTTGTAGAAGACCATTTGGTTGTTGGTGGTCAAAGACTCCAATGATTATGACATATGTATTTTCATATCATGACTTGTAGTTCATTACTTGTATTCTTATTGTACTTGTCTATTGATGACTTACTGGCATGAGGGCCAAGTCACATTCATTGTATGATCATACTTATGTAATTTTTAATTCTAGATTGACACTACTTTTACATGTGAGATGTATATTGTAATTTTATTGATATATTGATGATGATGATTCATTACTTTTCATATTTATATGAGATTTGGGAACTTATTTAATATTGTAAGATAGTTCAAGGTTTTTGTACCTTGCATTTGGTATCAGAGAACTAGGTTTAACACTAGGGCCTTTGTCTACTACACTAAGATGTAAATTTTGACGCAAGTCAATCCTAACCAACCATAATGGACACTAGAAACACAAACCACAGTGGATCTCAAAAGCAATTTTTAGAGTCTAAGGATGTCTAAGGATGGCAATATTGATAGCTATATGCACCAAGTAACTAAAGTGGTTAGTGGGATCAAATTTGTTGGTGGCAAACTAGAAGAAGATGAACTAGTAAAGAAGGTACTTAAAAACCTACCTAAATCATTTGTTCCTAAAGTGTCTGCTATTGAAGAAAGTAAGAATTTGGACACTTACACAATGGATCAACTCTATGGATCACTTACTGCATTTGAGATGAGAGATGTTGAGTTGGAGAATTCGAAGAAGGAAGTTGCTTTCAAAGCCAGTAAGAAGGTGGAAGGCAATGTTGATACTGATGAAGAACTTGATGCATAAGAAAACTTTGTAAGAAGACAAAAGAAAGGCATTGGCAAATATAAAGGTAATTTACCCTTCAAATTCTTTAATTGTAGAATAATTGCTCTTTAACTTCTAGGTGTAATTTTAAAGATAATAGCAATAGGAGAGGAGAAGATAAAAACAAAAGAGAAGAAGATAGAGATAGAAGAGACATGTCTACAAGAAGTTTTTACTCCCAAGAATGTTACTCTTTTGAGGATGAGGATTGTGAAGATTCAAATAATAAATTATTGTTCATGGTTGTGAAAGTTGACAATGATGACTTGAATGTAAGGATTCTAGTACTTTGCATGTTGATGAAAACAATGAAATTTCCTTGATTGTCTAGAACAATTTTCATACAAAAGAAGGCCCAAATGTTTAGGTAATTGAAAGTGGTTGTTCAAATCACATGACTAGTGATAAAAAGAAGTTCATAAATATCACATAATGGGATGGTGAATCATTTACAATTAATGGAAAACATAAAACCAATGATGTTCTCTATGTTGAAGGCTTGAAACATAACCTGCTTAGTGTTAATCAGATGTGCAACAAAGGATAAAAAACTCACATTTCACAAGAGTGGTTGTGATTTAAAAAAAGGTAGCTCTAAAAGATTGGTTGTAGAAGGAACATGGATTTATGGAACATATATCAAATTAAGGAGGCAAACTCATTCATAACCTTAAATATAAAAGCTCAAGAAAACTCAGTAGAATCTAAAGTGGTGAAATATCAAGAAGATGATTGCAAAATTGATTGGGATAATGTTGGTCTAGATGACTATGAAATGGAGTTTGAAAAGAATCTCGAACCTACTCTTGATGACCTTGCTACTACAAAGAATGAAAGTGAAGAATACAAGTTAGGACTGAAAAAGGTAGAATATGAAATTATCAAGCTAAAGTAAGAAATTGGAGAAAACAGAGAATATGTGAACAAACTAATTAGAAGAGATGAAATTATCAACCTAAAGATTCAGATTGAAGAAGACAAGATGATTATAGATTGCTTAGATTGCAAGCTTCGTGAAAAGATCACTGAGTGCACCAAGCTTGAGGAAGAACTTGTTGCTTTGAAGAAAGAATTGGAGGAACCTAAATGCATTGATATATCCGATAGAACTGACTTTGAATGCTCTAAGACAAACATTTTGGATAGCAAGGATGAGGAAGAAAAATCACATGAATGCAAAAAGACTAGTACAAATGGAAATGAATTCAAATAGTTCTAGAGCCAAAGGAAGAACTTTAGAAAACCTAACCCAAATCAAACTGCCCCAACCATGTCAAGACCCAAATTTAGATTAGTAATTTTTACCTTTAATTAGACATTTATACATGATAAAATTTTGATATTTTGATGATATCTGAAGTGCTTGATGATATTATTTGTATTTGATATTATGATGCCATTTGATGAGTTTGGTGAGATTATTTTGTGATGTTAGTTATGATGCTAATTAATGCTAATAATGACACTGTGATATTATTAACGTAGTGAAATGTTATGGAATTTTATGATGATCTGACACCCTTTTGTCGAGTGTGAGATGGATGCAGGGTCAACCATTGAAGGTAGACATATGACCGAGGAGGGGTCTCCTAGCTCATCGGTAGCAACTCATGGAATATAACCTATACATTCACACACACATGTAATATAGCAGAGGAGGCCTAAGTCGTGGGTATGCTCCCCATGGTCTTGGGTTTGAATCCGCCCCCGGTTCGCCGATGCACTCGCTCTGCGAGCGCGTGGGTGCATCCCTAGGGGGACTAGTTTCACCTTGCTCGCCTCAGGTACCAAAGATATGGGTTGTTGGGTGCTGGACAGGTAGCTAAGACACCCTCTAGGAAGAAGAAAAATAAATAAAAAAATAAAAAAAATAAAATAATAAAAACAATTTAAGAAGTCGATAATAAATAAAATTATAACATAATTGAAGCATAAAATATTAAATTAAAATTAAAATGTTAAATATCGATTCTTCTGAATTGCTAAACTCATAACTTTATTTTCCCATTTTATTTGGTCTTGACTCCTACCATGTCGATAAGTTAGAAAATGATTTTGTTTGCATTTGAAAAACCCCAAATCGATATAGTTGGATAATGATTGTGCAGATTCTTCTAATTGATTTGTATGGTAATCTATTCAACTATTAATTGTTTTGATGTGATGATGTTGGGAACCGATTTTTGTTGCAGAGA
This sequence comes from Cryptomeria japonica, assembly GCF_030272615.1. Lineage (NCBI taxonomy): Eukaryota > Viridiplantae > Streptophyta > Pinopsida > Cupressales > Cupressaceae > Cryptomeria > Cryptomeria japonica. The sequence continues at coordinate 520,266,305 of NC_081412.1, read as the reverse complement.
ATATTAGTTATATCTCTTTCCCTGAGCAAGTCGACTTCTTGCTATGTTGGGCAATCAATGGACTGTGGTAGCCGATTCTTTCCTTCATGGCATTTTGAGTAAGAATTGCATCAATCGAATCAATCGTTTTTGTTACTAATAATAGATTGATAGACAAAGAGGTGTCTCCATTGATAAGATTTCAAATCGAATCAATAGTTTTTGTTACTAATAATTGGGCTTTTTTTTAATAATAGATTGATAGACAAAGAGGTGTCTCCATTGATAAGATTTCAAATCGAATCAATCGTTTTTGTTACTAACCAGATATTTACATGATTTATCTATGGAACTTAATAATAATGGATATCTATCATCATTAAACAAATGCATCTAACTGGGTAGGGTGGTGTTATTTTTTTTGTCTATGATGGATGCATTGGAAAGATGTGTTTGATTATGGGATAAACAGGGAAGGGCATTTTCACCTACCCCAAAAGGTTTAAAAACTTGGCCAAATAACTAAATTTTCTCCCTACCATAACACATGTAGCTAAGTTCAACAGTCTGGTTGTTCGATATTGCATGCATGCATAGGTTCTTTTCCCGACAGTTGATGTCGGTTTGCTAGGATACTCCGTCGTGAGGGATGTGAGCTTATCATGAGCACCGAGAAGCATAAGCTTCATTTGGTTGGGTGGATAAAACACCTAGGTCATATGTTCATCTTCTAGTTGCAGATGGAGGTGAGTCCAATGGCACTGGAGACACTACATCTGGAGACAGAGGTACAAATATTTATATTATTTAGTAAAGTTAAATGGATTAATGTATTTTAGTTGTATTGTTGTAAATTTTTAAATGACCAATGTGGTTTCATGATTAAGTTATTTAAGCTATGTACAAGATCTATGTGGTCTACTGTAACAAATACGACAAGAGGTCGCCATGTATATGTAACTAACTAGATAACAAGGAAAATGCTAACCACTAACCTACTAGCAAGTGTTCATGTGTGCATGATTTCATCTTTTACGTGTTTTCTTTGCTTAGTTTTCCATCTTCCATTCTTGAATGCAGGGTTCAATGACATTATTAAAGTTGATAAGTATTCTTTACTCTTTTACATATTGACCTTAGTTTGTATTAATGATTAATTAAACGCAGGCATTTGAAGTTCTTTTGTTGTCTTATCTATCTTATTTATACTAGCTACAAGTTGCAACAGTTGCTTTGATAAGATATGTCTTAATCATATATAACATATGATCCTTATTTTACGTAACTACAATCCTAATATATGAATGTTAATACATAAGTTTGTTAAGATATTGTTAGGCACAATAGTAATAATTTTTGGTTTCGTGAATGTTAATTTTTAGTTATCCATATGATATCTAACTCATTGGTTGAAATATTTATCCATGACATTTCCTATTCCTTCATATTTGTTAACTTATAGTTCTTACATTAGGTTAAAGGTTAAATATAACATTTGTATTAATGATAATTTATTTTTCATTTGAATAAGAGTATGTAGACATTAATAGTACTTAATAAATATTGGTTAGAATTAATTAAAATTTAATTATGGTAGTTTTTCTAAGGTTAGGGCTAGCAGGTCCTTACAAATCAGGTATCTTCAATCTTTTAATGGCAACTATTTATTTTATAAAAAGACTGGACATAATGTTGTAGAATGTAGAAGTAGAATGAACATAAATTCAATTAGGTCTTCTAGGCCTCAATCCTTCAATGGTTAGTGCTATGCATGCAATAAATATGATCATAGAGTAAGTTAATGCATAAGTAGAATTGTGAGGGATGATGTTATGGATATGAGCAATGTTAGATATGGATTTCTCAACACATGTAACATGTTTGGTCATAAGGCTACAAATTGTAGATCCAGTGCAAGAAGAAGTTATGCCTCACAACAAAGTATTGCCTGCTATAATTGTAACAAATCAAGACATGTTATATTTTGCAGAGGAAATAATATCAAAATAGTTGATTCATAGAAGAGAGTTGATTAGATAAAGAGAGAAATAGAAAAGATGTGGGTAAAGAAGACAAAAGATAAGGAAGATGACAAGGTGAAGGATGGATCTGTACCCCAGGAGGGTGCAGATGGTTGTTTAAAAAACTAAAAGGATAGCAAAGGGCCAGGGGGAGATATTCACTGCATATATCTTATCCCCCTTAAGTGTTGTGGCTTCACTTTCAGAAGTTTTTTGGTTTGGATGTGTTCAAAATGATAATGAAAGCGATTAGTTTCATGAAATGGCAAAGAATAATTTGAATATCTATGGAAATGTGTGTTGATGATGGTATCTTAGTAGAAGTTATAAAAGGATGAAAATATGAGTATTAACATTTTTCCCTCAAGGGGATCTACCAATCTAGTATATTACTATTGGCAGGGGGAGCATATGTAATGCAATCCAAGAACTTGAAGGCATATCCTATCTTTCAGGTTGATATGGATTGTTTCTCTCAAGGGGGGTAGATGGTTGGATAGTAGTTGTTGAAAGAGAAGAAAATAAATCAAAGGTTATGCTGCTAAATTTGAATCTTGAATCATGTAAGGATATGCGCCATTTTTCCTTGATGTCAAATGGGAGAGATACTTGTGGGAGATGTTGATATGGAAGGAGAGAACATTGCATTATGTATATATTAGTGAGTGTTTCCATTAATGACAAAAGGGGAGATTGTTGGCAATATGTGTTGTCATTGATGTCAACCCGATATCTGAATATATATGTTGTATGTGTGGTTCCTAACTAATGTTGAGGTGTCATTGATGATGTGGTTCTTGAATAATGAAAGATGTTAAGGAGTCCTTATGGATATGGTAATTGCAGCTTCCCACTCATCGACCTGCTTGAGACAATGCTAGATTTGTATGGTGTCTATACCAAGATTGGTTGATGGTTCTTTGCAATGAATTTCCTAGCTACTTGTTGTTTATGCTTTTGGCCAAGTGTTGTCAATTGGAAGAAGACTATGGACAGTAAAGAGTATGTCTGATATGTTTATGTGTAGAGAGTTGTTGCGGGATCTCAAGGATGTGTTGAGCAAATGTTTTGTGTTTGATATCCATCATCTTGGTGTTGATATCTAATATACTTCTAGTGACATTATTGATAGTACTAATATTTGATGCTACTTTATGAAGAGAGTTGATGAAGATAGTTTTTCTTAAATGATGTTGAGATTTATCCTATCAGACATGTAGTAGTATAGAGGTGATTGATCTTGATTAGTGCATTGTAAAGCATTGATTGTTGTAGTGATTGAGGAAGCATTTCTTCATAGTAGTGTTGCAACGACATGAGTATTTGTGTGTATGAGTATATCATTAAGGAGGATATAATGATGAGACTACATTGACTATTATTTGTCATAATTATTGTTTATATGTTATGATTTTCTTAACTAGTATGAAGAGGTTGATGAGAGGAAAAAAAGGATATTGGAACTGCAGATGGTTTATATATGTCCACCTCCTTGGTGTCTGATGGTTTATTAATACTATTGTTCATGATGATGGGATTGATGATATGCTGATAGGTTGATATATTAAGATGAGGATTAGATGCATGAAAAGATAATGAAGAAGACGCACTAAATGAGAGGGAATTGTTTTTATAATAGTTTGGTTCTTGGAAGTCTAATGGAGCATGTTGGTATAAGATGTATTGATGTTTTCCTACAAAAGTATCCCTCCGTTGTAGATATGATCTTGCAAAATTGGATATAATGTTTATGCTTTTTGGACATTGTACTCCTCTCTTTTTAGATCCTCAGTGTTGTAGGTGCTCAGGTTAGTAATTGTTGTTATATGATAGTTTGGTTCTTTGTTAGAAGTGTTTCGAGAAATGCTTCACATTTCTCCACATTGGTGTTTATGGTGCTACAACTTGGAGGGCATGTTTTAAAATGTCTATGTTGTGTCTCGGTTCAATTATCATATGGTGTTGTTGTCTACAAGTAATGATATTATGTTTTGTGTTTGATTGGATCTCTAAATTGAAGTGTTTAGTATCAGTTATGTTGTGCCTATATGATCTTGATATGAAGTGTAGGAAAAATTTATGAGTATTTCTAGATGTTCATCAAACATCTTGGTGTTCTCTATATGATTCAAGATGGTTTGTTTGATGACATGTGGTGATTGGAATCTATGTTTTAGGGTAACTACTTTGGTTTGGTTGATTAGTGTTGTTCCTTGGCATGCAGTGAATCCTTGGATGTTTATGCTTACTTAGAAGTTTGTGTTGCATGTATTTTGGGTTCTACCTTGGTGTATGAAGATCTGTATTGAGCTTGTTGATATTGAAGATATGTTTTAGGGCTCACTTGTGGCGTGCTAGTTGGTGTTTCTACATGTTACCTTATTGCTGACCTTTGAAGGATGATTGATAGCATGTGAATTATGCCTACCTAGTTAGAAATAAGCATTAAGATGCTTTAGGTCCTCTCTATTTCCTAGTTTGGACTTGTTTCACCACAATTATGTTTTGGTGGATGATTGGATAGGACCTAAGCTTGTCCTTTGTTTTGCTTGGCCTAATTCATGTTTGCAATGAAGAAGATAGTATATATAGAAGATCAAATTGTTGTTGAAGTGAGTATGAGTGTGGATTTGTGAGTGTGAATGTAAAAAGGAGTGTGATGCACCTACATGAGTATATCATTTACAAAGTTCAATTGTGATGAAGTTAGCGTGTGGTGATTGTTGTGGAGTTGATCATTTGAGACAAAGATTCAAAGACGACTTTATGTTTGGATATTTTCGAAGGTTGTATTGTTGAAGGCCTACTTGTTGTTGATTTATATATTCATTGTATCCTGCTCTGGAGAAGTGATCTTTATATTGTAGCTTTGTATCTTTCTCTAGGGCTATGCACTCTAGCCTACAAGTCCTTCAAGGGGAAGTGTGCTTCCTTGGTCGTGAGCCTAAAATTATATTGTAATCATTTCATATATTGTGATTTGGCTCTCATCATGGCTTTTTCCTATTTGGGTTTTTCATTTAAATTTGGTATTCTCTTATGCATGGTGTTTTATTGTTATATCTTTCTGTACGTTAGGAAATCAGAAATCATCAAAGCATATATGAATACTAATCTAGCTCAATCACGAAAACTAAAATGCAATGATCTATCCTAAAACACACTCAATAGAGACATGAAATAAAAACATTCAACAAAAGACAATGCAAACCAAAACGCAAATTTGAATGCTCCTTCATGCGGCTCCATTGTCCTTCTTTCTTCTCCAAATAGCCTTTGTTTGTGGATCTCACCTTCAAGTGCATACACCTAGTGTGAAAACAAGATGGATATTGGCACAAGAATACTCAAAGCGTGATTGATTAGAAATTCGATAACCTGCTTATTCTCATTAGTTGGGATTGAAGAAATTCATCCAATTTATAGAGAAATTGGAGAAAAAGACCAAATTAGCATGATTCAATTCGAATGGAAATTGCAAATCAAACATGTCAATTATGACAAATTATGACAAATTGAGTTGTCATTCCCATGGAATTAGGAGATGAAATAGGAGGGAATTGAAATTAGATGAATTAGAAAATTAGAAAATTAGAAAAAGAGGAAAATTAGGAATTAAGAATTAGGTAAATTAATTAATAATTTTTCATTTATTAATTAATTCACAAAAAGAGGAATAATTAGCCAATTAAATGAACATTTAATTGCGATGAGAAGACTTAGGATAAATAAATAATTTATTAATCCTAGAGGGAGAAATGACACACAAGGTTAAATGATTAAATCATGAAACCCTAGAAAATGAATTAGCAATGCGAGAATGACAATTAGGTCTTGACAAGAGATAAATAATGTTGATTTGATTTGATCATGATTTTGAATTGATAAATGACCAATGTGATAAATGATTTGATTGATTGACAAAACTAATCGAGATTGATAAAGAGACCAAATTGATAGGTGCCAATTGACGAGGAACAATGACTAATTGATCCAAATTGACATGATTGAGAAGGATGACAATGATTGATGATAAATTGATCGCAAAATGACAAGATTGATAAATGATCGATAGATGACAAGATTAAAAATGACGACGATTGATGACAAATCGATTGCAAAATGACAAGATCGAACAATGACAACGATCGATGACAAATCGATCACCAAATGACCAAAATTGATAAGAGGACAACGATTGATGACAAATCGATCGTATGATGATAAGATTGATAAGAGGACGACGATCGATGACAAAATCGATCGTATGATGATAAGATTGATAAGAGGACAAAACCCTAATTAGGATTGACGATGTCCAAAATGATGACAAATGAATACGCACATTGATGCGACAGGATAAGATGAACAAAATCATGACAAATATTGTTATCGACAAGACCAAATTTGAGAACTAGATGATTGAAGAATGTAGAAGAATGACTCGATGCTCACAAATGATAAAGACCAAGTGCGTGACATAGAAGAAATGTTAATGCGACACAAAAACCTAAAATGAGGCAATGCGCCAATGTTAAAGTATGACTCCGCAAGCGTTGACCATTTTTAGGCGTCTACATTTTGCCCCTCTTTGAGACAATGCAATTTTAAGCGTTGTTTCAAAGAACAATAATGAAAATGCCCCAGACAACCGACAATGACATATGCATGCCCCCTCGAGGAATTGGTCGGAAACATGCAAAAAAAAGAGGCCAATTGATCGATAAAAATGATAGGATCGAATGGATTGAGAATCGGAGATCGAATGCATGAAGGAAAAGCAATGTAAGGTGCAAAAGACCGTGACCAACATAAGATGGAGAGGGTGCACGTCCATCTATGCACTGACAAAGATCTATAAATGAGACCTAGAGGGTGAAAAGAGCTCATTTGCACTAGCCAAAGAGGAGAATTTGTTGCTCTAGACAAGGACACTTGCAGAGAGATGGCAAACATTCCAATGGCGGATCACCTCGGAGAATGTGTACACACTTATAGAAGACCAGACTATGTAGGAGCAGCGGTATGGATCTCAAAAACCCATGTTTTCAATTTCATGAATTTTGATTGCTTGCGGGACATTGCGGGGCCCACAAAAACTACAAAAACTGAGTTTTGTGCCTGTGTAGGGCGAATCTTGCGCTTGTGTGAGGTCTTCTATGCTTGTGTAAGGATACACAAGTGCAAGTTACATGACACAGGCGCAGGAGTCTTGACATAGGCGCAATTATGCATTGATGACTCAATTTGGGTGCGAAACTGCATGCAAATGATCCGAAAAGGGGGATAAGGGTAGGATAGGGAAAAATAGATAAAGAACACCCTGATTTGGCCATGAAACAAAGAAATGCAGCCTGTAGGAGCAAACCCTAATATTGACAAAATGTGCCCCAATTGTGATGCAGAGTTGATAGTATCCATTGATCACGTGGGAGAACCGACCAGATTGTTTCATGCTACGACATAGACTCAGGAGCACGGACAGAGATATCCTAGCAGGACTTGGGATATATTATATCACATTCATACCCGAGATTAGGGCAAACACAAGATTGCTTACCGCATTGGCAGAGCGATGGCATTCGGAGACCTCCTCATTCCATTTGGCGACTGGCGAGGCGACGGTGACACTAGAGGATGTATGGCACATCCTCCACATTCTGATACATGGGGAGATGATAGAGTATGACCCAATGACAGGGAGAGATGCATTATGCAGGCTATTTGAGTGTGAGATAGATGATCTGGACATCGTCGAGAGGGAGATCGGCTGGGAGAGCATGGCTTTAGAGTACGATCGACGATATGTGGTGATAGCAGTTGTGATAGCATGTCTACTAGCAGGAGATAGATGAGGACATGGATTCCCTATTGGATGGGGAAGAGTGCTAGAGCGGATGGCGACAGAGGGGACAGTGTACGCATGGGGACCATGTGTACTAGCTATGCTATATTTTCAGCTACATCAGATAGCATATCAGGGAGTTCAAACTCTGAGCTGTGGAGTCACATTGCTTCAGGTATGGGCATTTGAGCACATAGCTATATGTCGATCGATTACAGAGAGACAAGTTATACCACATCGACCATATGTGTATAGCTATGGGGGAGCACTGAGACAGGGTCTTTTTGGATACATATTGTACTAGCGACATGAGCTAGACAGACTAAGAGAGTTTACATGGAGACCATATCTAGATTGCCCTGGATGGTCAGATGATCATGAGGAGCTACCATATTGTAGATAGGAGAGGTACTTGATTGGGTGACCAGTGAATCACCAGAGAGTGATTGAGATGTACCTGCTAGAGAGAGTCAGACGACATTTTGGAGAGAGGCAGGATGTACCTAGGAGGATGGCACAGTTTGCCTGATCTCAAAGAGAGATGAGTCAGTGGGGGAGTATGATTCAGCCACACATAGCATATGCTGACTTTGCATAGCTACAACAGAGACAGTGGGATTGGAGGTCAAATGTGGTAGATGCCGGGATGACAGAGGAGTATGAGATATGGTTTGCACGACGATGGCCAGTGCCATTGACTGATCTGGATATTCCAGTACCGAGGAGACAAGAGGACTTCCCACTCACAGGAGAGGAGGGAGATGAGGATGATGAAGAGGATGAGGTGGGGATGATGAGGACGGAGATGATGGTGAGGAGGACGATGACGGAGATGATGGTGGGGATGACGATGACGGAGATGATGGTGAGGATGACGATGATGAGCCAGACTCAGCTGAGCAGGAGACATTATAGGATATTCCCATAGAGCCGGAGACAGCTAGGACAGAGGAGATGGAGATGTGCAGGGCTACCATAGCGAGTCAACAAGATCATATTGTGACATTGGAGAGACAGCAAGATCAGTTCAGAGCGGAGATAGCCAGACTCACAGCGGCTCGAGATACAGCAATAGCTCAGGCACAGCGAGAGGAACAGAGAGTCACTGAGTTCATTGGGTCGATTAGAGATGCCAGTACACGGGAGATGGCACAGATGCTGGTAGAGACCAGAGAGGAGATATGCCATTGGAGGACACTATATGAGGGTGCCATTCCACCAGAGCAGAGAGCAGCTTCATATCGGGCACGATCAAGGATAGAGAGCAGGGCACGCTCTCGGAGGTCATTGAGCAACATGGGGGTGAGTGGACCTATGAGACCACCACAACTAGGACCTGGCACAGGAGGGACATCATCCATGAGACATGGCAGGGATGAGGAGGACAGAGGGAGCACCCAGTGACAGAGGCACGTACTCCTTTATGACAGACAGATGACATATGTAATTTGACATTATGTAGTCAGCCTGCGAGCCATACTTAGGACAGACAGTCTGATTTTGTACTCTGATATTATTGTGATATGATATGCATCGATAGGATGGGATGCAATGTGTTATGACTTGTAGTTATTTTTCTATGTATGGATGACTTATGCATTGTTGATGAACATGTATGGATATATTTTTATGTATTTTTGATGCATTTATAATATGAAATGGATAAAATGCTTGATATGATGCTTGATGTAATGCAAATGTACTAACCAATGAATGCAAGATGCAACATATGGAGATCGGAGCACTAGACCGAACTGACTATCCAAACTGACAGAAGAAACATTAGTAAGAAGAAATAAGACAGAGGATAGTTAGAGACGAAGAAAAACTTGCTTTCAGTGATGCACTTTGTAGGTGAGAACCTTTATTTTTATGTAGCAAAATGGATGCGTAGCATCATGGCATTGAAGGCCAGAGCTGAAATGCAACCCTTTTTGCAAAAGACAGACACATCACAGACAAACAACAATCACAACAAAAAAAGAAAGGGACCATGAGCCATCCCAGTCACTCTAAATCACTCAGTGACATCATCGAGCAACATAGGAACATGATCGAAGATAAATCAATAAAAGATAAGACTCACGAATTCAAACAAATCAAATAAACATCTTGATCTTCATTGTCAAAAGTTGAAAGTGCTGATAGGATGATCATGTTGTTTGGTTTCAGGACATGTGGTACCCCATCTAAGATAGGACATAGTCTGGTTTCGAGTATACCACACCCTGTATAAGACCCATGATAGTAGTAACAAGGACAAACGATTTCGATGGTAACGTTCGATTGATATGACAATTGTGATCAGTTTGAATGTTTGGTTCGATTAAAAAAGTTCATCTATTAACGCATGATTTCATTAAAGCACAGTGTTGAATTGATTGTCGTTGGATGTATGCTCAGCAATCTGTTTATGCACAAAGGGATCATTTATTGCAAAATGCGTGTTTTTGTTTTTGTTTTTCTTTTCGAGTTTTACAATTTTTTTAATTTTATTCAGGACTTTATTTGTTTTTTAAGGATTTTTTCAGGACTTTATTTGATTTTTTTGAATTTTATTTCAGGACATTTTTCAATTTTTTTATGATTTTTTCAGGACATTTTTCAATTTTTTTATGATTTTTTTTTCAAGACATTTTTCAATTTTTTTATGATTTTTTCAGGACATTTTTCAATTTTTTATGATTTTTCAGGACATTTTTCAATTTTTTATGATTTTTTTCAGGACATTTTTCAATTTTTTATGATTTTTTTCAAGATATTTTTTAATTTTTTTATGATTTTTTAAGGACATTTTTCAATTTTTATGATTTTTTTCAGGACATTTTTCAATTTTTTTATGATTTTTTAAGGACATTTTTCAATTTTTATGATTTTTAGTGATTGATCATGACAAGGGAAATACACCCAATGCACATCTGAAAGACATATATAGACCGGGACCAAAACATATGTACAAAAAACCAGAGTATGCAAGACAATGATGTTGACCAATAACAAGCTTGGAATAGAACATTGGGTCAAGACAAAGATAGGCATGATAAACCGGCCGAGAGAAAGCATAGCTAGAAGTCATGACAAATGATGGAGCAATGATCTCATTACTCATGGCGCCTAATTGCCTGGTTTTCACCATGGTACTTGCCCAAAGCGCCTATTTGCCAAGTTTTCACTAGAGGGTGAATCATTTTTCTTTACTCTTTTGCTCTTTTTTCTCTTTTCTTTGCTTTTTTATTTTTTTTGTATTTTTTTGCTTTTTGTATTTTTTGCTTTTTTCTTTTTTTTTTTTTGTATTTTTTTTTTGCTTTTTTCATTTTTTTTGTATTTTTTGCTTTTTTCATTTTTTTTGTATTTTTTCAGGATCATACTTGAAGAAGTGCTGAGAGAAAACTATGCCCAGTACTTGCGAAGGTGCATGCTATTTATAGGATCGGACAAAGGTTCACCTTTTGGAGTGGCAAGCTGATATGCCCCCGAGCCATAAGCTGCAGTCACTATGAAAGGCCCAACCCAATTAGGTTCAAACTTGCCCTTGATGATGTCAGTAGACTGTGCATTCTTGGGGTTTGCCTTTAAAACCAAGTCTCCCACTTCGAAGTGTCACCATTTGACTTTCTTATTATAAGAGCGATGGAGACGGTTTTGATATGCTTGCAAATGTGTCAGGGTTGTTTGACGTTTCTCATCTAACATCTCAAGCTGATGTAGTCGGGAGACTCTGTGTGTCTCATCATCAATCAGATGTTGCAAGGAAACACGCAAGGAAGGAATCTCCACTTCCAAGGGTAAAATGGCTTCCGCACCATACACCAAGGAATAAGGTGTTGCGCCAGTAGGTGTGCGGATAGAAGTGCGATAGGCCCATAGTGCTAGATTCAACTGTACATGCCAATCTCGACCAGCATCATTGACAACCTTTTTCAGGATCTTGATAATGGTTTTATTCGATGCTTCAGCTTGACCATTACCCTATGGATAGTATGGACTGGAAAAATAGTGTTCAATATGAAACTTTTCACAAAGTTCTTTGACATCTTTATTCTTAAAGGGTCGACCATTATCTGTGACTATAGCAAGGGGAACCCCATATCTGCATATGATATAGTTCAGCAAGAATTTTGAAATTTGGACACCAGTGATATAGGTCATGGGGATAGCCTCGATCCATTTTGTAAAATACTCTGTGGCTGTAATGATGAACTTGTGTCCATTTGTAGATGTCAGATGAATCTTGCCAATAAGATCCAATCCCCACTGAGAAAAGGGCCATGGAGATATGACAGAATCTAGATCTTGGGCCGGTGCATGAATATAATTTCCATGTATCTAGCACTTGTAGCACTTCTTGACAAAATTGTGAACATCTTTTTCTAGCATGGGCCAATAATACCCAACATGAATCAACTTTTTGGCTAAGCTTAGACCATTGAAATGGCCCCTGCATATACCATCGTGAACCTCGTGTAAAGCTGTTTGTGCTTCGTTAGAATCCAAACACCTTAGGAGGGTATGGTCAAAGGAACGACGGTAAAGGGTGTCAGCAATGATGACATATTTGGCCGTTTGTCGGATAAAAGCTCGACGTTGATTAGTGGAAAGGTTAGGTGGTAAGGTCTGGGATTTCAAATATTGATATATATCATTGTACCACGGGGAGTTAGGACCAACAAGAACGCACATCACATCTGCTGTCGGAATGTCAAAAGAAGGGACCAGCAATTGTTCGACCAAAAATTCACACTTGTCCATATTATGGGGCATATTCAACATGGAAGCGATTGTAGCCATTGCATCTGCCGACTTGTTTTTCATTCTTGGCACTTGACTAAAATGGATAGCTGTGAATTTTGTCTTGAAGAAATCTACCATGTGCTTATAGGGAATAAGCTTTTCATCTTTTGTTTCGTAGTCATCATTGACTTGTCGGATGACTAACTGAGAACCTCCATAGACTTGTAAATGCGTGATGTTCCAGTGGACCGCTACTCGGAGTCCTGTGACCAGTGCTTCATACTCTGCAATGTTATTGGTACAATGGAAAGTTATTCTGTACGACTTGGGAATAGCATCACCTTGAGGGGTGACAAACAAGATGCCTGCTCCGGACCCGAACTTGGTATGGGACCCGTCAAAATATAACTTCCATTCATTAGAAGATGTAAGAGCAAAGACAGATTCATTTGGAAAATTTGTTAACATGGGATGATCATCATAAATAGGACCCTCTGCAAGTTGATCAGCTACGACTTGTCCTTTTATTGCCTTTCGCTCCATATACTCAATATCAAATTCACTGAGGATCATCACCCACTTTGCCAGGCGACCAGTTAAAGCTGCTTTGCTAAGCAAATATTTTAAGGGATCAATTTTTGCAACCAGAAATGTTTGGTGATTTAACATATAGTGCCAGAGTTTCTGTGTTGCAAAGACCACTACTAAGCATGCCCATTCAATAGTTGAATAATTTAACTCATAGCCTACTAATGTTTGACTGATATAATAAATAGCTCTCTCTTTGCCATTCTCATCTTGTTGAGCCAAGAGAACTCCTAATGTTGTTTCAGTTGCAGAAATATACAATAAAAATGGCTTTCCTTCTATAGGAGGCATTAGGATAGGCGGCGACAGCAAATAGTCCTTGAGAGCTTGAAAGGCTGATTGACATTGCTCGGTCCATTTAAAAGCAACTCCTTTATGCAATAGATGCTGGAATGGATGACATTTGTCTGCCAACTGAGCTATAAAGTGATGGATTGATTGGAGCTTTCCTTGCAGACTTCTTAATTGTCGGAGGTTGGAAGGAGGAGGTATATCCATTATTGCTTTAACCTTGGTTGGGTTGACTTCGATGCCTCAGTGAGAAACAATGTATCCTAGTAATTTACCAGTTGTGACACCAAAGACACACTTTTTTGGATTAAGTCAGAGCTTGTAGGTCGCCATTCGATCAAAGATAGGGCCCAAGATGGCTAGATGACTATCTCTTGTGATAGATTTGCATAACAAGTCATCAACATAGTCCTCCATCAAAGTATGCATGAAATCATGAAAAATTGTCGTCATTGCTCTTTGATATGTTGCGCCTGCATTTTTAAGACCAAAGGGCATCACATTCCAGCAATAGGTGCCCCAAGCACATGTGAATGCGGTCTTACGTTGATCTTCAGGAGCAATGCGAATTTGGTTATAGCCGGAGAAGCCATCCATCAACGAGAGCATCTCATATCCAGCTGTCATGTCAACTATGATGTCTATGTTTGGCAGTGGAAAATCATCTTTAGGGCATGCTTTATTGAGATCCCTAAAATTTGTACAGATTTTGATGCCCCCAGTTACCTTGCTAACTGGTACTAAATTTGAAATCCAGTCTGCATAATCAATGGGTCTGATAAAGCCCACATCCAATAATTTTTTTAGTTCCACTTTGACCAAAAGAGCCACCTGAGGATGCATCTTTCTAAGTTTTTGTTTAACGGGCTTGGCATCTGCTTTCAATGGCAAGTGATGAAGGACTAATTTTGGATTGAGGCTAGGCATATCTGCATAGGACCATGCAAAGATGATCTTCTTCTCTAGAAAGAAATTGATAAAATCTATCTTTTCCTATTTTGATAGAGAGGCAGCAAAATGAATGACCTTAGGGTTGTCAGGTGTACCCAAATTGATTTCCTTGGTCATTTCCACAAGCAATGTTGATTTGTCCTAACTTGATAGGGGTACGTCCACTCTTCCACCTTTGGGCGCCTCAGAGAGGTTTTCACCCGCAGGTACGTCTTTTATTTTTACTTTTGCATGATCAGAGAGTGCCTTACGGTTTTCACTTAAAGACCTATTCTTTTGATTTTTATCTTTTTCTTTTCTTTTTTCATTTTGATGACTGGAAGAGGGAGTTGACTCCCCAAAATATGCTATGGAATCCAGGTCAATAGCAAATCCTGCCTTATGATCACCTTGTGGTATGCCTTCCCGTAGTCCAAGGAATTCTGCAATTGCTTTGTCATTTTGAAAACAATCCAATGTGAGTGGTTCTTGTTGGTCATGTTTGATAAGCTGGGGATAAACGAGGGGCATATCATCATCGGTTTTAAGGAGGGAGAGGGCTGAGATGGTAAAGATGTGAATATCTGTGGTATCACTGTCTGAGCTGCTGGAATCCGATTCGGAGCTTGGGTCCCAAAATGACTCTATCCAAGTATGAGGACATGTTTTAGGAAGAGAAGTTATTTCATGTTTGTCTTCCATAGGCAAATTATCAAGGTCGGGGAAAATATTGTCAAGGGCATAGGAGCTAGAAGAAAAAGAACTCCACTCCCATTCATTGGAATCAGTTTCAGGTCGGGTATCCTCAGGTGTTATTTCATCATTAGAGTTACGCCCTTTTCCACACGTGTTCACTTTGGTAGATGAGGATCCAATTCGCAATGGTACAAAACCTAACCCTAAAGTTGGAGGTCGCATCTCGGGTATAATAGGTTCTAGCCTTCCCTTCTTGTCCGGGCCTAAGCCACTGCAGCCATCATATCCTTTCTTTTGTAGCATAGTAAATCCTTTACCATACAGGTCCACTGGCAACTTGACAGGTGGGGTCTCGATTGGATCCTTATAAAGCCAGTCTATGACATCATCATCTAAAGTTTCTTTGTCAAGTTCACCCCATCTTGTAAATGTAGTGGGAGGCTGATATTGAATAACCACTTTGGGTTCTTTTTGCAACAAATGCGGTTTGCCATATGATTTTGGAGATATTGGTAAATTCCCGATGAGGAATGTTTGACGCATTGAATATTCTCCGCATCCTTGGTCCTGGATCTTCAATTTTCATTTGACAGCATCTAACAATTCATTAGGATCCACATAGCTATTTGATTTGGCTTCCCTATTGACTGGGACTTGTTGTTGCGGACAATCCTTTAGGGCAGCACAAAATTGAAATGGATTAGGATCTCCTGGAATTGTTATCTCATTTCCATTGTAGGGATATTTTAAACATTGATGATAGGTGGATGGAACTGCTTTCATTGCATGGATCCATGGACGACCAAGAATCATATTGTAAGGGAGATCAAGGTCTAGGACTTGCAAGAAAGTATTTTCTATAACTGGACCAACTCTGATAGGAAATGTAATTATCCCTTTAGATGGACACTCAGCATCATCATATGCTTTGATGGTTATTCTTTTGGAAGCATCAATGTCATATTTTGTATAACCAAGGCCGATAACCACTCTCAAGGTACAAATATTAAGACTCGCTCCGCCATCTATCAAGACTCGTCGGATTTTACAATTATGGACAAAGACTTCAAGGTGTAAAGGATCATTATGAGGAAGCTTATTGGGTGAGATATCATTATCAAAAAATGTGACATTTTGGGAAATAGCTAAATGCCCAATTCGAGCTTGAAACTGGTCAACATCAATGTCTGTCGGAACAGTGGACTCAATCAAAGCTTTATCTAGGACTGCACGATGCATGGGAGACATTTTCAACAACTCAAGGATGGATATTTGTGCAGGTGTCTTTCCTAGATGATCCAAAAGATTATACTGACTTGCATGAGTTGGCTTGGAAGGAGCTGCGGGAGCTCCCTTCAGGACTATTTTGGATCGACGAGTGGTGACCGCACAAGAAGGATCTTGTTCCTTTATTCATATGGTGGAAACATACTCATTTGACGCTCGAAAACAATTAATGACATTGTTATAACCAATTTTTGCATAATTTGTTGTTTGGGTAGAGTTTGACGAAGATGCTTTACCCTTGTCATGATCAAGCAAAGGAGTTTTGAAAATTGTATGATTAGTGTTAGAGGTCATGTTGGGTGGATCTATCTCAATTACTCCTTGTTCTAACAAATCTTGAATCATATGTTTCAATTGAAATCATGACGCAATTTTATGTCCTTTTGATCGATGGTATTCACAATATGCATTATCATTCCACCAATGCAGCTTTACCGCTGGTTCAGCCTTGATATCTGGTAGCTTGATAAATTTTGCCTGTATTAATTGTTTCATTACTGATTCAATAGGCTCTCCCAATGGCGTAAACTGTCGAGGAGGTCCATCTCTTGATCGGAAAGGCTTACATTGCTAGCTTTGTTGCTGACCTTGGTGTTGATTATATTGTTGAGCATGTTGTTGGTATTGTGGCTGCTAAGTAACATTGCTCATTGGTGTTCGATTGTGTTCCATCGTTGACATATTAGGAACACTCAATTTCTTGATTGTGAATGGGGGTTGATTTGCATTCACCGCTCTTGCATCAACAACACCATCATTAGTGACATTCTTGTTTTTATACCAAAATCTATTTTGGTCCCCTGAATTATTTGTGTTGTCACTGTCTTTATTGAGCTTAATAATTCCCTGAGCTACAAGAGCAGTTTCAATGTTCATCCCTTTCTTAATGAGCTTCTCAATAGTACTGGGCCTTTTCAACTTGAGCTCATACATCATTTCTGGGACCAGATTTTGGATAAATAGATTTACTTGTTGTTCTTCAGGTATATCTAAGGAAGAATGACTATACAAACTTTGCCATCATTGCAAGAAAGTTACTAATGGTTCACCTTGCTTTTGCTTGGTGTTACATAGATCTGACATAGTCACGTCACTGTCGATGTTGAATGCGAAATGAGATATAAACTTTTGAGCCAGTTCCGACCAAGTCTTTATGTTTCCTGGCAGATGCGAATATCAATCCATGGCTTGTCCCGTGAGACTTCGTGCAAATAAGCGCATTAAATATGTTTCTTCATAGCTCACTTCAGTACATGCCACAAAAAATGCTCGAATGTGATCTTTTGGATTGCCATTCCCTTTATATTTCTCAAAATTTGGTGCCTCAAAATGCTTAGGGAATGGAGGCATGTATAAACTCTTGTCGAATGGATTAGGACATAAATCTTGATTTGTATACAGCTTCTTTGTTCCTTTGGTTTCCAATGCGTCAACTTGTCGTTGCAATTTCTCAAGTTGTTGTGCAATTGTATCAGATTTTGGAGGTTCGTCATTAATAATCTCGGTGGGTACTCTTTGTCGATACATCGCATTTCCGATCGGTTGTTGATACTCCGAAATTGCCATCTTTGGTGTCTCCGGCATATAATGTTCTTGGTACACCTCTTGTTGTTCTGGTTGTGCATGCCTTGATATTGACCATGTTGTTGTGCTTCTTGGAGCCTAGGTTGATATTGCAATTTAGGATGTTGTTGATATTTCATAGGTGTCAATTGCAATTGTGGAGCATGATAACTTGTTTGTCTTGGCGCATATTGAGGCACATGTTGTTGATGTTGCCGAATCGGAATTTGCTGACCTTGTGCCAATTGTTGTCGTCGCGGTGTAAATCCCATCATTTGCAAAAAACTTTGTTTAGGTGGTTTTTGTTGTTTCTCCTTAAGATGGGGTATGGCACTTGTATTAACTTGTTGTGTTGTTTGTCCAATCCATTGTGGTGGTTGCAAATTTGCATTAACTTGTAACGAAGCAGAAGGCGCCACAATTTGTTGTCAACTGCGATATTGTGGTTGTTGTGCATTGTTTGTTTGCACATTCGATTGTCCCATTTGTGTATTACTCATTTGTTGCAACATTTGTTGTTGGTGCAAGCCACTATCCATAGCTCTTTGTGTCGCCATTATCGAAGGATCTATCACAATAGTGTTTGGCAAATATATTGAGCTTAATGGGACATAAGAACTTTGCTGCATTGTGGAATTATTTTGAACATTGGTGATATCAGGCATTCCAGTCGTGAAACTTTCTTGCATCTTGGATTTTGATCCAACTTTATGCATGTGAGGAACCACTTTTTGTTGAGGAACCATTGTCAATACTTGCGTGGTCTTCATTTGATCTTGTATTACAGGCGTTGTGTTGAATAATGGATTATTTATGGTCTCAAATGGTGACTTTTGAGGAATAGCCACTATCAACGCCTTTGAAGTACGTTTACTCATCAAGGTAGGTTGAAGTTCCTGTTGCATATTTTCTTCATTTGGATGCGAAGAGAAACTTAACAGCTCATTGCCTTGTTGTGTTTGCACATTAATTTGCTCATTTGAGGAAGCCACATTACTCATCATGTTAATATATTTTTGCGGGAACATCTTAAAGACCTTGTTCAAGAATTTATCCATCTTTTTTGTTAACTTTGGGTCTTGGAGGAACATATCAACATCATCGGAAGCATCGGAATTTGATGAAGAATCTGGTTGGACATTTAGATTTGTTTCTTGTTGAATGCCTTGGTCTAAACCAAATCCTTGTGAAAGAGTTTGTTCCTCATATAATGTTTGAGTTTGAATGTCATGTTGTATGTTTGGTTGATTCCAACTGAAAGGTGTGTTTCCTTTTGGTGTTGGTGGAACACTCCCATGTCCTGGTTTCATGGGTACAAACATTGGTTCATATAATGGAGGTGGTCCAAGTTGAACCATTCCATATGGTGGCAATGATGTGTTTGATGCACCTTCAACTTGCACTGTTTGACTAGTTTGAAACTGCGAATTTGCTATGTTGTCCATGGGTTGATACGTTGGTTCGCCCATCTTCTTAGATTTTGACCTTGTCTCAACAGGCATGTCACTTATGCAAATGCAATATTTTTGGAATTTTTGAAATATAATATATGATATGCCACTAAATGCCAACTAAATAGACGAAAATGCAATCTATGTTTTTGGTTGTTTTTTGAAGATTTTGACAAACTTTTGAAATGCAAATCTAAAAGAGACCTTTAGGAAATTGGAATGATGTCTAGACCTCAAAGGACAAAAGGACCAAGTGACAAAAGGACAAGATGACAATGTCTCACCTATATGCTTGGATACTAAGCTAGGTTTGATGAAATGACAATGATGACAAAAGGACAAAAGGTTTGATAAGGTCTAGACTTCTTAACAATGACTTAGGGTTTACCAAAGATTTGGATTACTCAAGTATGAAAAAACCTAGCTTTGACACTATATGCAAAGGGATAATTACTATGCAAATGACCCTAATATGATATGATAATGACCTAAGCTTAATGAAGGGACCTAGGGTATGCAAATATGAATGTATGACAATGATATTACTCTAATGCAAGAGGACATATGCAAATGGATGACCCTTATTGATATGCAAAGGAGTATGACTTAGGTGGAACCTAACCTTGACAATGAACTTGCAAAAATGCAAACCTAGAATGAACCTAAATCTAAGTGACATGAATGTTGAGACAAGATTCTGAAAAGTGTTTGACAACCATGTTTGAAGGTGCTTGAACTTTGTTGGGTGAAATGGTCTTGTATTTAACCTTGTTTTGAATCAATTTGTCTTGTTTTGAAATGAGATGCAATTCAACTTTTGACAAGCAAAGAAGACAAGATATTTCAACTTAAACTCAAGACAATCATGCTCATTCACACATTTCTTATGGTAAGCAAGGACATTAGGTACTTGAGAGGTAGACTCATTATGAGATTCAAGGAGAATACATAGATGCTTGACCCCACGGGCTCCCCTCCATGGCACTCACTTCTCAGGGCAGCCAAGCATCAGCCCCCATGGAAATCTCCCCATGGCGAACTTAGTATCTCTTCCAAGTATCCGAACTTGTCCTTCTCAAGCAACTAGAAGGGTTTTTGGCCTCTAAAAACAAGGTGTTTAGTAAGGATTTCTGTTAAGTGTTACTCCTTGATGTCACGCAAGCGTGATTGAGACATTAAGCCCACCAAGATACCAAACAAATATAGTCGTGCAAGCACGATTTAGACCATGAGGCCCTACTTAGATGTTGATATGAGAAAGAGTTCAAGGGTCATCACTTCCCAAGTAACTACAATTCCCATGTAACCCTTCCTTCAAAGCTTTCGCTCATCAGGTATTTGTTTATAGTGAGTTAGAATGCCAAGGTATTCTAGCCGTACTCACTTTGGGTCATTCCCTTCTCATGATTATCACTTGCTTGCAAAAGCAAATGGTCGAGAAGGCAGGCCCTCTAAAGGTGACACACAATCAAAAACATGAGCATGGTATCGAAGATCTAGATTTCTGATCACCCTAAGAAGGATGAGAGAATACTCTCCTACTCCAATGTCACACTCAACAATCAAAGCAAAAACATGTTCATTCCAACCTATTTAGAAATCATACTAGGTGCCTATAACATTAATGGCAAACACAAAGTTTAGTTGTTTCTCCAAGGCAACCTGCAAAACCCAAGTTAGAAGTTTGAGGTGTTTATTCTTTGACTATTGATTCTGCATAAAACATGTTAGGAGTTTCATTTGTTGTCTTTTCCATGTGTATGCCAAGATGCTGCACAGATAATTAGTACCAAAAACCAAAAAATAGAAAGCAGAATGCAAAAACAAAACCAATTTTTAAGAAAAACACTGCCCTTTTACCTCTGTTCTGGACTTTACACAAGCGTAGAACTCAGAACACAGGTGCATAACTCATGACACAAGCACAGGTTGTCCTCTACACAAGCGTAGAATGCATGACACAGGCGCATAATGTCTAACACAGGCGTAGAAGTCCCCAGAAAGCCCTGCATTACCCTGTTTTTGGGTTTTTTGACCTGCAAATCATCTCAAAAGCACTCCAAAGCATGGTTAGAGGGTTAGTTCACATTGGGTTCACCAATTAATGTATGTTAGGAAATCAAAAATCATCAAAGAATATATGAATACTAATCTAGCTCAATCACGAAAACTAAAATGCAATGATCTATCCTAAAACACACTCAATAAAGACATGAAATAAAAACATTCAACAAAAGACTATGCAAACCAAAATGTAGATTTGAATGCTCCTTCATGCGGCTCCATTATCCTTCTTTCTTCTCCAAATAGCCTTTGTTTGTGGATCTCACCTTCAAGTGCATACACCTAGTGTGAAAGCAAGATGGATATTGGCACAAGAATACTCAAAGCGTGATTGATTAGAAATTCGATAACCTGATTATTCTCATTAGTTGGGATTGAAGAAATTCATCCAATTTATAGAGAAATTGGAGAAAAGGACCAAATTAGCATGATTCAATTCAAATGGAAATTGAAAATCAAACATGTCAATTATGACAAATTATGCGCTTTCTATGCAAAATTTGATTGATTGATAATTCATGACAATTTATGACAAATTTCTATGTCAAAATTGATTGATTGTCAATTATGACAAATTATGACAAATTGAATTGTCATTCCCATGGAATTAGGAGATGAAATAGGAGGGAATTGAAATTAGATGAATTAGAAAATTAGAAAATTAGAAAAAGAGGAAAATTAGGAATTAAGAATTAGGTAAATTAATTAATAATTTTTCATTTATTAATTAATTCACAAAAAGAGGAATAATTAGCCAATTAAATGAACATTTAATTGCGATGAGAAGACTTAGGATAAATAAATAATTTATTAATCCTAGAGGGAGAAATGACACACAAGGTTAAATGATTAAATCATGAAACCCTAGAAAATGAATTAGCAATGCGAGAATGATAATTAGGTCTTGACAAGAGATAAATAATGTTGATTTGATTTGATCATGATTTTGAATTGATAAATGACCAATGTGATAAATGATTTGATTGATTGACAAAACTAATCGAGATTGATAAAGAGACCAAATTGATAGGCGCCAATTGACGAGGAACAATGACTAATTGATCCAAATTGACATGATTGAGAAGGACGACGATGATTGATGATAAATTGATCGCAAAATGACAAGATTGATATATGATCGATAGATGACAAGATTAAAAATGACCACAATCGATGACAAATCGATCGCAAAATGACAAGATCGAACAATGACAACGATCGATGACAAATCGATCGCCAGATGACCAAAATTGTTAAGAGGACAATGATTGATGACAAATCGATCGTATGATGATAAGATTGATAAGAGGATGATGATAGATGACAAAATTGATCGTATGATGATAAGATTGATAAGAGGAAAAAACCCTAATTAGGATTGACGATGTCCAAAATGATGACAAATGAATATGCACATTGATGCGGCAGGATAAGATCGACAAAATCATGACAAATATTGTTATCAACAAGACCAAATTTGAGAACTAGATGATTGAAGAATGTAGAAGAATGACTCGATGCTCGCAAATGATAAAGACCAAGTGCGTGACATAGAAGAAATGTTAATGCGACGCAAAAACCTAAAATGAGGCAATGCGCCAATGTTAAAGTATGACTTCGCAAGCGTTGACCATTTTTAGGCGTCTACACTTTCATTACTATTGATAAGAACAAGGTTAAATAGTTTGTAGATTAAGTAACAAAGTTTAAATATTAGGTCCAGAATGATTCACCCCCACACCCCTCTCAGTCCTAAGGCATGTTCAACACATACAAATAACAAATTCCACATAACCCAAATGAGAAATCAAAGGAAATAAGCACTTAGAATCCATATGCAAAGAATATACAACATACCCATCAAAGATGACACAAGATATGCTCTGGGAAAATTCTCATGAGGCAAAAATCCATGCTCTAAAAGCATCCATCCACCATTTATTATTCAAAAATGTAACATCACAATACATCCATGAAACCTTTGAACCCTAGCCATCAACAAGAAATCTATGTGAACAAGCATGTAACCACACAAATTCTAACCTGGCTTACTTAAACAACTACCATTTTGGTTGCTTAGAGTGAAGTTCCCACAAAACCAATGGTATTACATCAAAACCATGTGCTAAAACCATAGGCTACCTACCCATTGACCCCACATCTGCTATTGGATTCTTTATTAATTTACTTTGCCCAGTATTAAAACAATACAATATAATATATCTCAATGTTACAATGCAACTCATCAAGTGGCCTTGAGAATATTCTAAAGGAATCTCTACACTTTATATGTCCATGTGCAATTCACATAATAAATAAAATATTACAAAATTCTAAGCATTATTATGCAAGGTGTACAACACTTGTTTTCCCACCAACTACAACAAGAGTTCTTAGTGGGTGACAATTATGAATAGAGAGCTTGTTTGAAATAGTCTGGGATCATAGAGGTCTCCTCCTATTCCTCACCAAAAAAGTCTTACTGGACCAAGTGCCTTACAACTCAACTTTGAACGATGCTAGCCACTCCTTGAGGTACAAATTTTCCTTTCCCCCTTTATGTAGCCCATTAAGAAACATCCTTGAGATCAAACCCTAGGGCGATGAAGCATGTCTCCTACTAATTTAATAAAAATTGGGAAGATATGTGTATCTCTCTTGCACCCAAGTTCTCACGAGAACGAAAGGGGAGAGGATACATACACACTTTCACAATAACATAGAATGTGCAAGTGTATCAATCATTGTAAATAGAGGCTCTTTTCCCTTAATAAATCAAATGTGAGATAATCTAATAAAATTGAAGACACACAACCTACAACAAGTATATTACTAGTTTTTTCTTTTTATTAATACAAGGGTTCTATCCCCATCAACGATAGCTCTTACCATTAAAAAAAAGTATATTACTAGTTTCAGAGTGATGTTATCTTTCCCCAACAAATGTCAATAGATTACACATGTTAGATTAGTAAAAACCCCATATTTATGTAAACAAAATTGTTTGAAATGATCAAACCCTTAAAAGGTCTATACCTTTACTTTACCTATCAATTGCTTCACTATATCTCATAGATGTGTCGCATGATTCGGTAATTATGGTTAAGGATATAGTGACTATAGTGGAGGATTTAGTAGTTGTGGTGCAAAACTTAGTGACTATGGTGCAAAATCCAACAATTGCAATGTCGAATTCTCAGAACTAAAAATGACAAGAAAAATGAAATACAACTATGCCCAAAAAACTATATTTGTAGATGTTAGAGGTCAAACATGTCAAAATTTAGTTGTTTGCATTGAAAATAAATAACTTATATACTAATAAATTGATTTATTTGGACAAGTGAATTGCAAGATTTATGTCACATGTGAATAAAACCAAACAATTACATTGCGAATTAAGTAGTTGTGATGTGGAATCCCGCAATTGCATCACAAAATTCTTCAGTTGTAGTGTAGAACTTCCTAGTTGTTTCACATAATTCATGTATCTTCAAAAACTCAATTTTTTCTCAATATTTTTTTAATGTTAGGAATGTGGGTCCCATCGAGCATGCCAAAGTGCGCGAGGGGGAAATTTTTAGAGTAGAATGAACCATCAAACGAGACAACCATAAAGACCCTATGATTCAAAGTATTTCCAAGACCTCAAAACAATTGGAGTTCAAACAATTATACCTCAATCAAGCATGCATCATGTTGACCTTTATTGGTCTTCTTCACCTTCGTATATTGGTAGTATGTTGCTCTCAGGAATCTGTAGCACAATTTCAGTAGCATGATCACATGAAAGCCCAAAGACTATGGTTCCTATGAATAATGAATGAATATTTCTTTTATATATATTCAATTAATGGTGGAGATTTGATGAGAAGGATTGAATATCAAGAGATAAGATTCAATGGGAAGCTATAATTAGGAGATATAACTAATTGCATAATGGAGTAGACATAATAGATTGATTAGTTAAGTGAATTGATTAGTCGGTTGAACTCAAAGTGAGTGGAAGACTTAATTAGCTGTAAATAATTAAAAATCATTTAATCATGTGCATGAGAGAGATAAATAAATAATATATATTTTATTTATTTTTAGAGGAACTTAATTTAGAAAAATGAATAATTAAATAAATTAAAGAATTCATTTAATTATAGAAGACATTATTAAATGAAGATTTTATCCTTACAACGCTCCACAAGATGCTCTTGAAGCTCCAACCTACACCAAAAATGCAAAAGATAAATATGAAAAGAAAATATTTTTTCTCACGATGTAGAATTGCTTGTGAGCCCAAATGCTCCTACATCACATAAACAAGATAAATATAAAGTATGTATTTACATTATCCTAGATGGATGACATGATAGATTGTTTGAGTGGATTCAAGTACTTCACCAATATATATTTGAAGAGTGGGTATCATCAAATAAGGATCAAAGTGGGAGATGAATGGAAAATAACATTCAAATTGAAAAATGCACCAACACTTTTATGAGGTTGATGATTGAATTTTTTAATTAATTCCTTCTTATGTTTCTAATTATATATTTGGATAATTTTTCGACTTTTAGTTAAAATGATGCATATTTGTTGCATGTTAGGGTAGTTTTGCAAATATTGAAGGAAGATAATATGTTAAAGAATCTAAAAAAGTGTACTTTTATGAAAAAGTTGGTATATTTAGGTTTTTTTTTTCTAAATAAGGATTGAAAAAGATGAATTCCCTAAAGCACAAGGAGAAAGGACTATTGTTGCACTACATGTACAAGTAAAAACAATAAAGGCTAATTAATTACACTATGTTATTTTAGAGAATGGGATACAACTTGATTGAGGATTGCTTGAACTATCAACCTCTAGTCTAGAACAGAGGAAATCACTACCACCAAGGATATCATAGCCACAATTCTAGTATGGATGAAAGAAATGATGAAGGTTATTGACAACTCCATTGGAGATAAATTTATATGAATGCCAATATCATGAAAAATAACTCACAATAAGATTATATAGAAGATAACTAACAATCCAATTGTAGAAGAGGTAGAGGTCGAGGAAGAAATAATGGGAAGAGAAGCGTGGATACATACTTCAACTATGGAAAGTTGGTCCCTATGTCGTTGAGTGTTGGACATATCAGAAGAAGAAATGTCCATATTGTGGAGATGAAACACATGCCTTGTATAAATGTGAAAATGCAAGGTAGTTCTTTCATAAATCCAAAACACCATCAAGAAGTGATGACTTGCATACGAGAGCTAAAGCAACTCAGAGAGTACCTCTAGTACATCTAATGAAGAATATTTCAAAGAAGAACAAGTGGTGCAAATAAAGAATAGACATATGGAGATTGAAGAATAATATGAAGATTATAGTTCAAAATAAGAAGATTAGTACTTTCGTCCTAATAAAAATCAACATGAGAAGATAGTGAAGAAGAAAAAACAAGATATTAATCATCAACAACAAGAGTATGTAGGTTATTTCACTAAAGAGGGGGTAAGAATGTTGAAGGATTTGACCTCCTTAGGACAACAAAAATACTTAGTTGTGAAGTTAAAATAATTGGGAAAATGTTGGAATAAACAAAAGCAACTGTGTAGGAGAAAAAGTGAGACTAGGTTAGCATGCCCTAATCCTACCTTTTGACACACATTGTGGAATACGAAAGAGCCTAGAGGTATCACACAATTGGCTACTTCTTTTTGTGTAAGAGAGAGCCATAGGCTACCTATTAAGATTTCTATTCCTTTGGTGTAATTGAAAGATAAAATGATGCAAGTTCAAGTCCTAACCCCAAAATGCAAGTATGAACTAATAACAAGATTGCAGAATTGAGATTAAACAATGAAAAGCTGTAAACACAAGGACAAAACAAGAATGCAGATGCATACCCGAAGTCAAAATCTGAGTGAAAATGTTCAGGACGGGGGCGCGGGCGCCACTGTCCTGATTCTGCCCCTGAAACTGCTCCGGAAACCGTTGTTTTGCAACCTGAAAAGCTGTCGAAAATGCTGAAATTGCTGTCTGACAGAGGGACCAAGGTGCCCAGCGCCCCTGTCCTGGTAGGACCAGGGCGCCCCACGCCCCTATCCTGATCTTTTGCTCTGAAACTTGGTGTGGAGTGCTGTCTCGGCCTGCTTCTCCCGGATCTGCAACTTGCGGCGTCGTTCGAATCCTGAAACCTGCACTTATATCTGAAAAGGGTATGGTGGGTGGATATATAGGGTTTTGCCTTAGTCAAACCCCCACTTCGGTGATTTCCACCTCCACAAATAGCCAAGTTGTATTGTAAAAGTAATGTGTGTGCAGACCTTGTGTATGTGCAAGATCCTAAAATGCAAGTAAGCAAACTAGAGCAACCTCGAAAGTAAACCCTAATTGCTTGTAAATGATAATGTAAATGCTCCAAATCAAGATGCAAAGTGATCTAAAGCATGAATAAAAATGATATAATGAGGCTTATGCAAAGACATGAAAAGAACATGAAATCATACCCAACCCCAAGGGAGGGGTACAAGCCAATCTTCAGTCGGTAATCCCCTATTGCTCTTCAATGTCTTCAAAGCCCTAAATGGATGAATGAAATTGATGAATGCTTGATGGATGGATGTTGAATGTTGTTGAAGTCTTCAAAGATCTGCTCTTTTGCTGCATAGAAAGTCCCTGAAACCAAAATTCGGATCCTTTCAAATGAAGAAAGAGAGCTCTTATATATGAAACCCTAGGTCTTAATTTCAACTTTTGGCCGACCTAGAGATTGAATCTCTTGCCAATTTCTTGGGGTTAAGCTTTATTTTATGATTGGATTGCGCTCCTAAAATTTCGGGAAAAATGTCCGGGACCATGTGCACTCCGGGCGCCATGGTCCTCTCCGGGCACCATGGTCCCAACAACTTTTCACCAAATTTTCAGGGCCGTCGGATATGATGATTTTAGAGAGAATCCCGAAGTTACAGGTGATTTTGAGATGTTTTGACCCCCGAAATCAGGCCTTAAAGTTCAAAATAGGACCTAATTAGGGTTTTTGATTAAATGATGTATTGGAGGAATAAAATGAAAAGGGCACACTTTAATGAAAGGGCCCAACTTTATTATATGGGAGATGATAAAATAGAACCTTAGACCTAATTAATTTAATTAATTAAGTGCTAAAGGGGAAATGTAATGCAAAATGCAAAATGCGCCAAGGCGGGTGCTAAACTAGGTGTGAAATTGTACCACCCTAGCAAGTGCGTACAATTTACGACACTACATTTAGCCCCCACTTTAGCGGTCATATGAACACTACGTGCATATGCAAGCTAAAGTACAGAAAAGTAAACATTATTTGAAAAAGGATATATCCATAAGTCTGTCGAACGAAGCCCCCAACAGTATCTGCAGTACACAGTTAGGAACCACACCCTACAAAACACACGTTAGATCACAAAATCACCTAATGCTTACTAAGGAAGGTGATGAAAATTTGAGGGTAGCTATATGCCCCCCCCTGTTTCGGCTTGCTAATTTTAGTGAGTTGAAATAGGGTATCATGTTTACCACTTTGAATTGTTAAAGAATATCAATGACAAATGCTCACAAGAAGATTTGATATGAGATCAAAAACTAATGGAGAATCATTTGGTAAGAAAGAGGACTAAATCTCAATTCCAACACAACAAAGAGTGTGAGGATTTGAGAGTTCTCTAACACAAGATGAAGGATGTAAATGGAAACAAAATGCAAAGAGAAGAAAAGAAAGGAAAAAAGCATGAATACACACATTGGTGATCCATGAGAAGAATAGTGAGAGAGAAAACATGGACTTCTCACCCCTAGATCTAGTCTAGGTGATCCATGGGAAAAAGGACATGGAAAACTAGCCCCTAGAGTCTGTCTAGGTGATCCATGTAAGGGAGGAGAGTGAGAAAGTCTAGCCTTATGCCGCTAGTTCCACTCAACCTCGTGCATGTGTGTGTAAGGGAGGTTAGAAGCACCTCATAGGAGTCTATGCCCGAGTATGCTACAACCTGTATATGTATAGTACAAAAGCATGACATCTCGCTCTAAGAGTCTGTGCTCTGGTTCCAAAAATAATCAGCTTGCATAAAAGAAAAATGGAGACATCTCGCTCTAAGAGTCTGTGCTCTGGTTCCAAGAATGACCCACTGCTCAAAAAGTGTAATGTTTATGTCATAAGCAAAGTAGAACAAGGATACCTACCTTCATCACAAAAGAAGATACCCCAAAAATGCAACAATGTCATAGATCCAAGCAAGAGAGTTTTGCACTCTTTAAGCAAGGATAAGATAGTTGGAAAGGGATATCATGTAGTATGTGTAAAGGAGATCCTTAGAGGAGAAGAGATCTTTGTACAAAAGACACCTATCCCTGAGAGGAATTGTCTTAGACAAATATAACATCTTCTAGAATAAGACAAAGAAGAGAATAAGAATGCAATACTTCCTTCTTTTGCGAGGTGAAAGTGCTTCTTAATGAAGGATGATGCTCTTTTTAACCCAATTGGGAGAGTGAATTCATTATGGATGTATTTTACCAAGTGCAAAAGAGGTTGTAGTCAAGGACTTACACCTCTTGAACAAACAACAACAAATGCATACAAGGAATAACATCAAGTAATAAAGTTCACACCATCCACAAAATAGGAAAAAGTGGATCCTTAGATAAAAATAAGGAAAGATCATTGCCTCCCAAGGATAAGGACAATGAGAAGGACTTACACAATCTTCTAGGGAGAGATTTAGACATAAGAAAAATGTACTACATACTCACATGAGTTCATGTAAGCAAGACATTAGTGTATGTAAAATGCTCCTCACCAGAAGTGGGTAGGATAAGAAAGAGAATATCTTCTCCCATATCTAGGAAAAGAGGATTCTAAAGAAAAGATGATCAATATTTCCACACTAGTACCCCAAAGGGAAATTTTAACCATAAAAAGAAGAGATGTATGAAATCACTCTTGTCCCCATAGGAACAAGAGATAACATAGAAAATTAGGCTATTATGTTGCTTCAAAAATATGATTGCACTTGAAATTGTACCATCATGAATGACAATGAGCCCCCAGTAAATGAGCTACCAATGTCACATAATGATGAGCAACATAATAGCCATTAATGTTATTTAAAGACATGATAGACTGAATGAGGTATTTGAATATGACATGCTAAATGCTCAACTATAAGTGAGATCAAAAACATGTATAAAATTGAAGAAGAAAAGTCACAAGAACTCTTAGAAGAGGGATGAGTGTAATTTATTAGAGCCTTATCCCTGGGGGAAAGGACTTTATGATGAATAGGAGATAAAGATTCATAAGTGGGATTAGAAATTTGAGGGGAGTCATAAAGAGATTTGTTCATCACCAAGATTTCCTTATGAGGGAAATGAGAGTTGATAGAAGTAGAAGATGAGTTAGTTGAAGTGAGATCATCATCACTACTAAATATAGCATTCACATTGAGAGATGGTCTATTAGATGCTTTGGTGGGCTTAGAAAGATTATATCCAAGTCCAAATGAATATTCATGCATGTTATGTTCTAAAGGAACTTTAATTCCTTGTTCATTTGTGCCACAACCATTTCCACTATAGCCACTCTTAGCCAAAATGTGAAAACCACGACCATAAAGGGATGCTAAATCAGAGAGAGATGGTGATGCCCCATAGGTCTCAGTGCTATTTGTATTAGAGGAAGATGTTGAAGAGTTTTTTGAATCGGAGGTAGCCACAAAGTTGTTACTAAATTGCTTAGACAAAGTGGGCTTTTCTTTAGTTTCTTCCTTAGATTTTCCCTTCTCAATCTTAGGCACTCTATATTCTCCTACAAAAGTAGGGTTAAAGTCTAAAGATCCCCAATCATCTTCTGCGAGAATCTTCTCAGGATCAAAAGCCTTTTCATGTGTAGATTCAAGTTGAGAGAATCTTCTTTAGAAACTTCAGATTCATCCAAAGAATTTTGATTATTAGAGGGTGATGATTCATCCATAGGTATTTTGTTTAAAGAGTCATCACTAGAAGAGGAAGGTTTAGAAGAACTCCCTTTGGAAGTAGATGTTTGCAAACAAGCTTGAAAATTAGTATCACCTATCAAGGTATATGTCTTATTGTTATAAATAAATTTAACTTGTCTATGCAATGTAGAGGGGACAACTTGCATACTATGAATCCAAGGTCTCCCTAATAACAAGTTGTATGTTAGATTTCCCGACATAACATGGATAGGAGTAGGCAAAGTAACAGGTCCCACTATGATGGGTAAGGTGATAATACCTAATGAAGACTTAACCACATTATCAAAGCCTCGAATGGGATGAGAGTCAGGCTCAATAAGGGATGTATCCACATTCATCTTATGCAATAGATTAATGCTACATACATTAAGGCCAGAGCCATTATCTACCAGTGTTCGTCTTATAGCAGTGTCATTTATGATAACCACAATCATCAAGGGATCATATTGATGTTGAATTTCACTAGTAGGCAATTCATCTTGAGTAAACACAATTTGAGCTTTAGGATTCATCACAGAGTTAACCAAAGACACTATATTACTAGATGTATTAGGTGGAGGAACATTCAAATCTTTCAAGGCATCTTGTAACATTCCATGATGAGCGGAAGAAGTTTGGATCAAATCCCAAAGGGATATCTTAGCAGGGGTAGCTTTAAGTTGTCTTATGAGATCATAGTCCTTACTAAGCATTTGTGAAATACGAGGAGCTTGAGGAAGAATAGGTTAGGAAGGAGGAAGTGAAGTTGGGATAACTGGAGGAGGATTAGGTTGCCTATTGTTTCTTGTGTTATAGATATGAGCAACCACATTATAACTCTCTCTAGTCAGTTGCTTAGCATACTCATAAGGGCTCTTAGAAGAATAACCTCCTTGCACAGTAATAACAAGTTTCTTAGGAGTGCAAAAAGAATCATTAGCATAACCACCTTGTACCACAAAGATAGGCTTATTTAAAGGTTGAGAACTTTGAGAAGGACAAGCACCTTGGATAGTGAAGAGAGGTTTGTTAGGTGTTTCATTTACATGTATCAAATTGATTAAGGATGGTTTAGGGGAATGAACAAAAGTGTTGGAATAATTGTTGATAGTCTTCTCTTGCACTAAAATCTTATCACGGATTAAATCAATTTTAGGAGAGAGACAAGGGGTAGGCATTGATGTTCTAGTAGGAAAAGTAATACTAGGAAAAGTCATATCATCCTTTATCATCAAAGGATCTACATGGGGAATAAACTCTCTAGGAGAAGGATCAACATTACTCTCTAAAGTCTCACTCTTGAGAGGGAGATATTTGAAAGAGATGTTAACCATCTTGCCTTGAACTAGGGTATCCTTATGAGTAGAACCAAGTTGAGGAGAGGGAGATGCTTTATTTTTAGAGGGAGAATAATTGAGATTCAAGGAAGGTGAGAAACTATCAAGGGAGTTTTCAATCTTGATTTCATCCCCTTTGGCTAGGGTTCTCTCATGGGATAGAGAATAATCTACACCTTCTTCTAATGGTTCATCCCAAATAGTAAGGTTGTTGAAAGGAATGTTTGAAGTATTGTTAATTTCGGGAGAGAAGATAACATTGTTTATTAATTCCTCCTCCTTAGGAGGGAGAGGATCAATAGATGTGTTAAACTCATCCTCTTTCCTCAAAATATATTCAATATGATCTTTAGGGGAGAGAGAATTAAGGAAATTGCTTATTATTTCATCTTCTTTCTCTAAGGGATGCTTATGGGTAAGACAAACTTTAGGAGAAGGGTAAGCATTTATCATTAATTCATCATCTCTAGTGGGAATTTTGTTGGAAAAGGAAATGCCATCAATAGGAAATGTAGGGATAATGTCATCTTCTTGCACAAAAGGATCCTCATGAAGGGAGTGTTTTTTAGGAGGAACATGAACATATTTCTCCAAAGATTCATGCTTAGGAAGGAGATCTTTGAAAGAAGTGTTCATAACCTCTTGTTGCACTAACATGCCCCCATTGGAAGGACCAACTTTAGGAGAAAATAAGTCAATGTCCATCAATACCTTTTCACTTAGAGAGGCATCATGTAGGGAAGGTGAAGTAACATTAAGAAAGGTGTTTATGATATCATTCTCTTCCTCTAGGATAGCTAAATAGGAAGGGCACATTTTAGGAGAATTGTCAAGATCACTCTTAAAGTCTTCATCCTTAGAACATGGGAGAGTCTCAAAGGGATTGGTAGCAACTCTTTTAGGCACTAAAATGTTGTTATAGATGGGGGGAGGTTCTTTAGGAGAAGGAAAAATTGAGACAAGGGAAGCTAACCCATTATCACATCTATGAAATGAATGCATCATGACAACAATTTCCCTTTTTCAAATGATAACACATGCAAAATAGAAGGAAATATTTAATTTCAACCAATGTAAGCACTTAGAATGTAGATTTAGAAAATGAAATTTATGATTCAAATGAGTTCCTAAATCAGATTTGAAATTATTGATCCCAATTAAGCTATTCACAAGTTCAACTTTGAATTGAAAAATTAGGGTTTTAGCAAAAATTTCCTGTAAATTTTTGAATCTTGCAAGAAATTAAAACTTGTAAATACAAATTTGAATTTGAAATAGCATAAACACTCATATTTGAAAACATAAATCAGAAATAGAGAAGATTGGAGTTCACGTCGGGTTCACCAAAAATGTGTAGGAGAAAAAGTGAGACCAGGTTAGCATGCCCTAATCCTACCTTTTGACACACATTGTGGAATATGAAAGAGCCTAGAGGTATCACACAATTGGCTACTTCTTTTTGTGGAAGAGAGAGCCACGGGCTACCTATTAGGATTTCTATTCCTTTGTTGTAATTGAAAGATAAAATGATGCAAGTTCAAGTCCTAACCCCAAAATGCAAGTATGAACTAATAACAAGATTGCAGAATTGAGATTAAACAATGAAAAGCTGTAAACACAAGGACAAAACAAGAATACAGATGCACACCCGGAGTCAAAATCTGAGTGAAAATGTTCAGGACGGGGGCGCGGGCACCACTGTCCTGATTCTGCCCCTGAAACTGCTCCGGAAACTGTTGTTTTGCAACCTGAAAAGCTGTCGGAAATGCTGAAACTGCTATTTGACAAAGGGACCAGGGTGCCCAGCGCCCCTGTCCCAGGGACCAGGGCGCCCAACACCCTTGTCTTGGTAGGACCAGGGCACCCCACGCCCCTGTCCTGGTCTTTTGCTCTGAAACTTGGTGTGGAGTGTTGTCTCGGCCTGCTTCTCCCGGATCTGCAACTTGCGGTGTCGTCCGAATCCCGAAACCTACACTTATATCTGAAAAGGGTATGGTGGGCGGCTATATAGGGTTTTGCCTTAGTCAAACCCCCGCTTCGGTGATTTCCACCTCCACGAATAGCCAAGTTGTATTGTAAAAGTAATGTGTGTACAGACCTTGTGTGTGTGCAAGATCCTAAAATGCAAGTAAGCAAACTAGAGCAACCTCGAAAGTAAACCCTAATTGCTTGTAAATGATAATGTAAATGCTCCAAATCAAGATGCAAAGTGATCTAAAGAATGAATACAAATGATATAATGAGGCTTATGCAAAGACATGAAAACAACATGAAATCATACCCAACCCCAAGGGAGGGGTACAAGCCAATCTTTAGTCGGTAATCCCCTATTGCTCTTCAATGTCTTCAAAGCCCTAAATGGATGAATGAAATTGATGAATTTTTGATGGATGGATGTTGAATGTTGTTGAAGTCTTCAAAGATCTACTCTTTTGTTGCATAGAAAGTCCCTGAAACCAAAATTCAGATCCTTTCAAATGAAGAAAGAGAGCTCTTATATATGAAACCCTAGGTCTTAATTTCAACTTTTGGCTGACCTAGAGATTGAATCTCTCACCAATTCCTTGGGGTTAAGCTTTATTTTATGATTGGATCGCGCTCCTAAAATTTCAGGAAAAATGTCCGGGACCATGTGCACTCCGGGCGCCATGGTCCTCTCCGGGCGCCATGGTCCCGTGCGCCATGGTCCCGACAACTTTTCACCAAATTCTCAGGGCTGTCAGATATGATGATTTTAGAGAGAATCCCGAAGTTACAGGTGATTTTGAGATGTTTTGACCCCCGAAATCAGGCCTTAAAGTTCAAAATAGGACCTAATTAGGGTTTTTGATTAAATGATGTATTGGAGGAATAAAATGAAAAGGGCACACTTTAATGAAAGGGCCCAACTTTATGATATGGGAGATGATAAAATAGAACCTTAGACCTAATTAATTTAATTAATTAAGTGCTAAAGGGGAAATGTAATGCAAAATGCAAAATGCGCCAAGGCGGGTGCTAAACTAGGTGTGAAATTGTACCACCCTAGCAAGTGCGTACAATTTACGACGCTACAACAACAACTAATAAACAAACTCTGGAGGATCGAAACTAGAAGAATAGTCATTTTTTCATAAATGTACATCTAAATGATGATAGAGTGAAGTATCATATGGTGGACCTAGGTGTGGACTTGAACATCATATAGGTTACCACATGGGATAAGCTTGGAAGTTCAAAATTTTTACAAACACCTATGAACATAAGCTTAGCAAATGGTTCATGTATGAAAACATTGGGGACATGGAAGAATGTTGAGGTTAACATTAAAGGTATCAAACAAATTATGGATTTTGAAGTAGTGGAGTTGAAGGAACCATTCATTGCCTTCAGAGTCATGTTGGGACTAAGATGGTTTGTTAATGTAAATGGTATTGTTGATTCCCAAAAAGAAGAGATCTCATTTGCATATGATAGTAAAATAACCCACATTCCACTTGGTGAACCAGAAGATAAAACATATATGGAAGAGGTTTCACATGAAAAACAAGGATAAGATAATAGAAACCTTTACTCTATATCCAAACTCTCGGTTGTAGAAGAAGAAGACAATCCCAATAGATTCAGAGAAATTGAGATCGATAGTGACTATGAAAGCATTGACAATGATAAAGCTATTGAAGCTTAGATGTAGGGAGAGAAATAATTAATATCTTGGAAGGTATATGGTTTTTGGAGGGCATTTCTAATACATATAAGACCACTTAGACCTTTGTAGATAAATACAAAGCATTATAGGGTACCACATATTAAGAAAACTAACTAGTTTATCATCACCCAAGTACCTTATCACATGATTACAAACTAGAAAAGTTAATGTATGCAAAATTAAGGAAATCACATCACTAATCAGATCACTAAGATTCAAAATAAGACTTAAATATAAGAAAAGGCCAATCATAATCACCAAGGGAACAAAATATAAACATTATTTAGCAAGGCTTTAGTACCGAACGATTCTGAGATAATTACAGAGAAAAACCTAATACTATATACTAACCCTAACAACATATGGTTTGGTATAGAAAAAGAGCATGCAATCCATAATCTTACTTAAACTTAACCCACCATAGTTTTGAAAGAAAAAAAAGCAATTGTTGTAGCTCCAAGTCTACATCCAATAGTTACAATTGACAAAAAATCATTGGGACAACAATTTAGAGAGCCTTCAAGAGATATATAAGGACATCCTTCTGGTGCAACAAAGTTGAATTGAGGGGAAAGTCAAGGTTTTGAAGGGGGATGATCTTAGCAGTGAAAGAGAAACCAAACAAATTTCTTAAGAACATGCTACATCTTGTTACATCAAGCTTGCATCACTTACGAGTTGGAACATAACATGAAGATTATGGGGACTAAGTATGGGTCATATCCCATCTTATAGATACAAATATATTGCGAGATGTACTAACTGAATACAAATAATTCAAATGCTTTTGGTCCCAATATGGTGCTTTATGTATGTTCTCAATATTATGTTAAGTAAATAATCTTCTAACTAGATCTAATTCTCTATTCCCTTAATAGGACAATCCAAGGTATAAGACTGCAACACTAGAAAGTCAATGGGATTCAAAATTCTGGTCTGTCCCCTCAAATTTCTTGCTAACATTGCCTATATATTGAAAATATGAAACATATCTTTTTAGGACTACATATTTATTAAGAAGTAATGGACAAACATGTTTAGAAAATTTCTTTCTAATATGAAATATTGTGCACAAATAGTATTAAGGTCATTGATCAACTTTATGAAATCAAAGAGCAAGTGTTACAATTTCAACTAAGGAACAATTTTAGTCAAATTAAGTTATTGAATGCAAACTTTTGGATCAAAATGCTTGTTTTTTTAGTTGGCATTTTGGATCACACTTAGTGATCCATCATCAAGAAGTAAAAATGTAGAAAAGGAGTGCAAATATAGTCTTATAAAGGTTGTGATATGTGAGAAAAAAATTTAAAATAGAATAAATTGAAATTAAAAAATTTGCATATAAAAAAGAAGAAATAAGTAGAAACTAAAAAGCCAATAATAATATGATGTAAAAGAAAGAAGAAAAAAAAACGTTGACAAAAAAATGGGTTAGTAGAGGACGAAAAAGCATTGAGAAGAACAAGATTAGAAGGACATAATAATATTTGAAAATTTTTTTTATTAGAATAGAATAAAGAAGCAAGAAGAAAAAATCTTATAAATATTTACTACTGACATAATAAATACCTCAAATAATTATCCAATTACAACCAATACAATCATAATTATTACCTCATGTATTTAATCAAATATTTATAAAAAAAAGTTAATAAACAATACTTAGTAAAGAAATGGGGTTGAGTTAAAAGGCTAGTTAAAAAAAAGAAGAGGCAGTTTGATACTAGTTTGATTTAAAGTATTATTTATTAATTTTTTAATAAATATTTAAATTCTTAAATATTTGATTGAATACATGAGGTAATAATCATGATTGTATTGGTTATAATAGGATAACTATTTTGAGTATTTGTAATGTCAAAAGCAAATATTCATAAAGTTTTTTCTTCTTATTTTTGGTATTGAATAAATGCATATTGCAAAAAAATGTAATAAAAATTAGGAATAGATCAGCAAAGATCATCCTCAAAGACATATACATAAAGTTGCTAACAGTTATAGGACACCAAATATTACTTATAAAGATTTTTTTTCTCGCTTCTTTGTCCTCTTCTAATAATTTTGTTTTCAAATAATATTTTGTCCTTCTAATCTTGTTCTTGTCCATTTTTTTCCCTCTTCTAACCCATTCTTTTTGTTAGTATTTTTTTAGTTTACATCTTATTATTATTGTCTTTCTTCTTTCTTCTTTCTTCTTTCTTCTTTCTTTATATGTGTATCTTTTAATTTCAATTTATTATATTTTTAAATTATTTTCTCACATCAATCACAATCTTTATAAGGTTGCATGCACTCCATTTCTACTTTTTTTCTTTCTCATTATGGACCATTGAGTGTGATATGAAATGCGGATTAAAAAAATATACACAGTACATTGAATAAAAGAGTTTGTATTCAAAGTAAAATTGTTCAATTTATGAAATGACTTTTAAATCATTCTCGCAATCTTTTACTAAGTAAGTTGTAATTATTGTTAGTTTAGATTTTTCTTCTTTTAGTTATAAAATAATAGCTTTAAATTCTGTAACTGTTCACTACCAAGAAAGTAAATAATAAATAATAAATCTCCCCAATCAAAAAAGGACAACCAAATTCCTACCTCACCCATTTAAAAAAATATTCCCTAAAAAAAAATTAAATAATAAAAAGACCATATATTATTTGAAATGTTTTTTAAATCTACATTAGATTGATGGGACAAAAACTTGGTGTATTATTATTATGTTCAAAGTGGATTTAAAGTGGCTTTTATTTGTTTGAGATCTTTTCGAAGACCACAACAAAATAAATAATACATCCTAACTTTAATTTTCTTATCTATAATTGAATTTTCCAACGATGGTGAGGGGATGAAAAAATTGTGACATTTTGTGGGCCTGCCCAAACAACTTTTCAACGTGTGGACACGAGATCAACCAAAATCAAAACTTTATAATAGTATAGAATTATTTTAGAGCTCAATTTCTAATAAATTTTTCAAATTTCAAAATTTGGGTCCCTCCCATACTGATTAGAAACTGATTTCTGATCCAACCTTCTAAAGAAAAAACTTTACATTTTGGGTCATGGTGCCATAATTTCATATTATTTTATGAATCAAATCTTTGAAGAGTGGTACCATTTGGTTATTTAATTTTTAGTAGAATTATATAAATATTTAGTTATGTTTGAAAGATGATTTGGAAAAAAAATTAATGATAAAGAATTATTATAATTTAGAAATTGAAATTTTAGTATATATAAAAATATAAAATTATTCAGTTGTCAATGGGTCCTTGGTTTGTTGGTAAAGTTGAAAGGTTCATAAAAGGGATAAGGCCAGTGTCGTGCCCCATGCGAATTTGGCGAAATGGATACCCCTCAATCCTTGGCTCATAGCAAAACAGGTGCAGCCTAAAGCTACTCTCCATAAAAAATTATTCAGTTGCTACATCATCTTATATATTTTATTCTTTATTTTTTATATATTCATTATTTTAATCATTTTATGAATAATAAATTATAATTTAACAGTTATTTTTAATAATTAAAATAATTTTAAAAAGTGAAATTATTAGAGGAAGGTACTTAGTTGCTATCATGTTTCAATTACCGTTCATTGAATTTTGCTAATTAAAAGTCCACTAAAAAGTCACTTAGTGGTAGTTAGATCTATTGTGCAACTTTATTGATACCAACAGCATACGATTATTGGGACGTCAACTCAAAATGACCACTTTTTGACCTTTGTGTGCATAATGAATGGTACAATGTTTGTCATAACTACCCAAAAGCCAAAACAATAATTATAAGCACTTAAGTTGCATACAAAGACAACCCAAAAATATTGCCAAAATCGAATGTATGTTTAGAAGCTTAGGATGCATGAAATTAGCTATAACAATTACCCTTCCCTTAATTTTTTTTTTTGATATTATGCGATAGCCCAGTGACTCAACCACACCTTGCCTCGGTCTTAGTTTTTGTTGAGTTTTGAGGTATAGAGAGGGCGAGTTGAGGCAAGAATACCTCGATGGACACCTAAGTGGGGCTCAAACAACCCAGTCACTCGATAAACCGAACTGACAAGAGTTGAACCTTGGACCTATATAACAAGAACCCAAAACCTTGACACAACCTTAACAACCTTAATCACTTGTTAATACTTCAAATACTTTATTTTTTATCGCCATAATGTAAAAGTGATTACAAAGACTTAAATTAAATACCTCATAGACCATTTGAGTAGTGTGAAATCACATGTCAATACTTTAAGTACTCGTCTTTCTTTAATGTGAAAGTGGTTCTAAAGGCTTGAATCAAATACATCTACATTCTCTTTTAAGTGGGTTCCTTTCTTATCTAAACAATTACAAGCCAATGAAGTAAAATTGTAGTGACTATACATCATCATTTGACTTGTTCAATATATAGTTTCTTTGTATTTTAATTCTTGGTTAGGTTATATAGGGTTTCTAATTATCCCATATTTTATATCATATAGGAGGCCCTAATCCTTTTTTAATCAGGTATAATCTTTGTAATAATAAACCAAAAAGTATTCTGTTAAAGGAGATCGATTCACGTGCAAAAAAACGCGTCTTCAGCAAAATCGAGGAAAAAATAGTAACTAACCAGAACAATCAATCAAAAGGAAATTTCCTAGTCTATATACATCCATTATAAATCCGACAGACTGGCAAGACTTAGTGTAAAAGCTTCGATCAATCCACA
The DNA here is from genome assembly GCF_030272615.1 of Cryptomeria japonica. Taxonomy (NCBI): domain Eukaryota; kingdom Viridiplantae; phylum Streptophyta; class Pinopsida; order Cupressales; family Cupressaceae; genus Cryptomeria; species Cryptomeria japonica. The sequence continues at coordinate 520,225,120 of NC_081412.1, read as the reverse complement.
ACAGAGGCCCGTAGCATTTGCGAAGTAGGAAGATCAACATGGCTTATGGAACTCTGGAAGTGCTCCTGGTCAGTGCCGAGGGGCTCCAGAATTCTGATTTCCTCTGTAAGAATTTTCAGTTCTTCTTATGGTTTAGATCTGAAATAGAGATTTTTTTTGGTTTTTTGGTTGAAAAGTGATATGTGGGTGCAGGCAACATGGACCCATATGTGATCGTGAAATGCAGAACTCAGGAACAGAAAAGCAGCGTTTCATCCGGTGAGCATAATTATATGATCATCTGATTTGATTTTCAAAAACCCTGAAATTAGATTTTTGAATAAGATGCTCAAAACCCTCTTTTATTTAGCGAGTTTATTTATTATATGTCATTTCATTTATTTTCTGATGATGGATCATAATCATGAAGTATGATCTGAAATATTGATAATGGATCATGATCATGAAGTATGATCTGAAATATTGATACTTTTTTCATGTTGGTGCAGGTCAAGGCAGCAATCCAGAGTGGAATGAGAAATTTGTGTTCACTGTATCGGAAGGAACTACTGAACTCATATTAAAAATCATGGATAGTGATGCTGCTAACGAGGATGATTTCGTGGGAGAGGCCAGGTAATCACATATTATACAAAAAAAAAATTCATGGGTACATGAAATTTTCACAGTACATAATGTTCTAGCTATTGTTTTTTCTTGGATTTGACTGCATAGATATTTTTATGTGGAACATGATCGAACTCTATGATCCATCATCAGGGAATGAAAGCATGGAAAAGAGAAGTGAGGGTTTAGCAGACCCAGGTGCCTAATGTGTGGAGCTAGTCGGCCTAACTTGATTGGAAGTTAATTTACTTTAATGATTTACCTGGGTCTGCTAACTTCTCTCTTTTCATGCTTTCATTTTCTGATGATGGATCATAGAGTTCAATCTGAACTCATAAATACTTGTTCATTGTTACTCATGAATATCTGAAATGGTGGAATTGTGTTGTTTTTGTTTAGTATCCCATTGGAGGCACTATTCAGTGAAGGAAGCCTTCTCCCTACTCCCTACAATGTTGTACTCCCGGATAAGACCTACTGTGGGGAGATCAAAGTAGGCCTCACATTCACTCCTCAGGTAAAAACTGTCCGTGTCTAAAACACTGTCCTTATCTTCTAGCTTTTCGTGCATAAAAGGAGAAAAGTAAAGATAAAAATTCTTCCTCTTGCAGAAAGAAGAAGAATATGGCCAGGAAGCAGGGGAGCAGATTGGAGGATGGAAGGAAAGCTCTTACTAATTATATACATACTAGGGAGCATGTCTACTAGGCAAAAAATAAAACTTGGCTCCCTCCATTGGGGGAGCTTGATGCATGTAATAAACTTAAATTGGGGTTGTTTTTCCTTAAAGAAAAAGACTCTTTAGTTTTATCTTAATTTCCTTCCTGTCCTGTTGATTGTTGATTGACTCTTCATGATTTAACTAGGAACCTCTAGTTTTTATGGTTTGAAGAGGACATCGATAATTGTATGATATTTTCTGAATAACAAGATAAGACCATTAATGCGATGAATTGTTTTTGTTTGCTAGCAAATATTTGCAAAATCACACAGGACTGTCCTTCTATTTTATTTTGACATACATATGAACCAGCCCTCTGAGATCTATGGAAAAATATGTATTTAATTTGTAATATCCATAGAATTTCCCTTTAGGATCTATTAATAAATTTATATATGCAATTTGAGTTGTGATGTTTGCAGATTAACTTCTTCTAACTTTAAAATCAGTTTCTTGGTAAAAGTGTTTTGGTTTTCAATTTCTTTGGTTGTGCTTTAACAACCATCATATTATGATATTGTTATCATGATTCAATTGTGTAGTTTTCAGGTCAGCCTCATTGAATTTGTTTCATGAGTGGTTGTTCACAAGAACCTATCTCTCATGAGATTGAATGGTAAACTTAGTGCTCATTGCATCTAGTTGATGCTCACAGAGGTGAAGTATTAGGCCTTCCGGAAGATCACCCATCCCAGGACTACTCCACCTCAATTGCACTTAACCATGAAGTTTCTTCCAAGATTAAACCCACTTAGCTTGCTATGCCATTTGCAAAACCTTATCGACAACCATATTATCAAACCTACTGTTCAAAAGTTGTATCCTGCGATTTAAACCTTTTATTTTGATTAAAGTTGAAATTACAACTCATGACTGTTTAAACTCTTCCATTTTTTCCTTGATTGCATGTCATGTGTAGATGTGACTGATGTTGTATGTTCTTCCAGCTGCCTGTTTGGAAAGCTATTTCTAGCCTAATCATAAGGTAGCAGTTTAACTACTCCGTGCAAGTCTATATGTATTGCATTCTCTGTTCTTTCACTAGCAGGTTAGCTGCTCCATGAACATCTATAAATGTTGCATCCTATAGAGTTAATGGTGATAAGATCCCTCAGTGGCATGTTCTATGCCAAGCAACTTGAAAACCTCCGCTTGAGAGAGGTTGCCATGAATTTAAAAAAGGGTCTCATTCAACACACCCACTTTGTGTTTTGGTATGGATTACATGTATTAGAGAACTGATAAGTACTGGTGGATCTAATTTCATTAAGATGCTCAACAATCTACACCGATAAAATGGTTATCTATAACTTTCACAACCCAGTTTATATGGGTGTGATCAAGGAACATCTCCAAAAGTGATTATGGAATCTCCCAAAACCTTCTGCTCAAGTATTCCAGTAACAAAGAGAGATTGGCATTTGAACTTACAGATTTTGGTTACCCCCAGAAATGATTGTAAACGCAGCTAATTTTCGTTTAGTCACATAAACAAATGTATGAATGGACTACCAACTGCAAATCATATCTCTAAACACAAACTCTTAACTCTTTAATGGTTTCAAGAATTAATTATGCTTCACTATGTTATGTTGAATTTCTACATGAATGCATATTTTGGAAAGTTCATTATTGAATTAGACATTTGTGTTGTAAATTAAGATTTTATATAGAACTTTTGTTTACATTACTGATTTAAGATGTAGCGATCTGGAATCATTGATATTACATTTTACTATCAACACAAAATTTACATTCAAAACATTTTTGTTAATAAGTTTTATGTTTAATTGAAAATATTGAAAGTTGCAAATTATGATGTAATCTAAAATTCATTTTTGGACATCATACTTCCATTAAAGAAGAATATGATCTATACCCACTTTGTGTTCTAGTTTTTTGATAACATGCAAATAAAAGCATAAGCAAGTGAGAACAACACATGGAAAAAGAAAACAAAAAAATATTAAAATTAATTTTACAAATTGTTCCCGTCATGAAGTTCACTCAAAACACAAAATTATCATTCTCAAACTTGCACCTAGTCTAGTGAAACCTTAAGGCTACACACAATCTTACAATCTCATAAAACACAACAATAGACTTCTACTTTTACTTGCCAAAACCTTTAAGAATAATAAGATTAGAATGTAGCTCTTAAATGAAAATCCATGTCCTATAGGAAAGGAATTCACTTCACCCTACTATGTTTAAACTCTTCAACATACAAAGGGATGGAAAAATAATCAATTCAACTCCTTAGAAAAGTCATAATTTGCTATTTTTCCTATATTGTATATTTTTTCTATGATCAACCTTATCTATGCACTTCGTTCTGTTAATGACAATTTTGTTCCTAGTTTAAATTATGATAATTTCAACTAGAATCAAAACTATAATTGATATAGTGTTTCATTGCTAATTGAAATTGTCTTACAATTTTGATCTCAATCAAAATTATATCGGATATAGTGTGTTATAACTTACCAAGGCCATGACTTTTAGACATCAACTTGAAAGGAGGTATCATATTTAATAAATTGCATACTTTAAGAAGAGCAATTAATATTTCACTTTGAATATCACTCTTATGTTGTTTTTGTCCTTACAACAAATCTACATTGAATGTAATCATAAGTAACCTTAAAACTAAATTTTTATTTGATTTTTTGGGATCAAAGCACTTTTGTTTTTTATATTAGTAGCAACAAAACAAGGGTGTTGACCATATAATAAACTAGCTCGAAGGCAACTTAAGTAGAAGAGCGGGCCATTAATAGCACATTAACAACATATTAACAATGTATCAATTTCAATATCATAAACAAAACAATCTATAGAATACATAACCAACAATAAAAGAGTTTATAAATGAAATGACCAAAAAGAACCAAAAATAGCCAACATGGAACTAAGCAAAGAGACTACCCTAGTTTTCAGTAAGGAACTTGTACACTTCCTTGTAATTTCTATCCTTGTCACCCACTTTACCAAGCTCCTCCTCCTGCAACAAACAATGCACGATAGCCAACCTATGCATGACCTTGGAGCTAAACCTGTAGACACTCACAAGCTTCTTCTCCAACTCTGAAACCTTAACCTTAAGTACTGAGAGCATCGCACTAGTAGCATTGCATATAGTGCATGCATATCACCACCCCAATTGGCATCACCAAACAGCTTTGTTGGGGCCACCTTTGTGCTATCCAAGTCATGAGAATTCTGAGACTGGTTGCTTCTAGTATTCTTCAAGCTTTCCCCGTCCTCAATTTCATCATACTCCTCCGTCTCAAACTTCTCCTCATCATTAGTAACATTCATGATTTCCTTATCCATGGCTATGGGTTGACCCACAAATCTATTAGATCTCCTTATTAGGATAACCGGTGAACAACTGAGAGAGGGGGAGAGGTGAATCAATTGTTAATCGATTATGTGAATTAAAGCACTTAAAACCTTATAACGGAATAACTGATTAAGCATTAAAGCATAAATGAAAAACCAAAGAACCAATACTATGCAACCATAACATATAACACCATGATTTGTACGTGGAAAACTTTAATGAGGACAAACCACGGTGGGAAACCCTACCCACTATCAGATGATACTTCTGCAGCAAGTATATGATTACAATAGGGGCCTGCACATGCAGGAAGGCACACTGCCTAGAGTGCACTGCTCATCACAATGGAGTCTCACTGACTACAAAGATGTCAACCACTTCAAGATATTTGGACTACAATCCAGAGAGAAGAACTACCAGTGATAGCATCAAACATGCCAGATTAAAGTCCCAGTTAAGCTCAATACCGGAGGTCTAAAACATCTTACATAAACCCAACTCGATCACCTATGATCGACCAAATCCTCTGCACAAATGATTATTACATTATTTGCTCCTTGCTCATATGATCTACAATGAGATCTTACATATATTTATACCAACCCAGGACCTAACCAATTAGGTCGCCCACACAAATGATAATACAATAGATCCATTACATAATCCTGAAATAAAATCATAACACATGTCAGCCTAAGGCCAAACGAATATCATCCAATCAATAAAACATTCCAGAAGCGCATCTGAGGATCCACCAACACGTTTCATGCAAATCAGTCCATAACCTAGTGGACCTAAATAAGTTCCACACACGCCAAAGCAATGACACCAATCAGTCGAGGCACGAACACAATCACCATCAACATCTCGAATCCCTTCTAGAAGCTGCACCAACACCACTTATGCATTACATCAAAGATCTTCAATAAAGCTTTGTCGGTGAAACCCTTACCAGACCAATAAAGCAAGCTTACTAGAACATAAGATAGCATCCGATCATCAAGTCAATACCAAATGACTGAAACATACTTCAAAAGCATATGAACCATCCATACAAACTTATTCCCTCACCCAGATCATACCGGTGACAATCAACTGATTGTCTTCCCAATCTAATCCTTCTACTAGAAGCTGGTAAACAACCATAACAACAAGTGTTGACATCAATGACAAAACATCAATGCACCACATAATCGATTCCATGATATGGCCAACACTCCTAAGGTTAGAACCACCAACATCCCTACCCACATCCTCTCTATTTTGTGGAATCACTTCCTTCTCAATATCAATCTCCTCAATCTTCAGATTTGCCACATTTTTCTTCACTTTTTTCGTAGGTGGGCATTTTTTGTTGAACTTTTCCCCTCTTCACCAAATTTTCTAAAGAGGGGTTACGTTTAAGGTCTTAGAGACCTTGAGCAACCAATTTGTGCACATCGTGAGGGGTTTTAGGAGTGGATTTTTCGCCATGAGGGGTAATGGGGATAGAAGTAGTTGGGGTGGTGAGTTGGGAGGGAGTCACATTCCTTTCAGAGGGAGAGGCTTTGCTAGTGCCAAGATGTTGGAGACACTTCTTCTTACTCTTATGGTTGTCAGGGGAATCCATAATAGTTGTGACTGGAGGAGATTCATAGCACAGGGATCCTTAAAAACCACAACTAGTTTCATGGTACACAAGGCCGAATGTAAGTGGCAAATGTGAAATATAAGCCCTTGGGGAAGGGGAATAAGCTTCTTGTCAGAACTCTTAGCCATTTCAAGGGCATCTTTGATAGAGTTTTCCAAAGATGTTAGTAGAAAAAAAAAAGAAAACTATGTCTGCTTATAGATTTGTCCCTATAAAATGAAACCCTATGCGCCCTATGATGGAGACAAACATGCAACAACTAGTTGAAGAAATTTCTTATTGGATAAGTAAATTTCTTCTAATTTTTAAAGGTACAATTCCCTCTTATGATGTAATTAAAACTTTTGCAGGGTGTGATTTTAACTAGAAAGCAGATTAGACAAACACAAAGAAGGAATAAACAATAGAAGGGACAAACAAATGTTTCAAAACATCATTCACTTATTATACATAATTAAAGTGAAGGAAATTTGGCAGACATTCATCCCAGATGATATAGATGCATCACGAGCCAAAGTTTTGTAGACATATATATCCATATTTCAATACACAAAATGGATTCTAGGAAACGTTCACACATCACACAGAATTTATTGAACGAATAAACATGCATGAATACATAAATTCAAGCAAATTCCTATCCTTAAATCCATGTTCAAAACACAAAGTCTTTTTTTTGCATATAAATTATGTTTTTGAAAAAAAAACATGTTGTCAAGTCCTATATTTAACTTAGAAAACACATCAAAAAGAAAAATGATCAATACTCACTCATGCATCAAAGTGAAAGGGGGACCAGTCCTCCCTTTTCTCCCCTTTTACAATAGTATATATAACAAAAGAAAATAACTTCCTAAAGATAACGATTTCTTTGAAAAGAACCATTTTTGCAAAGAAATCTGAAAGCTACTTTAAGGTTCACATGGCATAGGAAGGAATAATCCATTCTTAGCGGCTCTATATGTTAATCTAGCTAATTATGACAAGCTTTAAAGCACCTTTTCCTTTGTATACTGAATCCCTTTAATGCATTAAATGTGAGTCGTGAGAATTAACTTGCCTCCCCACTCATGCTACCACCTTTGCATGTCTTTCACTGTTTAATCAGTCATTAAGGAGACGTACTTGCAAATCTACAAAGGATTATGCTTTGGAAAGAGTGCAAAGTAAGATAAGTGGCGAGTGGAAAATTCTAAAGCAAGATTTTACAAGTCTTCAAATCCTTTGATGTTTAGATGTTGTTGTGGCTCCTGCATTGTTCAATGTGTTTTGTCTCTCTTAAAGGTATATCATCTACTTAGAAGGATCGGGTACTCGATTATTAGTGGAAGTAATATCAAAATTCTCAAATCATTCAATAGATACTGTTTAGCAACATGAAGATCGTGTAATCAAATCTTTGGGCTTCAGGAACCTTGAAGGAAGTTTCACCTCACCAAGATTCGTCGATCATTGCTTGAGTTGATGCACGAACGCGAGAGATCAAAAAAACATCCCTCTAAGGAAGATTATAATAAGGCAAGTCTTGGTTCCCAAAGGTGGTTGAAGGCCGATAATGTGACATAGTACTCATGGGATGAGTTTAATGCAAAAGGTTATGTCTTAAAAAAAAATTGGTGAAGGAAAAAGGGGGAAACATATAGGCTCTAAATGGGGACAAGGACCACAGGGATGCAAAGAACTCTAGAATTCCAAGTTAGACTAGTGTTTTATCCATTAGAATACAAAGTCGTAAATCCTGGAAAAGATAGAGCACTGCTTGGCAGACGGGTGGGGGAAGATTGGACATGTGCACACATAAAAAATGGGCAAGCCAAAAATGAAACTAGGCTAAAGCACACCAAAACTTCCTAAGTATATACATGGTCATAGGACCCTATCTCAAGGAAAAAAAACTCATGCAAATCCATTGACAAGCTGAGAGAAATAACTGTCAATGTGATATAGTTACCGGTAGATAAAAATCATTTGCAAACTTGACTACCAGCTTGCAACTACTACAAGAAGAAATCCACAAACAATATCTTGTAATAATTGTCTGAAAGAAACATCCAGCCTAAAGAGCCAATCTGCATCATATATATTCGAAGCTAATTGGAGAGTATCAACACTATGTTGCGTAGGGTGATTTAAATTTTTATTAAATATACCAATGAATTGTGTTTGATTTCCTATTGAGCAAGTCAAATCTCGAATTGGGCACCCTGTATAGAGACGGTGGAGGCAACTTGCAAGGATATTTTTATCTGAATTTGTATCTTTTGAATTGTTGCCCATGAAGAATGTACCATTAGGCTCAATCATTTCAGACATTAACTCACCCTTTATTTCAATATTTCCCTCTTTATTACATATCTCATATGATAACTCACTAATTAAAGAAAGCATAATGTCACCTTCAAAATGAAAAGATTCCACTATTGAGTGATTACTTACCTATTCTGAGTATAATGTATTTTTGTAATTTCCATCATCAAATTTGAATGTCTCAAAATCTAGTTGCATATGAGACATTGTATTAGTAACATATTTCATTGTGTTCAACTTCCTCTCCATCATCTTCATGATTTTCCAAATATTTGGGCTGCAACAATTCTTCATCATTATGCCTATAAATGAACTGAAATGATTCATAATTTGTCTAAATATCAGCATGATAAACATCCTCTGATTGCTCAAAGTTACATATTTCCTTTTGATGTTGATTTCTCATATTTTCTTGGATCAGATCATCTATTGGAATTGTATCAAGAAATTAAAATGTGAAAGATTAAAAATTTGAAGAAGAAGAGTTTTCTTTAATAACTTTGTTTAATTCTTGTTCATCAGAAAGTTCAATAGAGGTCGTGGCTGGGCAATTTACCCATTCTTCTAGTTGGGTGGAATGGTTATTTGCAACCTTAGAGGGGTCAACTTCATTGCTATTTAAATAATAAATTCCTTTAAGATTCACTGCAGGTCTTGACTATAGAAGATATTGGAATGTTTCCTTTATTTAAAATTGTTAAATTCTGACAAGAGGATATAGGGGGTACTTGCTCTTCTCTTTTCATAACAGGGTTCTTTTGTGTAAGAAGCCTCTTTTCTGAATAAAAAATCTAATTTTGTAAGACCGTTTCAAATTTTGAAATTTTTTAAGTGCATTCATTTATACATTTCTTTTCTTTGAATGACCCAAATAAAGTCAAATCATCCTCTATCTCAATAGCTTCTTTTTGTGCATCTTGCAAATTTTGTACCTTCTTACGCTTTAGGCAAATTTTGACTTCAAGATGTAATGCAACAATGAACACACATAATTGGTTGTTTTCACTTGGTTTATCATTTTAAGGATTTTTTTTCAAAGTCTGGTTAAATCTTTCTACAAATCCCTTGATAGATTCATCTTCTTCTTTTTGTATTTGAAAAAATTTAAACAACAAAGCATATACACCAACCACGAGTCTAAATCTTTCAAGAAATCACACCTTTAAACTATCTCAATCAATAATACATCAATCTTCCAAATTCTAAATCCATTCAGCAACACGTTCAATGAGTCTTTCGACAAACAACCACACAAACACATCTTCTTCTTGAACCCCAACTATCCCACAGGAAATAGTGAATGCTTGGATATGATCATCTAGATCTTGAGAATCCTCGGTCCAATGTAAGTTCCCCATGGTTGGTATGCAACCAAAGCCATAACATGCAACTGGAATTCTTCAACCAAAGAGATCTTTAGTAACTATAGAGTTGTCAGCCTCTGCTCTCGAGAAGGCACTTTTAGATTTCTGAGAGGGAACAAAGTACTAATCGTTTGAAGTCCCCAACAAAGTCGCCAAAATTTGTTTTCTTACATATTTGACCCTATAAATTGAAACCCTATACACCCTATGACGAAGACAAACATGCAACAAATAGTTGGAGAAGTTGCTTATTGGATAAACAATTTTCCTCTTAATTTTAGAGGTACAACTCCCTCTTATGATGTGATTAAAACTTTTGTAGGGTATGCTTTTAACCAAAAAGTAGAAAAGGCAAACACAAAGAAGGAATAAACAACAAAAGGGATGAACAAACATTTCAAAACATCATTCACTTATTATACATAATTAAAGTGAAGGAAAGTTGATAGGAATTCATCCCAGATGATATAGATGCATCATGACTCAAAGTTATGTAGACACACACACACACACACACACACACACACACACACACACACACACATCCATAATTCAATGCACAAAATGAATTCTAGAAAATGTTCACACATCACAAAGTATTTATTGAACGAATAAACATGCATGAATACATAGGTTCAATAAAATTCCTATTCTTAGATCCATGTTCAAAGCACAAAGTCTCTAAAAAAAAACATGTTGTCAAGTCCTCATTTTTTTATGGGACATGTTGATCCTTGGATTTTTGTGGATTTTTGGCTTTATGCATTTTAGATTTGGCATCTAGATTACTTCCAATAGAAACTTTATGGGTGCATGCAGATGGATGACTTGGAGATTTTACAGATGGGATGATGGAGGAAGAATGTTGGAAGGAATTCAAGGATGTGTATCTTTGTTGATATTGTTTAGAAATTTGATGTGATGGAGTGGTGTACTTATGGATAAAGTTGATGGATGTGTTGGATGGAGGTATGTAAGGACCCAAAATGGATGTGGATGAGGAATGAATGGGCTTTGGGATATAGGGGCCTAAAATGGATGCGGAATATGGAGGATGGTGTGATTCTAATTTATATGAAGGGAGTTTGGATTTAAGAGGGATAAAACATACCAACATCTTGAGCATGAGCTTTGTAGCCAAGGCCTTATGAAATTGTATTTTCATTGACTTGAAGGGGTTCCAATATACCTTGTTCATGGAGGCCTAACCCTTTGCCTTGATAATTCATTTTTTGACAAATTCTTTTTCCAATAGGATAATTCTTTTGGAAACAAGACGTGAGTCCATTTTGAGGGAGATAAGAGGTGAAAAGAATTTTAATCTCTTGGAGGAAACCATAGTGGATGAAGGTGGAAAAGACAAGTTGATAGATATGGGATTCATGTATAGCTTGGATATGGGGGATGAGATCTTGTAGAGGATTGAGATCATGTGGGGGATTAGGAGGAATATTAGGATCTTGAGATGGATTGATATCATGACATGAAGATAAATGAATACTTTGATCTTGACTTGGGAGGGGATCATGTGGTGGATTGGAAGGGATGATTGGATCTTGAGATGGAAGGGGATCATGCAATGGGGTGGAGGGGATGCTTTTTTCTTGAAGTGTCTTTAACTTGATTAGGAATGGGATCATGATGGGGATAAACTTAGCCTATTCAACAAAAACATGCAAAACTTAGCCTATTCAATAAACACACGCAAACCTTATCCTATTCAACAAACACATGCAAACCTCAAAATGATAAGTATGTTGATATGTTGATTAGTTGTATATGTGGTTGCTAATTGATCCAATAGCATGACGGTGTTGTGAAGATGATTGAGTGATGAAATAGGTAGCATAATGATATCTCATGAAGATATGATGAAAATGAGAGAAGAGGCCTCAATTTATATATTTTCCATGAGGAAAATCAATGGCGAAGATTCAATGTCAAATGGATGGTTAAGATTAAATGAGAACATGGTCCAAGCTTTGGAGGCTTATCCTTGTGAAAAGTGTCACAAGAAGAAGTGAGGTGTAAAGGCTAAGTGTTCTCAAATGTGTGAGAACACATGGCGAAGCTCATGAAAGAGACATGTCTATGACATGTGTAAGAAATAGGCTGAGTGGAGAAAGTGACATGTGTCAAAGGTAGAGGGCTTGTGAAAGTGACATGTCTATGACATGTGTGCGAGGTAGGGTGGCTATGATGTGACTTTTCATGCTCACCCATGTGTGATCAAGAGGGGGGAGGGACACTTGTCACATGATGACAAGTTTAGATTTGGATCCATGTAGATGGATTCAAGGGCTAGGATTGAGTGGTCAAGGATTGAGGATGATGTGGAATCAAATAACAGGGAAAATGGTAATGTAGGTTAAGTAGAATAAATCAAGTAATTAAGTCGGTATTAATTAATTGATTTAGTATGATTATTTATAGGATATGGTTAGGTATAATTAAATAAATATAAATTTATTTAATTAATGGTGTTCAGGATAAAGGTGCAGTTTAAACTTAATTAAATAAATGTAAGGGTGAGGGTTAAAGGTGAAGGTTTAATTAAATAATAATAAATATTTATTTAATTGGCTAGTATGGGATAAGGTCAAGTGTGGTTGGGTGTAGAAAAAATTGTGTGTCTACAATTATCATTATGGAGGATCTATGTAGATAAATTATTGATTTGAGTTGATAATTGTTCAATTCTCTAATTCTGCATATGTATGTTCTTGGTCAATAGATGTGCTTATTTGGTTACCAATTAAAGATAAAATGAATGGATACCTTTCTAATTTTGTAGATTAAATATGTTGGCCTCCTATAATTTTACTTGTTTGGTTGACACTGATGAGTGATTTAAAAACAACCTTCTTCAATATAAAAATTGTATTTCATTAATGACATTTTTTCTATTCTCGTTTGTTATGATTTTCCTCATATATTGAGGGGATTGAATATGTTGGTCTCATAGTGGTATTATTTGGTTGACATTCATAGAGAAAATTGACAATTTCATTCCTTAACAACAATTTATTTTGCAATAACTTGGCTATCATCTAGTGCTATGTGTTTCCTCATAATACAAAAAATATTGAGAGAAAATTTGGAAGTGTTTATTTTGAGCTTGGATATCTTCTATGAAATAATTACATTATAAATTATAATTGGCATTTGGAAGACCAATTTATTCAAATCTATTAAGGAATCCTAATATATAATTATAAGGTCTAGCATGTAAGTCACTATGCCAACTATCATGCCATATTACTATGCTACCCTTACCACTATTTTGAATTTAAATAATGTTTTGGAGCTTGGGATAGGATTCCATTAATCTATGGAACATTGCATAAAGTTGAGCAAGCTTATGCAATTGATAAAGGTGTGTAGCCTTGCATAAAACTATGGAGATTTATTAATTTTGTGTAAAGACAAAGAACCTTGTGTAGAGGTATGCAACCTTGTGCAAAGTTGTGGAAACTTACTAATCTGTATAAAGCTTGGAATCTTGTACAAATCTATAGAATCTTGTATAAATTTACCGAACCTTACTATTTAGTTATATAGATATGTAGAACCTTGCAAAAATTATGTTGGCACCCAATTCTAACAATTTGTTTTAGTGCCTAATCATACAATTTGTTCAACTATAGATAAAGATAAAATATGTATAAATGTATTTAGGGACAACAATGTATTTTGAGACACATGCAACTCATGTTTGTCTTTAAATTGTCTAATAATAAAGCATGGATTCATATAGTCGAGGTGATACTATGGGATATGTGTCTATATATAACCCTAATATTTCATTGTACACATGCACAATAATACATGGAGATCACAACAGAGAGGTTTAAACATGTACTAAATTTATCTATTAACATGTATGTGACTTGTTATTGTGTATGAGTAGGATCTCTAACAAATAGTCCATAGAGAAAAGTGAAGGGTTAAGGATTCAATATGCTTTGGGTGAGAAATAGATATTTTGAATACTATTACTATTTACTAAGTTGTCATTAGTTTTATGTCCAAAGTCATCCTATATACTCTAGTCGGTTAATACTACCAAAATATTCAGTCGATATGTACTAAGGCTGTCGGTTACAGAAGAAAGGCTAGTCACCGAGATGAGTTATACCGAGCTGCCTACCGAGTAAAGTTCCTATGCCTACCGAGCAACAAAGAAGGTATACCGAGTTAATCTGAACTGAGTGGAAACGTGTTACCAGATTCAATGAACCTGGACACATATGTGGAAACATGATAAAAGATTCCAGAATAGGGAACCGTTATTACATAGGGAATTGCACTAAAAGATTTTGTATGATTTTGAGGAAGTTTATCCAATGAAATAATTTCTATGTTTATTCATTCGATAAAATATGTTTGTATGATCGATGTATGAACAAGATCACCGCCTCAGAGATCTATATATACAGAGTGATTTGAGTATCTAACATAGAGAGGGAAGATTGATGAATTAATGATTTGACAATAAAAATCATGAGAGAAGATAAGATGTGAAGAGTGACAAAGATATTCAGAGATCACCGAGAAGGTTTTTTAGAAAACAGTTTAAGGGATAGAGTATATAGAAGAGATTACCAAGTTGATTTATCAATTACTGAGGGATGCTATGAGCAAGGTAATTTCATATTGAGCACATAGAGTCTGCTATAACATTTTAGATGTAAAGTTGCAGATATTTGTAATGATTTTTTATTGAATTATTTGAGTTGTAATAGAAACCTTTAACAGGGTAAAAGACTCTAACAAAGTCTATAAATTGTAAAGCCTTTAACCAGGTACAACATTTTGTAAAAGTGTTTGTAAAATCTTTTAGCAAGGTAGATCTAAAGATCTTGATACTCCTAACAGGGTAAGCTATCAGAAATAGCTAAACATGTAGCTCTAACCGAGCAACCTTTATTATTGCAGTAGTGAAGTTGTGGGTGCCATCCCCACCGCAATTTTTCTCTCTAACAAAGAGTTTCTGCGTAACCAAAATATTTGAGTTATGGAGTGAAATGTGTATGAATATTATTTCTATGATTATGTTTTAGCATTATATATTATGAGATCAGCTATACACAATTTATGTTTATCAGTAAGATTGTTTTAGAAGAAAAGTTTTGAAGTACTGATTCACCCCTCCCCTCTCAGTACATTAGCTTTCCTTGTTGGACCTAACAATTGGTATCAGAGCACTACTCTTGGAAAAGGGTTTTACTGCCTAAAGAGAAAGATCCTATCAATGGAAGGCTATAAACAATCACGCAGAATTGTGAATCTTCAAGAAGAATTGGATCATGCTAATCAAGTGATTGCAGACATGCAGAGACAAATGCAAAAATCACTGAAAGTCAGAAGAAGACTGTTTGATGATTTACAAGACTCACAAGAGTTGGTGGAACAAATTGAGACATCATTTGAGAATAGCATATCAGAAGAGTCTGAGGAAATGATTGTAGAACTGAAAGAAAAGAACAAAGCACTGAATGATCAGCTAAAAGCAATGAAAAGGGAACATGAGTATTTTAGCACATAGATGACTGAAAATCTTGATGCATTGAGAACAACTGAGGATAACATAAGAGATTTAGAAAAAGAAAAACAACAGCTAGAAGCATTGGTGTTTGAAAAGAATGATGAAATCACAAGGATGACTGGAATCCAACATAATCTGTCTGATCAAATGGGTTATGCACATCATGACGAAAATCTAAAAGAAAATGAGAATCAAGCATTGAAACTTGAATTATCAGATTGACCAATGAACTTGAAGCAGAAAAGAAGTCAAAAGAAACACTGAAGAAAAGTTATGAAGCGTCAAGAATGTTGGATGAGCAACTAAACATAAGATCACCCAACAAATCTGCCGGACTCGGTTACAAAAGAAACAACTCTACCGACAAAGGAATCAACACTACCAAGAAAGGAGAATCATCAAAGAAGGTTGGAAATAAAGATAAGTTGAAAGATAAGAAGCCTATTTGTCATTATTGTGGAAAACAAGGACATACTGCCAACATGTGCCGAATAAGAAAAGGTAAGCAACCAAATGTCACTAGGTCTGATGGTTATTGTTACAATTGCAATAAGTATGGTCACACATCTAATCAATGTAGGACAAAGTCTATTAGCAATTATCAAAAGGCAAAATTCAAGGGGTTTTGCAAAAATTGCAATAGATATGGACACAATACCGAGAAGTGTTGGTTTAAGCAGAAAAACTATATGTGGTCTTCATATCGAGCAAATAATAGAAGCTACTGAACTCACACAGATCTTAACCGACAATATACTGCAGTACCATGGGATTACAATACAAGGATATGGTGTGAATGCTGTGGAAGATATGGACATATAAGTGCCAACTGTATGATAAGGTTTGGAATGAACAACCAAAGATCATGGAGAAATCCTGGAATGGCATGTTTCATTGTCACAAAGTTGGACATTTGGCTAAAGATTGTAGAGATCAACCCAGAGGAGATACTGAAGAGATAAGAATCAAATTATAGAAAATCTAGAAAAAGAAGGAAAATGGGTCTAATAATGAAGAAAGCACCTTACCTACCGAGTTAGGTGCATCTACTTCGAATTAATCATAAAGGTATGAAGGGACTACATTTTCTCAAGGTTAGATCCTAACAGTTCCTATTTAATCATGAACACAATTCCAAAATCTACATACCTAAGATGCAATAACATTTTTTTAACACTATCTAGTCCTTTGTAGTACTAGAGAAGTCGGTAAGTGCAGGAAACTTGTCTAGTCCGTAAAAACATAGAAGGAAGATAATCAGTTTAGTGGAACCGAGTGCATTTAATGCTTATCTTACCTAACTGCACGAAGCCCGATAAGGTAAAGGGTGTATTTAAAGTTCTTTGTGCGGTCATTTTACACTTACCAGTTTTCAAAGAGCAGAGCTAAGCGAATCAAAGGCAATCAAACACTTCTAGAGCTAATTTCAAGGTATTTTCCAACAATCTTAAAATGCATTTTCAAGCAAGTTAACCGATCAATATCAGTTGTGAATATTTGCATTATATTTACTAAGTCGAAAGCGTTTTCTGGTTAGTTGAAACCCTAAGCTATTTTGTTAGTAGAAATCCAAGTTTGAAATGGCTCCCAAGATGCAGAAACCTATTGTAGTTGAGACTATTGAGAAGCCCTCACTAAAGTATTCCTTACCTCCCAAAGTGGCATCTGAACCCGATGAGAAAACTGCATTTTCTCTTATTCCGAATAGGGTTCTGTTGGTTGAAGATGTCAGATTTTATACTAAGTGCCTTATTGAAGAGCTAGGTCATACCGAGATTAAGGACATGTATGATGAATTATGCACCGATGGAATCCTGGATAGTAAGTATGAGCATATCAAAGTTAAGGGATTGACCGAAGCCCTAACCTATCCTCGAGTTTTCAAACCCCAATGGGTCAAATTTGTCTTGAGCAGAGTGCATGACGACTTTATGTGGTTAGAGGAGCAATCGTTCAAGATCACCAAGGAGATTATTCACATAATAACTGGATACCCTATATTTGACCATGCCCGAGCACAGAAGATGATTTCACAGAAGGAATTGATAACTTTAACCGGAGTTGAGTCTGATTGCAGAGGTCTTAAGTTGAATAATGTAATAGATGCAGAACTAAAGTTCACAATTAGAGTCATTGGTTATTGTTTCTTCCAGTCGGCAAGAGAAAACAGTGTACCGTGTGCAGCTGTGGATTTGGCCTATAAAATTGTGAAAAAGGGTATGAAAGTTGATTTATGTGAAGTATTGTTGAAGAACCTTTTTGAAAATCTCAACACAATAAGGAAACCTAAGAAGAATAACACTGCTAACACACTAAAGTTTGGGTCACTCTTAGTGTGTATGTTCTTCTATTTTCAGAAGTTCTTTCCTTCAGTCGGTAACATCGTTTGGGAATTACACCGACCAATCACCCATCAAATAAATGATTTTATCAATCAGCTTGGTGATAATTTCAATGAGATAATGGATGATTACTTTAACAAATTTCAGGACAAGATGCAGAACAGGTACAGGATCCCACCTCAGCTAATGGAAAAATATAAGGATACTATATGTTTTGAAGTGGCCACTGACTACTGTTATGTCAATGCAGTAGAACCTAGAACTCAATCTTTACCACCTATAGGTTATGAGATTGATTTTGATATTACTTAACAACAGATAGATGTCTTTTTGGCACTTCCAAGGCACTGGACCGAGATCAGGTATGGTACCTATGAAGAGGTAAAAGAAAAAGTAAAAATGAGTATTGTGGTACCAAAGGCTACCAGGAAAGCCACTAAAATGATCAAAGATTTAACTGAGAAGTTTGGAGAAGTTTCTACCTCCACACCTACTAAGCCAATAGGTAGGAAAGATGATCAACTTTCAATTGAGGAAGAATCTGAAGCTCAAGAAGCCACAATTACACTAAGCATTGAGTTGCCAAAGGGCAAAATTTTGAAAAGAAAGAAATAGGATACAACTAAGGTATCACCGACTCCACAAGTTAAGCGACCTAACACAAGATCATCTGCAGTGTCACCCGGTAAGAGGCAGAAAAATGTTGAATTGCCTAAAGTTACAAAGACTTATAGAAAAATGACCAGGAGACTCATTTTGAATAAGGAGTCAAGTGACACTAAATCTGAAGATCCAAATAAATTTCAGATTGTTAAAAGCACAAAGGAAGATGTACATAGTCTTGACAATTTTTGTGCAAAATTGAAACAATATGGAGGATTTGGATAATTTAGGTATGTAAAATATGACTCCTGAATAGAAGAAGAAAAGAGGCAAATAGAAGAATCAGTAGTGTGTACACTTCTCAAATTTTGAGTAGTTCCATTGGAAGTAACTAATTTTCTTCCAAAAGCATTGTACACTCATATTGATAATAGATGGAAATATGCTATGGACTCGGAGAAGCAGATAAGAGAAAGAGTTTTGGTACATCTCTTTCCAGACATGTCAGTAGATGATATAAGAAATCATTTGAAAAAATACCAGACAAATTTTCAAGTAAAGCAAAGGGCCTTGAAAATGATGAATGGCCTTTATCTTGAAGTAGAGAAGGAAACTAAAGAAAAATGGCAAGAGATTTTCAGAATTCAGACTGAAGAAACTCAAGGTGAAGTGGAAATAGTTGACATCACCAAGCAAGATCCTGCTTCAACTATTCAACAAGATAAGGATGTCATGGACACTGAGGCACAAGAAGAAGAAATGATAGAAGGAAATGCCTATGCCAAACTGGTATCAAGTGAATCAGACTTGGAACAGGTTAAGTCCTATCCTCTGGTAATTCAATAAGTGTCAACCGAGAAACCTCAGGACACAGAACAAGGCAAAGATGATCAAAAGGCTACACAAGGTGAATCTACCTCTCAGGCCCGAGGCGAGCAAACTTCTCAAGCTCCTGCAAGCACTGAAATTGTTGCCACTGAGACCCCAAGCAAGGAAACACTGAAGGATACAACAGAGGCTTCAGAAACCAACAAAAGTGTTGCTCCCACCGAGCAACATATCGAGGAAGATCAAGCCTCCAAAGCCATTGTACTCATTCAACCGGTGAAGGCATCATCATCCAAAGAGAAGAAAGCAAAGAAGCATAGTTTCAAGATAGATCTGTCAAAGCCTATTGTGCTGCCGAATGTTGACATTTCAAAACTAAAAGGGCAAGCACTTATTGAATTCGGAGAGCTTTGTAAAGCCAAAGCAGAACAGGAAAAACATATAGCTATTCAGAAGAAGAACCGAGTACTTCAAAAGGTTAAAGCATTATTGATAGACATGCTACCTGAAGCTACCATAAATAAAGATGATGCCATCCATATGCAACTGGATGAACTACTCACTCAATTAGAAGCATCAGGAGTAGACGCATCATAATACCTTAGCAAATTAAAAGACAAAGAGCTAACTGCCAAGATGGTTGAAGAAGTGCAGAAGACAATTGCTATAGGTAAAGTCAAGCTTGTTGGATTCATTGCTGAGTTGTCCCCTCAACTCAAGCACATTATTTATTTATTCTAGAAGTTATGTACATTTTCATTCTTTATTAAAGATATCAAGCATAAGACCGAAGTCATTGAAAAAGAGATTACTGATCTCTCAAATAAACTGACTACCAAGCCAAATTCTATTCAGAATTTTTATACAAAGCTACAAACTCTTATGGCTCAGCAGTTAGAACTTCAGAATGAAGAGCACAAAATAAGGATGGATATCATGACTCTTCAAACATTATTTATTCCCCATTTATCATCCATTCAAGAGCAGATCAACTGGGCTACCCAATTATCCACTCAACCAGAGGGAAGCACTTTAGATGGTTTGATTTCACTGTCAGCTGATATTACAGCTCAGAATTCTTTAATGGAAAGTGTCAAAGATGCACTTACCAACGCTCTCACCAACGCTCGTACTAAGTATAAATCTATTTTTGACCAGTTGCCCCCACGTAATGGTAACTAGTTTTGATGTTTGTCAAAAAGGGGGAGTGTACCGAGTATACAGAGTACAAAGTTTACAGAGTTTATACTTTTTACCGAGTGTACATATGACATTGACAGGGGGAGCATGGTACATCAGGAGCATGCAAATCAAGTTATGTACAACATATTGATAAGGGGAGTATGTATTTGAACAAATGTATATACTGTCATTTCAGTCAAATTTTGTAAGTATATAGATTTTGTGTTATGACTTTGAAAGGAGTTTTGTCAAACATACCAAACTAATGTCAAAAGGGGAGATTGTTACTATTTACTAAGTTGTCATTAGTTTTATGTCCAAAGTCATCCTATATACTCTAGTCAGTTAATACTACCGAAATATTGAGTCAGTATGTACTAAGGCTGTCGGTTACAGAAGAAAGGCTAGTTACTGAGATGAGTTATACCGAGCTGCCTACCAAGTAAAGTTCCTATGCCTACCGAGTAGCAAAGAAGGTATACTGAGTTAATCTGAACTGAGTGGAAACGTGTTACCAGATTCAATGAACCTGGACACATATGTGGAAACGTGTTACAATATTCGAGAACAGGGAACCATTATTACGTAGAGAATTGCACTCGAAGATTTTGTATGATTTTGAGGAAGTTTATCCAATGAAATAATTTCTATGTTTATTCATTTGATAAAACATGTTTATATGATCGATGTATGAACAAGATCACCGCCTCAGAGATCTATATATATAGAGTGATTTGAGTATCTAACATAGAGAGGGAAGATTGATGAATTAATGATTTGAAAATAAAAATCATGAGAGAAGATAAGATGTGAAGAGTGACAGAGATATTCAGAGGTCACTGAGAAGGTTTTTCAGAAAACAGTTTAAGGGACAGAGTATACAGAAGAGGTTACCGAGTTGATTTATCAATTACCGAGGGATGCTATGAGCAAGGTAATTTCATATTGAGCACATAGACTCTGCTATAACATTTCAGATGTAAAGTTGTAGATATTTGTAATGATTTTTGATTGAATTATTTGAGTTGTAATAGAAACCTTTAATAGGGTAAAAGACTCTAACAAAGTCTATAAATTGTAAAGCCTTTAACCAGGTACAACATTTTGTAAAAGTGTTTGTAAAATCCTTTAGAAAGGTAGATCTAAAGATCTTGATACTCCTAACAGGGTAAGCTATCAGAAATAGCTAAACATGTAGCTCTAACCGAGCAACCTTTATTATTGCAGTAGTGAAGTTGTGGGTGCCATCCCCACCGCAGTTTTTCTCTTTAACAAAGAGTTTCTGCATAACCAAAATATTTGAGTTATGGAGTGAAATGTGTATGAATGTTATTTCTATGATTATTTTTTAGCATTATATATTATGAGATCAGCTATACACAGTTTATGTTTATCGCTAAGATTGTTTTAGAAGAAAAGTTTTGAAGTACTGATTCACCCCTCCCCTCTCAGTACATTAGCACTACTAGTTGGACCTAACAAATACATGTGTAGTCCAAGTAATAAAAGTTGGTAAAGAATGTTCTATACCATGAAATATTGGTTGAATAGTATAGTCACCCAAGATCTAGGCACTTCATGAAAGCACAAGAGAGAACAACTATGAAAGAATAATTATATTCTATCAAAGGATGCAAGTGATAGATTGATAGAGCACAATGATATTACAAACATGACCCATTGGTTATATATGCCAATGTGAACATAGGATTGCATAATATTATGACATACGTATTAATCTTATGACTTGAGAGAGCTACACAACCTAATATAAAAAAAGTAAATGTGATAAGATAAGATAAGATCATGTGATATCTAAGACTTCTCTAAATATTTCCAAGACCTAAGTGATGACTATCTTATGTGCACTTTAAGTAAACTTAAGTAATATGTGTGAAGAGGTCCTAGGTGATGAACAAGCTAGGTAAAACACCCCTTTCACACCAAGAAAAGTGCTTAGTCATTAGAATTTTTTATGTGGGAAGATTGTGGATAACATTTTCATTCCATTATCTAGACCCTATTAGAATTTATACATTTATTGGTAAAATGGTTTGGTAGATCATGATTATGGATATATATTGAGGGTGGGCACAAAAGGTGGACGTGTTCATGGAAAATGAAATCCAAATAGGTGTGGAAACCATGTAATGGTAGGAGAAAAAGATTTTTTACTTTCTTTGTGAAGAGTTTTTGGTTGACTTGTAGTGTCATGAAAATGAGGGAGAGTAGAGTGTAAAATAGATGGCTATTAGGATCTCACACCTACAATGTTTAAATGTAGTTAAGGATAGTCTAATAGCTAATTTTGTGTAAGCAAATATAAATAACTACATCTTATAGTTCACCATTTTAATATACAATCCAATTGAAAAGGCTTCACAAAATTTTCTCATTCCAATTAGAATTTATTATGTTAAATAGATTTTGGGTGAAGATTTTTGCTTGTTGAGAATTGTGTCAAAACATTGGTGATCAAGTAGTCACTTCTCACACACCAATATGCATAGTGGAGGGGTGTTCAAATCATCGTAATTGTGGAATAATTGAGTGTAGGAATGGAAAACAATACTTTGAGTGTAAGATGGAAGGTGGAATGAAGAAAGAAAAGTTGTGCCCATGATTATACAATGGAAGTGATCTACAAAGGAAAAACACATGTTCTCAAAAGAGGTGATGCATAAAGGGAAGCATTGATATGAGAGATTGCACATATGTACCAAAATTAGAGGTTGAGGTTAGATAGATATAAACATGAGAGGGAGATCTTGCAGTAAAAGAATTACCACCCACACTCCAAAGGTTAGACAATATTCATAATATGCAATCAGGGGGAAATGGGAAATCTATATCCCTAATAGTACTATATGTCATGGGTTTATCATTGATTTAGTATTATTTAGAAAACTAATTTGGTCAAGCGAAAGATAGGAAGCATAATATTTATTAAGAAATTTGATTAGCATAATTCATCATCAAATAAATTGTGGTTTATATTGTAGTGGTGGAGCCACTATTAACTATAATGAAGACCTTCACGAGGGAGGAGGATGCCCCTCAATATTAGGAAGCTTGTGAAATAGCTTGGTGATTAAATAATTAATTGAAACTATATACAAGATAATCCTATTTTCAACCACTTTGGTGGGTAGTGTACGTAATTGGTACACTAAGTGTGACCTCTAGATGACGATCTAAAAACCAAGGGGATTAAAGGACAAACTTGTAAATTATAGTAATAATATATAGAATTTTGTGAATATGTATAAGAGACTCTAGAATAGTATGGATATGCACATTCAAGAAAAGTGAAAAATATTTGTAATTTAAATGCATTGATTGAAATAATATGTGTAGTGATATCTTTTACATGTTTTTTCTATTTTACAAGTTTTCAAGGGAGAACCCATTGCAAAGATAATTTAAGAATCCATATATGTATCATTTGAAAATGTTAATAAACTTGACAACATACTTTTTCTATGAGATGCATCCTCTTAGTAGTTCAAATGTACATCAAAATAAAGAAAAAATGTATTATGAGAATTGCATATCCATGCTCTTGCCACTTATTTTTTGGGTCTAGTTTGATTATCCTTAATGTAATATCAACTCTAAAAGTGACATATCTATTGAAAACAGCCCAAGATTGAGAGGAGGGTGAAATAATCTTGATCAAAAACTTTATAGCACAACTTCATTTCAACTTTAAACCTTTAATCTGATTAACATCAAAGAAAGACAAAACAATTAACACATGCACAAAAGAACACCAGATTTATATGAAAAAACCAAGAAGAAAAAAGCCACAGTGAGAATCAACTCATGCACCATATGGATCAATTGTTGCAATATTTGTTTTAGGCCTCACTGCTCCCTAAAGGACTTGCACTCTAAAGTTCACTACCTCAAGGAAAGATACAAAGGATTTATTGAGGAGACTCACTATCTCTGAGCATGATATGTGAAAATATGAGTTGCAATGAACATGGCTTCATCATTACTAAATCCAACAATCTACTTGAAATGTAGTTGCTCTTGACTCATTGCCTCAAGCAACCATTTGTAAATTCAACACCAATACTTTCACCACACACTCTTTTTACTTCACATTTACATATTTTAAATTCCACTCTCATGCACACTTCTTGCAATTGATTTGATCTTATAAATATATCATCCACAAGACCCCAAAACATCAATTAGGTCAACCAAAATAGGGAACAAGGATTGATCCCACAAAGTCAGTCATAAATACAAATTGTGGTGAAAATAGTCCAATCTAAGAGATAGAATGGACCTAAAACAACTTATAATGTTCTCCAATGTAGTCCCAAACATCACACATGCTAGCGCACATCAGAAATAGGGCAACGTATAGATAAGATAGTGTAGCACATAACTAGTAAGCCCAAAACACATCTTCCAATTGAAATTACTCAATGTGGCTCCCTAAATAACATAGTAGGACCCAAAAAAAACTAAATTCAATCTTCAATGCTAGCACAAACCCCAAAAGATATAAAACAAGAAAAAGAAGAAGCCGTATCAGCCAGATAATTGCAAATTACTATGAAAACCAGCTCCAGACACAATGCAACACCAAGGAGATTAATGAACATCATGTGCACCTCATAGATAAATTCATAGACCATCAATAAACACTTCTATATACATCTTCCATGTTGACAAGTCAAGACTAGCTGGTAAAACCAAACTAATACTAAATTCTTCAATACTGGAATACTAGGAAACATAGCTATGATATAAAACACTAACAATCATACTTTCGGAACAATTCATCACCTGAGATCTAAACTAAGGCACTGCACAAACATTATAACCATGTTATCCAACCCACAACAATAGAAATATCAATGCAGAGCATTCTTCAGACTAGTCTTGTCAAACCACCAAATTGCCAGCTTACTGTATCTACTAGAAACAACATCCACAACAAGAGAGACTTGACAAAATAGGAGTGCAACATCCAAATAGCATATAAATTATATCCAAAATCACAAAAATATAACACCAAATGTAGAGGAATGTGGAGCATTCTTCTTGACTGTCTTCAACATACTTTCTTGCATTCACATACTCCATCAACTTCTTGATACTAGAATACCTTGTACCACCATTTTATCCCTTAGGAGAAACAAGAAAGACTTCATAATATATTGTAATAAGTATAAGACCATCAACACCATTAGCAATATATCCATTTTATCATCATGCTTCTAATCCTTATCTTAATACTTCTAGTCCTCAACTTAATGCTTGTAATCCTCATCTAAATACGATATCATCATGATAACCTCTCTTTGACCACCAACACTCTCTATCATCATCACAAAACATCATCACATCGTGAACAATATCATACCAAGTATATGCATCAAAACCAAGAAGGTGGACATGCATAAGGAGCATCTTCACATTACAATACTAAGGGTTGACATCAACCAATACATACTTCATTACCACATCATCATTGACATTGTAAAACCGATAAAATAGACAACCACCATTTGGTCATCTCATTATTATTTATTCGCACTTCACATAAATGATAAACACCTAGCACCAACACAACATACCAAGTGTAGACATCAACACCAAGAAGGTGGACATCCACAACACCTTATTAGCACCCGAGACATTAATCTACAACATCCAAAAATCATAACATGTCAACAACACATACTTCCATCCCCAGTGACAATCTCTAATAGTTACAACTCATCAACAATATATGATTTCATAAATCTTCATCATTATCCTATCATCAATGACAACACTTAGTCATTAACAATAATTCTAGTAGGTTCCATCAAAGCAATCTATATCGTAGCTTTGCACACAACTAAACCATGTGTCAATTATACGTTTACTATGTGATATCAATGAAAACACAATACTGAGGGTCGACATCAATGACAACACCTAGATATCAATGACAACAATCTCCAACAATCTCCCCCTTTGTCATTTATGGAAACACACGCACAATGTCATTGATCGCCTATAACTTTTTCATTTTCTCTCCCCTTTTACATCAAGGATAAAGGGAAAAAGTCTTCAATTGATTCTGCATTCTTTATTCATTAGTACTTTGCACCATTTGCTTCCTCTTTACTACTCTTACTTTCCCTTACACATGCTCCCCCTATCTACAAAAACATGCAAAGTATATCCCCTTGAGGGGTAATCATCAACATACTCTCTCCTAACTGATAGGAAAACTAAATCATCAACGCTAACATCTGGAACATTACTTGAATCATCCTCTCTTTCTGTTGCAAACATGAACCTACCCTATGAAGTAGTAAAATCACTTCCAACTTCATCTAAACTTTTTGATTCACTAGACAATCTCTTTGCCTTAATGTAGCTCCTTGTATTCATCATTACTTCAATTTAGTTTTGCATCCCTTAAGCATAATCTAAATAGTTAGCTTCCCAAGAAAGAAGCCATAAGACTTAACTTGTTGCATGTATAGAAATAATCATAGAAATATTGAGCAATCATAGCATTGTTCTTACTCAAGAAATTATTCCCCATTACATTAAATCTGCATTCATTAGCCTTATGACCAAATTTATTGTAAGCATAACATTACCAAGTAAATGGTTGAGAGATCATAGAATTGTACCTTGGAGACCTAAATGAATTCACAATCATCTTTCTTCTACATTCAATATCCTTGTTGATGTAGGAGCATCCCCGATCAATGAGCAATCTTGCATCATCCAAAAATATTTCCTTTAAATTTTGTTCTTGTTTAGTTCTTTGTGCAGTTTTTTGTGTTCTTATCTGTTGGTACCGGTAGTTGCTTGTTCTTCATGGTAGATCTTATTTTCAGTTTTTAGGTTGGTTCGTGTGCTTACTTCCAGATTTCCAGTTTTTTTGGGTTCTTCTTCGGTCAGTTATTGCTTTTAGTTGACTGTTTCTGGGTTTCGGGACAGTTCTTGTGCTTACCGATTGGTTTTCCTTTGTTATTGGCGTGATTCTTGGCATGTGGATCTATCTTGGGTCTTGTCTGATGTTCTTTAGCATGTGGCCGACCTTCCTTCTGAACCGCATCTCTTGGTTGTTATTTTTAGGAAATATTTATTTAATTCTTAGGGCCAACCTAATTACACGTTTCATTTTCCTGCATTAGTAAATGTAGTCTTATGAGGCCACCCTAAATATGTTCCAGTGGGTATAAATATGATGTTATGTAATCATTTTTATGGGTAGAGGAAGTAGAATTGATAATAAGGATTGAGATTTGCATTTTGTGATCAGGTTGATTCTTAGAGTCTTGGATCGGATTGTATTTGGCTGATAGCTTGCATGTAACCGATTAATTGTCAGATGCTCTTTCATGATTATATGATGATTGTCAGATGATGGCTGAAAGTTCTAGGGCATTAATATGATTTGTTTATGTATTCTTCTTATGTTTTCTTGTTGCTTTCATTGTGTTGTGCTTGCTGCATAAGTCGATTTATTCTCTTTGAGGGTTTTACCAGTTATGGCTACACCAAGTGATATCATAGCTGGTTGTGGACCGGTTGGTAGAAGAATTGTTTGCTAACATTGAGGCATTCCTTTGGGTGGACAACTTGGCATATTGAAGTTTGGAGTACTTAAGAAGTTGTCATTGATGGCAATACCAGTTCATATGTCATCATAACCAATCGGAAAAATGTTATAGTGGTTTGGTAAGGAACAGGGGACTAAAGACTTCCATCGATAAGCAGAGACCAGTTTATAGGAAGCAACTAGTAGATTAAGGTGAGTAAATAAGGTTCACCGATATAAAGAAAACAACCAGCAATAGATCACAATGGTGAAATGTATATTTGTTCAATTTAGAAAGTTCCAGTTGAAGTCGGAGTGGTTGTTAGAGAACCGGCGATATTTATGGCATGAACAGCTAGTCCCACTAGTATAATCGGCAATATTTGAGGAATGAATAGATTGGCACATAGAATGATTTTTTGAGTTTGAGTTTTGGAGGGAAAGTTAGCACCAAGATTGAAGACAACTATATACATGATTTTCATCTTGAATTCTTGTTGTTGTTGTAGTTGAAAGTGGATTGAGGTTGGAAGTTAGAGAAAAGGTGCAAAAGGGTTCCTCATGAATCGGTGAAGCCATCACCAAGCAGAGATTGAAGTAGATACATAATGGATCTATATGATAGAAAAGTGTCATCATCATATCAATTACTTATTGCTCTCTAATAATTGCAACACAGTAAAATCCCTTAACCAGGTGGACTTTAATAGGCCCCTTTGTAAAATCCCTTAACCGAGTGACATCCTAAATGATGATCCTAAGTCCTTTAACAAGGCTACCTCTAATAGGGTAAAATTTCTAACAAGCCTTGAAGAAAATCCCTTAACTGGGTGGCACCTAATAGTGTCTTTGTAATCTCCTAACAGGGATGGCTCCTCACTGGGTGTACTTAAGAATAGTGCAAATTTTGTTAGTTTCTACTCACACCGTGGTTTTCTCCCATCTGGGTTTCCACGTTATAAATCTTGATTGGCATGTGTGTTCAATTTTGTGTGTGCATGTTTCTTATTAATGCTGCTTATACTGATAAGTGTTAAAGTTTGAATAAGAGTTCTGATTAAGGTTTAAATTGTTAATAAACTAGTATAGTGTTGATTCACCCCCCCCTCTCAATGACTGGTTAATATTAATAATTGATATCAAAGCTTAGGTCCTCTGAAGAAAAGTTTAACAACTTGAGGAAAAGATCATGGAGGAATACTGGTATCAGAAGCATCTTGATGAAGCTAATGAGATGATTTCTCAGCTGAAGGAGAGACTGAAAAAATCTCTTGCTAAAAGGAAGGAATACACTCTACAACTTAATGAGAGTCAGGATACCATAGACCAACTTTCTGATTAGAGTGGATATGAAGAAGTAGAAGAGGCAGTCTCAGAGCTGATGGAAAAGAACAAAAAGTTGGCTAAAGAAATCAAAAATATAAAAAGAGAGCATGAAAGTCAAGCCCTGATAATGACTGAAATACAAGAAGCCATCGAGATAATAGAAGAAAGAAAGAGAAATGCAGTTGAAACACTGTCAAAAGATGAAAGAGATAAAAGGCTTGATGAAGAATCCCTAAGAGAGAAAGATGCAATCATCATTGAAAATGATGAAGAAATTTGAATTCTTACTCAAGAGAATATAGTTATGTATGAGAATCTGGATGGAAAAACAGAGGAAAATGAGAAGATGATGAAGGAGATTGAACAACTCAAAAATGAGTTGAAATCTATAGATGAGAGAAATGAAAAGCTGAGAAAATTTAATGAAAGATCTGAGAAGATAGATGATCAATTAAAAGCTCAGAGGAGAACAAAGGATACAACTGGTCTTGGTTACTCCGGTACAAGTCCAATGGAAACTAGAGAATCATCTAATCCCAAGAGGATGAAGGATGATAAAAGGAACAAATCAGGAATGAAAGGTATGAAGTTTTCTAAATTCTCTTGCAACTATTGTGGTAAACCAAGTCATAAGTTTGATGTCTGTAGAAATCGACCGGTCAATCACAAGATGCCATTCACCTTTGATGGTTATTGTTGTAACTGTCACAAGTATGGACACACTGCTTATGAGTGTAGACCTCTATCAAGTAGCATGTCTAGTAGAAGAAGCTTTAATGGATATTGCTTCACGTGCAATAAATATGGACACAAAGATGAAGAATGCATGTTCAAGAAAAAGGCATCAAAATCTCCATCCAAACCGATTAGCCCTAACAAAAAGGGTATTCATCTCAATGCCACCTATTCTAGTTGTGGAAACTTTGGTCATGTTGCAGCGAATTGCAGGATGAGAATGGGTCAGAGAAACAATATAGGACCATGGAAGACAACTGGTATGACATGTTTCAACTGACATAAGATTGGTCATTTGGCCAGAGAGTGCAGGAACTGATCCTACAACCTGTTTGAAGACAGAAACCAGTTTAGCAAGAAGAAATGGAGAAATGATTTGAAAGGAAAGAAGATAGTTGAAGAGGTGAAGAATGAAATGAAAAGGATGTGGACTAAAAAGGAAGAAAGCAAAGAAGAAGAGAAGCAATTTGAAACTAAGTCATCATCCATTAGTGATGACAGTTCTTCTTCAAACTAAGCAAATCGATGCTCAGGGGGAGCACTTATTGAAAAATCATGGCTGATTCCCTGTAACCAAAGTGAGGTAATTCTTATTTGCATTACCTAGAGAATTTTCCATATTGTTTGCAATTCTTCACCAGTGAATTGTTGACAGTATAAGTGTTAAAGGTTGTATTGTTACCGGTAGGGAAGTCACACCGGTAAATTATAAAATGTTACCATTTGAGGTAGTACAACTTAACCATTGTAAAAGCATATTGAACAACTTAACTTATAAATAAGGAAACAAAATCTCATTTTGTTTACCTTGATTTCACCTGTGCATTCAAGAGCTCCTAGTGTGATCAAAGTCTTTCTAAATCTGTTAAGTGCATTTCGTGCAAAGTTAGTTTGGAGAGCAAGCGGTGAAGCTTTGGTGATCAGAAGCTCTAGCAGAAACGGTAGAGGAAACTAATCTATCTTCTCTTTTGCATTTTCTAATTCTTTTCTCAAAGTAACAATCTCTTCCTCAATCTTGGAGCATTCAACAATTTTGTTATGAAGCCTAGAATCCAAACAATCAACCATCTTACCTTCTTCAATTTGAATAATTAGTTTGACAATTTCATCTCTTCTGAGTTTGTCTTCACATTCTTTGTTTTCTTTCAATTTGGTAATTTCATCTTCTACCTTTTTTAGTTTGATTTCACATTATCCGCTTCCTTCACTTTGAGCTTTATCTTGGCAATTGAATTCTCTTCCTTACTGAATTTAATCATGTATTCCTTGCACTATACCCTTGCAACATCTAGGTCATTTAGAGCAGACTAGATATCTCCTTCAATATCTACCTCACAATCATTTTAATTGAAGTTCCAACCTTATAGTCTCATTTCTACATTCAGAGCTATGAAGGGATTGGCCTCTTTTAAGTGATAAACATTGTTCCCAATACTAGATCCTTCAACTACCAAATTTCTAGAGCCTACTTTTATGATTTTACAACCCTTGTCATGAAATGTAAGTTTGTACCCTTTACAACACATTTGGCTTAGACTGAGAAGATTATGTTCTAGTCCTTTAACATTAAAAAACATCCTTTGTCTTATGTTTTCCATCAATAGTTATTGTACCTATTCCACAAATGTGTGCTAACCTTCATCTCCAAATTTGATAGATCCTCTATTCTACTTGTTAAGACTATTGAACTTTATTGGATCACTGGTCATATGATTAGAACAACCATTGTCAATCACCCAAATATTTGGTTCTTATTTTGCATGAAAGGAAATCCATACAATTGAATATTTTTCATTGTTTTTATCTGTCTACAAAATATTGGACTCCTTATACTTTTCAATATTACTCATTTTGTCATCAACTTTCATAGCCAAAAATAGTGTCTCACCATTTGAATCCTCACATCCCTCATCTTCAAATGAATAGATGCATTCTTTGACATAAAAAAATATTTTGGACTTCTATCTTTTATTTCTATCTTCTTCTCCCTTATTGTTATCTTCTTTGAAAGTACATTTATAGGCAAAAGGGCCAATTCTTCCACAATTAAAACATTTGAAAGGTAACTTACACTTTTATGTGCTAGTGCCCTTTTTAAATCTTCTCACAAAGTTTGTGTCAAATTCATCAAAGCTATCGAATTGATCAACACCTCAGTCTTCTTCCTTTTTACTAACCTTGAATGCAGCTTCTCTTTTAGTAATGTCTTCATCAAACTCTCTCATCTCAAAAGGAGTCAAAGTACCATATAGTGTATTTATTGGATATTTATCTAGATCCTTTCTTTTCTCAATAGTGGACACCTTATGACCATAATATTAAGGAAGAGATATAAGTACCTTTTTTACAACTTCATCATCTTTTAATTCAACACCAAAACCCCTAATACCAGTTATAACCTCACCAACCTAGAGCATATAGCTAACAATAACTTCATCCCTATACATCTTTAAATTCTCAAGCTTGCACTTGAGATTATGCAACTTGATTTGTTTTACCTTATCATCTCCTTCATAAATGCAATTAAGTAATTATCCACACCTCTTTAGTTGTACCACAATGCATCACCTTCACTAGTTTTGAATCTACTAACCCACTCATGATTGCATTTCTTTCTTTCCATTATTATCATACAACTTAATATCAGATGCATCAATAGGAGGAATGTGAGGAAAAGTATAACCATCTCTAACTAAGTTCTAGATCCCAAACCCTAAAGAGGTCAAATATCCTTCCATTATGGATTTTAAAAGGTGAAGCTCATTCCATCAAACTTAGGTGCCTTGTGTGATACATCTTGTGCCATCCCAAACCTTTCTATTAAGTATGTTTTCATTGATGTCAAAGTTAAGATTTCAAGGTTATGGTGACTCATTCTTATCAAAGAGTCTATACTTGTTTATGAGACAACTGGACAGTTGCATCATTTTTTTTACACTCAGGCTATATTGTTCATTGCCACGTTCTTTTAGTTTGTTGAGTTTCTGGTCTTCTATGTGGAAAAGGTGGTATTCTTTGTTCAGTAACTTTGTGTAAAGTGGAAAATTGGGGAACCATAGCCAATCTGTCACTTGGAAGAAGCGGGAATTCACTAGGTTCCAATTTTCACTTGAGAGGGACTTTACATTCAAAAGAGGGGGATGAATCTACTAGATCCAATCCCAACTGATGCAAGGATTGAATACTAAGTAGATTGGAATGGAATTAACCCTTTTTTATGTTAAAAAATAGCTTCATTCGGATTGAAGAGATTACCATATAATTTACATGATTCAATGGGATAGTCTCGATACTTATCGGGTAGTAAGAAGGTTGAAGCATCATCATTGTTAAACGGTGATCATTGGAACAAAGGGCCATGTCCCCGTAGGGACATGACTCTACATGGCTTAAGCCATGTAGAGGTCATGCCCCTACGTGGACATGACCCTCCATTGGTCTACATATATGTCCATCAACACTTGTTGGGAATGAACCAATCACCGTGGCAGTTCAAAGACCAGCTATAGGAATTATTATATATGCTTATCAGAATTAACACATACTCATTGTAGTAATTATATTAAAATCTATCTTCACTGCATATTACCAAATTGTTGTATTCTCTATCTATGATTTATATTCCTTAACATGGTATCAGAGCCACGTTGGTAGAGAAACAATAAAAAATAAAAATAAAACAAAACTCTTTTCTGACTTACATTAAGAATGAAAGGAAAGAAATCATGGTTAACAACATGAGAGTGGAGGATAGACTTGAAGGTGCATCCAACTCTGTCTCTTGGAGAATTTGAATAACAACAATTCTTCAAGAACTCGAATTAGATACATACATAGAAGAAGACACTAAGATGCCTGAAGATGAGCCAAAGAAAACGACCTGGAAAAGACACAATAACAAAGCTAAGAAAATCATAATTGATGTTGTTAAAGATCACATTCTTCCCACCATCTCAAAACTTACTACAGCTTATGATATGTTCAAGACCATTTGAAACTCATATGAAATAAATAATGCAAGCAGGTTGCTCACCTTAAAGCAATAATTAATGCAAATCTACATGATCAAAGGAGAATCAATTACTTCCTATTTCATGAGGATTTCAGAGTTAAAAGACCAATTATCAACTATTGGAAATAATGTAGATGACTTGGGGCTATCTCTAATAGCACTTAAGGGATTACCATCTAGTTGGGAATCTTTTATTTAAGGCATTAGTGCTCATCCGACACTACTAGAATTTGATCAACTCAAGAATGATTGCACTCAAGAAGAATCTCGGCTAATCACAAGAGGATTGGGTCCAAACAAAGAGGGAGAAATTCAAGCACTACATGCTAACACAACCAAAAAAGAAAAGAAAAGGAAGTTCAAATGGAAGAGAGGAAATAACCACAAAAGCAGAGATTTCTCCAAGATTCAATGCTACAAGTGTGATAAATTTGGACACACTCACTGATTTTGTGCAGAAAGAAAGAAAGCTCAAGCAACCATAGTTGAAGTCAAGGAAGTAAAGAATTCTTTATTTTTCCTAGCCTTATCAAGTGAACTAAACTCAAACAAGCATATGTGGATCATCGATAGTGGAGCCTCTCAACACATAACCAGATTTCGAGATCAATTCAAAACCTTTGAAGGCCACTCAACTGAAGAAGTTACAATAGGAGACAATTCTACCTATTGAGTGAAAGGAATTGGGACCTTCTCAATTCAATTAAGAACATGAGTTACCCTTCAATTGAAAGATGTTCTTTTTGTACCAGGTATCAAAAGGAATTTGGTCTCCATTTCAAGACTAGCTGATCAAGGATATCGTGTTACCTTCCATGAAGATAAAGTCCTACTCTGGCCTAAAAATTCTAATATAAAGAATGCTATTCCTATAGGATCTAGAGATGGTAGTTTATACAAATTATGTAATATTAAAAAATAAGCACTAAATCTGGAAGTATCAAACTGTAATGAAATTTGGCATAGAAGATTAGGACATCTTCGATTTAGCGCCCTACATGCTATAGGAAAGATTACCACATGATTACCAAATCTAAAATCTGATCATGTTGGAACTTGTAAAGGATGTGCTCTAGGGAAGATTTCAAAAGGGTCCTTTCCCTCAAGTGAGCACAAATCAAAAGTTGTAGTAGAACTTGTTCACACTAATTTGTGTGGTCCAATGTCATTACCATCACTAGGGGGTTTCTTGTATTACGTGATATATGTTGATGACTACTCTAGAAAAACTTGGATCTATTTCATAAAACTCAAGGAATCAAATGAAGTATTATCAAAATTCAAAGAATTTAAAGCCTTAGTGAAAAATCAAACTGGGAAGAAAATAAAGACTCTAAGATCAGATAATGGGGGTGAATACATTTCTGAAAATTTTAAAGAATTCTGCATTTCTGTTGGGATTAAGAGGGAGTGTATTGTACCTTATAATCCTCAATAGAATGGAGTCGCGGGAAGAAAAAACAAAACCATCATCGAAGCCGCTAAAGCAATGATGCATGATCAAAATCTACATATCTCATTTTGGGTTGAAGCCTCAAATGCTGCTGTATATATTCAAAACAGATGCCCTCATTCAATCCTAGAAAATATAACACCTGAAGAAGCATTTACAGGAAATAAACCAGATTTAAGCCATCTAAGAATTTTTGGTTATCACGTGTATATTCACATTCCTAAAGAAAAGAGAACCAAACTAGAACCCTCTAGGAAGAAAGACATATTTGTTGGCTACAATGAAACCACTAAAGGATATAGAGTTTACATTCTAGGACGAAGATCTATTGAAATTAGTAGAGATGCCAAATTTGAAGAAGATGCTTCTTATGAACTATCTCTAATTGCAGATGATGATCTAATCGCAAAATCACATGAAAATTTTACAATTGAAAATCAGAGGGAGAATAGCATAGAAAATCATGAACTTCAATCACCTAATTTTGAGAATGCTGGAAATCCTAACAACAAGAAAAGACCACTATGGGAAAGGAAGATGATTGAAGAAAATAATGTAAGAGAATAAGAAAACAAGAAGTCAATCATGCTATGTTGCACTCATGACTGAACTCACAAAATCCGAACCATCAAATGTTGAAGAAGCCTTAACCTGTCAATCTTGAAAAGATGCAATGATTGAAGAATACCAATCTATCTTAAAAAATGATGTCTGGGACATTGTACCTAGACCAAGAGACAAATCAGTTGTCTCGTCAAGGTGGTTATTCAAAATCAAATATGCACTAGATGGTAGTATTGAAAAACACAAAGCCAAATTTGTTGCAAGGGGGTTCTCTCAAAAGGTAGGAATTGATTACGACGAGAATTTTGCTCCAGTTGCCCAATATACTTCTGTAAGAACCATCATTGCCATTCTAGCTTCCAAAGGGTGGAAGATACACCAAATGGATGTGAAGACCGCTTTTTTTAATGGAGTTCTTGAGGAAGAAGTTCATATAGAACAACCTGAAGGCTTTGATACACATGATAAAAATCTCAATATGTGTAGACTAAAAAAGGCTCTCTACAGCCTTAAGCAAGCTCCCGGGGCATGGCATGGAAGAATAGATAGTTATTTATCCAAACTAGGATATTCAAAAAATGAAGCATACTCCAACATATACTTCAAAATATCAGATGGTGACATGTTAATACTTGTTCTTTATGTTGATGACATATTAATAATAGGAGAAGATCACCTCATTGCAAAATGCAAAAAAGATCTTGTGGTTGAATTCGATATGAAGGATCTGGATCTACTACACTATTTTTTGGGCCTAGAAGTATGGCAAAAAGAGAACTACATTTTCCTAAATCAAGGAAAATACACCATTGATATCCTGACCAAATTTGGTATGATAGATTGTAAGCCTATCTATCCCAATAGAAACAAATCTTCATAAGCTCAAAAGTGAAGCACTAGACTCAGAACCTACAGATCCTACATACTATAGGCAGATTATTGGATCTCTCATGTATCTGGTAAATACTCACCCTGATATTTGTTACGCTACCAATGTGTTGAGTCAATTCATGTGTGAACCTAAGAAAATTCACCTAATGGCTGCTAAACATATTCTGAGATACTTGTGTGGCACTATTGGACTTGGCCTGAAGTATAAAAACATTGAGCTACAACTCCAAGGGTATTATGATTCTGATTGGGCAGGAAGTTCCATTGATCGTAAAAGTATAACAGGGTGTTGCTTTAGTCTTGGATCAGCTATGATATCTTGGTTTAGCAGAAAACAGTCAGCAGTTACTTAGAGTTCCACTAAAGCTGAATATATAGTTGCTTCCATGGGAGCACGCAAGGCAGTATGGTTAAGGAAATTGCTAGTTGGACTATTTGGGAAGCCCCTAAAACCCATTGTGATTCACTATGATAATCAAAGTTGCATCAAACTTTTTGTAAATCTAGTTTTTCACAATCGATCCAAGCATATAGAAATCCCATATCACTACATAAGAGATATGGTAGACAGGGATGTCATCAAATTGACCTACATCAACACTGAAGAGAAAAGTGCCGACATATTCACCAAACCTCTCACAAAGTTGAAACTAGAGTACTTTAGAGGTAAACTTAGTATGACTAAATTATAATGGAAACTTATAAACATTAACTTTAAATCATATGTAATTGATATATTCATGAATATCTTGAACGCAATATTGCATGTATGTGTTATGGAAGGTGATGATCTTCCATGTGATGTAATTATCACTATTGTAAGGTGACAACCTTTTACAATAGCCTGATTAGTTATCAAGATTGACTACATTAAATTGTTGTCCCAGAATGTGTCGAAAATCTTGATACTAAATTTGTTGTGATTGAATTGTTATCATATGTCATAAATTATGATAACAATCATGTCATGATTGAGTACATTAAATTGTTGTCCCGGAATGTGCCAGATATCATGATACTAAAATTATTTCACCTGTGATTATGACAAATGTTACAACTGTCAATAGAATCAAGGTTATAATATCAGATATCTCGGAGTGTGCTGGATATCAGATATCCCATATCTCCTTAAGATATGAAGCATTTCACTAGTAAGTGTTACTGAGTGAATGATCATGTCAAACAAATATGTATATCTAGAATTTTTTGCTTCTTAAACTTAATCATAAATTCAATCCTCTTTTGCTAAGAGGGATTGTTAAGAAATAGCTTCATTCGGATTGAAGCAATTACCATATAATTGACATGATTCAACGGGATAATCCCAATACTTATCGAGCAGTAAGAAGGTTGAAGCATCATCACTATTAAACAGTGATCATTGGAACAAAGGGCCATGTCCCTATAGGGACATGAATCTACGTGGCATAAGCCACATAGAGGTCATGCCCCTACGTGGACATGACCCTCTATTGGTCTACATATATGTCCATCGACACTTGCTAGGAATGAACCAATCACCATGGCAGTTCAAAGACCAACAACGCTGTTGATATAACATTGAACGTTGATTATTATATATGCTCATCAGAATTAACACATACTCACTGCAGTAATTATATTAAAATCTGTCTTTACTGCGTATTACCAAACTATTGTATTCTCTATCTCTGATTTATATTCCTTAACATTTTGTAAGCTGATTGATTGAATTAGGAGTAAATGCTGGAAAGAAGACAAAGTATGTGAAAACAATGAGCTACATAATTAGGATTTCATCGTTCACCTAGATCTGAGAAGTTTTAGATGATTCAAAGCTGCTCATTGAAATCTGGCAAAATTTACAGGGACCGTGTGTTCGGATAGGGGTGTGCTCCTATCGGTCCTCTAAACTTTCTACACGTCAAAAAGTGTTTTTATGTCTTTGTGAATAAATCTTAATTTCATAAGTACAACTGCATACCTATTTCTTGCACACAAAAAGAAAGGGAAATGTGTAGGGAATAGGGGCTTGTCTTCAGATCAAACTTAATTTTGGAAGAAACCAAGTGGTTGAAATAATGTAAATGAAAGGACTGAAAGTAGAAATCCTCCTCTTTGAGGGGATGTTGAATTGAATGAAATTTAAATGCTTATACCTCCTTGTGAAATTTTGTTTGCCTCCACATGGAATTAGGGTTTCATAAAGTAGAATGTTGATCTCCTCTTCAATGCCTGAAATCTTGTCTCTATTGCTGCTCCAAAGCTTGAAGGAAAACTGAAAATGCTCAATTAATCTTGAATTCTTGATCTCTTGAATGCTCGGATGCTTGATTCAATTTTGTTACATATGCGTTAGATTTCTTGGATAGGATGGGATGTCAAATGAGAGGGGAAATCCCTCTTATATACTTGTTAGTAGGTTTAATTGACTGATTTTTCAACTTGAGTCAACATAGGAGGGAATTCCTGCTTCAAATTTGAGTTAGTTCCAAGGGGAGAAGATCAAGGGAGGTCCCAAATAGGGGATCCCAGGGTGCCACTCCCTAGTCCTAGTGAGGACCAAAGCGCCATGCCCTATTTTGGAGTAGGATCAGGGTGTGGGCAGAGAACAAGGTTGAATTACAATGTGTTTTTTATGCAGATGAGCATATTTAGGGCTCCGATCAAGCCGAGGGGCGCAAACACTAAGGCAAAGACCCAATTGTAATTGAAAATTGCAAGGGGTGCAATTTTAGGATGTTACATTTAGCCCTCACTTTAGTGGGAGTATGAGCTTACACAAATACTGCCGGTAAAGTACAAGAATTTA
Organism: Cryptomeria japonica; assembly: GCF_030272615.1. NCBI lineage: Eukaryota > Viridiplantae > Streptophyta > Pinopsida > Cupressales > Cupressaceae > Cryptomeria > Cryptomeria japonica. The sequence goes on along the minus strand of NC_081412.1, from coordinate 520,185,298 downwards.
GATTGAAAGACTTTCACTACATCAAGGAGGCAAGATTCACCAAGCCCCCAGTGGACTCTAGGATCTTACAACTTTAATGATAAGGTAAAAGGAAAGATCATGAGAGAAAGAGAGAACCATGACTACAACTAGTAAGGTTCTCTTACTGTGAGCCATGAGAGGAATACCAAAAATTACAAAGCAAAGACAAAGTTTGCTAAGTAACTTTAATTATCAAAAGAGAGAATTACGAGCAGAGTATATGCCCCCACGTTAAAGCAATTGTGTACGCCTTATCGGGAGAAATTTATTTAACGTAGGATACACCCAAAGAAGACAAGCATGTTATCACAATAATTTATCCCCCAAGAGAGGACAAATTAAAGGATAATGAACATAAAACACAAAGCATGAGGTGGTTTCACCTAACTTTGGAGTCAGTATGGTTTTTATGATAACACATGTATGCCATATATATGCATAGAATTGTCCTCACCCCCCAAAGAGAGGAAACCACCATAGAAGAAGGGAACACGTCTCTTTTGAGTCAACATGGGAGAGACCAAAATAGATCTCAATGCTTTGCATCGTCCTCAAGTAGACAACACTAGGGACAAAAAATAGAAGAATAGGGATAACAAATAGAAGAATATCACAAACAAGCAAGAGAGGAGAGAGATAGAGTCTATAGTGCTAATGAAGCTAATCAAGCACGTCATCCTCCCCCCGATATTGCTGATCATTATTTCAGGAAGGTGGAAAACACGCAAGAAGAGCCACATCGAGCATAATAGATGGAGCTATCACAAGTTCCAAACAAGGGCCATGCTCTAATGCTAATTCACTTTGTTCATTACTAGGAGCTAGGATTAATGCTTTTGAAATTTTGTAGATAAGTCATTGTCAATGTCAACATATTTATATTCATCATCCAAAATATTATGATCAACATTTTCATCATTAAGAACATTTTCACCTATTTCTTCATCACGATTAATAAGAATATGAGCTCTAATAGGAATAGAACTTGAACCATCATTTGTCTTAAGCATTTTGCGTCTTGGAGAATTAGCTTGGATGTCCTGTTTAGGAGAAAATGGAATCATATCAATTATTGGTGTTTTAGGAGAAGAAATGGTTTGGGAAGCAACTTCACGAGCTCTAGCACAACGTCTTTATCAACATTCTCTTGCACAATAGTTTTGTCTTGGTTGAAGGTTGAGGAGGGTTAGGTTCATTAGGTATAGGCTTCGTCTCTTCTTTTAAGGAAGGATGAATGGGTTGAGGTCTTTTAGGTTGGACAATGGGAGAGGTCGGTCACTTCTCTCTATAAGATGAAGGAGGAAGAACTGCCCCATATAAAGGAGGAATGGGAGATGTAGGAAGGAGATCATGTCCATCATGTGAAGGAGGGATAGGTCTAAGCTTCTGAGGGATAGTGTGTTGTTTAGCAGGAAGATTTTTTCTCCCTTTGGGAGGACAAGGAGACTCATCCATAGGAGAAGCAGTTGATTCTTTTTTAGGAAGAGGAATATCTCTTTTCTTGGGAGAAATGATACTCTTCTCTTTAGGATAAGGAATAGATGCATCTTTGGGAAGAAGATTATTTATTTCCTTAGGAGGAAGAACAATATTATCCTCAAGAAGGGGTATATGATTGTTGGGAGGAATGCTAAGTGTTGGATTTCTAGGTTGACTCAGGGATAAAATCATTTTATTTTTCCATTTTTGATATGATCTAAAAAGAGCATCACTTCTAGGTTCAAGAGTCTTGAATTGTTTAGATAAAAAATAATCAAGACAAATATCTCCACACCTCATTGTAGGTTGAAATATGCTATGATTAACAGCTATGATTTCACCATTATGAGGAAATTTCAAGCACTTGTGAATAGTACAAGTGATCGCTTTCATGGAAGAGAGCCAAGGATGTCCCAACTTCACACAAAATTGATTGGATGTAGGAATTATAGAAAATTGAATATCTAAGCATTTAGTGCCAACATCAATAGGAAGTGTTATAGAACCAATAGTAGGACAACAGAAGCCATCAAAAACTTTAACTATCACATCAGTATCATCATATATCACTTGATACAATTGCAAAGTATAAAGAAATTCTTTAGTTATCATATTAGCCATGCAAGAAGGATCAATAAGGACTCCTCTTGCGGGTATACCTTTGAGTTTTGCACTTATGTATAATGGGCCATTGGGTGCCTTAATGGTCTCACTAGGAACAAATGTTATGCACAAATCTTTAGGAGGCTCTTGTTAGTCTACAAGGTTCACCACGTTATTAGTTTGAAGGCTCACATCATAGGGAGAGAAATCAAGATGTTTAGTCTCAATTATATTAGTGGAATGAGATGGTAAAGGATTAGTGAAAATTTGAAGGTTCTAATTAGGAGGAGCTACGGATTTGTTTCCTTTATCATTCACACCTGCCACATATATAGTGTTGTTATCAATCAATTCTTGAATCTTACTTTGCAATGAAAAACACTTCTCAGTATCATGACTAGGCTGACGATGATATTGACAAAAATATTTAGCATCAAAGTAAGGGGAAGTTGTTCTATATGGATCAATTGGTTTGATTTGGGGAAGTTTCAACACATTCTTTTGTATTAATTAAGACATAATTCTATGCAAAGATTCATTCAAAGGAGTAAACTCTTTTTCTCTTTTAAAGAATTTAGACAAAGGAGGCACACTTGTAGCACCTACGAATTAACTATTGTTGTCATTGAATTTGATGAATCCTTTGTTTGGTTTGAACTTCACAAAAATTTGTTGAGCACTATCACCCTTATCACTTGGAGCCATAGAAGGAGATGATTGTTCCAATTGACTCATGGTCAGATGATAATTGTGAAGTAGTGCGCACAATTACGGAAAGGAAGTAAACTCAATTAAAATAAGTTTATCCCTAATGTCTTTTTGTAAATTTGCAATGAAAATATTTTGAATATCTTGATCAAGTACATGAAAAGAAATTTGAGAATACAAATGCTTATATCTACCAATAAAATTAGTTACTTTTTCTTTAATGCCTAGTTTACAATGCATTAAATTAGTCAAAATTACTTTAGGACCAATGTTATTGTGAAATTGTTGAATACAAGCATTAGCCAGTTGTTGAAAAGAAGTAATAGAATAAGGAGGCAAAGAACAATACCATTGCAAAGCTATATCCCTTAATGTTCTAGTAAACAATTTTGCTAACAATCTTTGGTCATGAGCAAAGTCACTACACAAAGTTTGGAATACTTTAACATGAGTTAAAGGATCACCTTTTTCATTATAAAGTTCCAATTGAGGGACTTTTGCATGTTTAGGAGGGACTGCTCTAACAATGTCATGAGATAATGGGCTCGCTACATCAAATGTGGGCACATTATACATGGATTGATTCATAGAAGCTATTTGTTGTTGTAAGGAAGACATTGTTTGGGCAAGACTATTGATTGTAGCTTCGGTAGAAGGATTGGAATTAGACATGTTTGATTGAAAGGGAGGAGTAGCATTGTTGAATGAAGGAAGAGGTTGAGAATAAGGAGGTGGAACACTATGATAAGTGGGCAATGGAGAAGATTGGGTAGCACATGGAAGACTCATGGGAGGAATGAAGGAATTGTGATTCAAGGAGTTTCCCCTTGACTAATGGTTGACTCTAAATTTTACTTTGAAAGAAGACAAACTTATGGAAAATTCAGTGATGGGGGACCAATTGCGTGAGACTCACTGAATGACCTCTAGATTTAAGACGCCAACTCTTCCTTATGGTTCTAAGAAAAGGGGAAGAATGAAACTTAAAACAACAAGATCTAAACTACTGAGGCGATGCGCCAAAGCATTTTATAAAAACATTAATCAACATATAAAACCCAAAGACATGTGGTTTTAAAGCCCATTCAACAATCTACATATCTGAACAAAACCACAAGATACAATCAAAATTCCTTTGCAACATAAAGAAATATCAATCATGCATCTACCAAATAACAAGTGCAAAACATAGTTTAATCGGCAGAGTCTTAGATATATTTTTCTAAAGTTATCAAAATCACCAAGGAAAAGCACAGAAAACCATCAAAGCATGTTGAAAAGAGGCATCACAAAGGCCACAGACACAATTTGATTAACCTTCTTTAGAAAATAGTAACAACTAAAAGGCTAAAATTCTATCTAAGAAAAATTAAATGTTTTTTTTAAGTTCTAAACCCCCAGAAAAGGCAAAAACAAAGCATAAATACAACCCATGGCTCTGCTAATAGCTCAAACATCCGCTAGCCAAGCACAAACACCCCTGGAATAGAAAAACCATGTCATGGCATTCCACAGGAACACACCCAACAAAACGGCCTCCGAAGTTGTTACTCCTACCTAGTCCCGACGATCTTCATACCTGCCTAAACAGAAAAGCTATGTCGTGGCACTACGTGGTAGACCACACACACTAAAGGACACGTGGAAGCTTAGAGGAGCCTCTACAGAAGAGCCTCCCAATCAAAATACTACCAACAACACGGAGATGCCATGTGTCTCCATCTTTCTCAAACCAGAGGGAGGGGCCCAAAAGAAATGTCGAGTCACCAAAACTGATCCATTTGTCACCTGCGCACTCCTTCAGAATTTGAATCATAAAACATGGGTTGTTGGGGAAATGCTGAGATGACATTTGGCCTGTACGTCGAGCACAGCTGAACCGTTGAAGAAGTAAACAGGGCATCCCGATCAAAATTTTGCCCGCAAAGTTTAACTAAAAATAATGTGAACATTTCTTGGCAACTAAAAGGGGGAATTCTGCCTACGGAATACAAGAACCCAAAAATGCTGGTTCGGAGACCAAACTTCATGTCAGGACGAGGCGAAGCAGGTCAAAGACCTGCTGCAAGGAGGTCCAAACCTCCTCAGAGGGAAACACCCGCGATTCCAGGTTTTGATAATGCTGATACAAGTAGATAATTTCATCACAGTATAAGCCAACTGGTTCATCATGGACCAACTTGAAGAGCACATAGAGCTGAGCTAGGGGGTGCAGGAGACACTCAACCTCCTCCGCGAAGATGGGATCACTCAGGTGCTGGATGAAAGATCTATCCTGTTGCAAATTCTCAACCTAACTTAATACTTGTTTCACTCCTAGTATAGAACCATCCACAGGGAATGGGGAAGGTAGGCCTAATGAGACAAACCTTTCTATACGTTGTTTGATATCTAGGACTGAGATTTGCAAGGGCTCAAGTGTCATTGATACATGCATAATCACCCTATGATGATTGATGAAAATATTCATCTTCTTGATCAGTTACCAATGGTCTTCTATCCCTTTCTCTCTCAATTCTTCATCTTGGGATACATATAAAATTTGGATTATGTCTTGAGCCATGGGGATCTTAGGACCGAGGATGACCATAGAGCTATTGACAAGGGCTCTCACTTTGGTGCAGAGGGATTGCACTTCCCAGATGAATCTCAACATGAAATGTAGTGAGGGGCTATACTGCTTAATTCTCTCCCAATGGGAAACATACAATTTGGTTAGAATTGATGAAAAATCTTAAGAAACCGACGCGGGGGGAGGGATACTTAGCAATTGCAAAACCTCTTCACTCTTAGAAGCTACTTCACGCTACAACTCTTTGCACCTATTTTGGTCGATGATCACTTGGCTTTCCAGAGCAAGGATCTTGGCGCTTCTGTCTTGCACTGCCTGCTGGAGCTGCACTGTACGATCTCGTTCTTGCTGCAACAAAACTTCTATGTCTAGAAATTTCCTTTTGGACAATTCTAGAATATCCTCCCTGCTCCGGAGCTCTGCTTCAAATCTCATTTTCTCCTCTGAAAGCATAATTTGTACATCACTCAGCTATCGGGTGTACTCTTCTTTTAGACAGACTTCTTCGTGCAACTGAACTTGTACTTGGGTGGCATCTCTCAAAGCTGCTCTTAGCTGCTAGATCTCTAGGTCTTTATCCTGCAATTCTTTTAAGGCCACACTCCTTTTCGCTTCCTAGCCCTTCAATTGGGTGCTCATGTTATTAAGGGTTCACTGTAGCTTTCCTTTCTTTAAATTGGCTTGCATCAACAAACCTTGCAAGTGATTTTTTTTTGAGCTCTGTGCCTTGTCTTCCTTTCTCTGCTGGGTCAGGGACTCTCAGAGATGCGCATTCTCTACTTGTATTTTCTCTAGGCGATGGGTCTTCCTGATGAAACATGAAGACACGACCTTTAAAGTTTCTTCCATCATTTCCACCTTGTCAAATGTCATAGCATTTTGAAGGCTGACGTCGATAGCATGCAAGGTATAGTCATTGGGTCTCATTTGGGATTTTGGCTTTTCAACCTTGGGGAAAATATTTGCGAAGAAAAGACAATCTTTCTCTTCGCTGAAATGTGTCTGAAGGTGTGGATGAGTTGGACGGGTGCCCTCCTTTCCTTTTCGCCTGCCCGTTCTACCAATGTGGGAAGTCTTGGAGTAAGCGACTTGCTGCTGGAAATCATCTGGGTTATCAATATCCTGGCCTGCAAACATGATGCTTAGGGGGAGTGCAAAGGGAAACTAGGAAATAGGGCCACCAAAAGTGGTCTGAATAGGTTGGGAAAGGGTTGATGAGGAAAACAATGGGATGAAAGGAGAGGCTCCAGATGGAAAAGGATTTATGGATGCTGACCCCATGATTGAGGGGGGACTGGACTCTCCAAAACCAAGCCTACATGACACAGAGGCTGCTTCAGACATCTGCACGGAAAATATTGCGGGGATAAAAGCGGGGGCCAGGAAAGGAATGCAAACCTACGCGAATGCATCTTGGGGCTCAATTGACATTCCGATGAGTGCCAAAGTAAGGGTAGTGGGGACCTAGGTTTGCATTGTGATAGGAGGGACAACAAAGGAAACAACTTGAGCAAAAGATAAAGGTAAAGAAGGGCGTACCTAAACCATTGAAGTCATCAACCACTATGGATCTGAGGAGACTCCTAGGGTCTGGGGAGGCAGACTCTTCTTTGCTGCACTCGGATGTTGTTTTTTCCTTGGAGGGGAGTCATGCACCTACTTCTTAGCTTGCCTCTTATCAGTTTGGGAATAGGGTCTGCAGGCGGAACTAGCTAGAGGAAGAAGGATATGGGGTTCTAGATCTTGCTCTTCAATATTTATAATCCTTGCATCCTATCGTGGGGCCACCTCAGGGGACGAGTCCCCATGAGGGGAACTATCACCTGTCTCTTCATCTGATTTGTTGAGATGACACCATTCTAGCTCAAAACGCTCATCGAAGGGGGTGTTTTCGATGTTAGCCCTCAGCTAACTTACCTCCTGCCAATAGATCCAATTTTTTTTTCTCTTTTTCCTGAGCCAAGCATCCACAGTCATGGCTTCTGACATCACCCAAGGAATAGGCTTTGCAGGGTTGTACCTCTGCAAGACTGTATAAAATATTAACCAGGGGGGCGCTTGAGTATAGGAAAGTCATCGAGGCCCACCTATAAACTTGGGTCATCGGCCTAAGGGTTTGTATGTCCCTCCCATGAGCTCCACAGTTCATACTGAGGCAACCGTCGGGGTCATAACTCCAAGCATCATCAATTACTACCAGCCCAAGCTGCACTAGCTTGTATGTCAAGACCTCTTCTATAATGTTTCTTTGTACCAGAGTGATTGAACCAATGGATTTATGGTCTTCAGTAATGGAGGTGTCATTCTTTCTTGCTCCAATAGCCCTCTTAATTCTTACCAATTGTCGTGCAATATCTAGAGCAAGAGTCCTCTCAGTCACGTAGATGGGAAAGCGAAAAGGTTCCTCAGAGAAGCCATGAACTCAGATGAAATAAAAATCACGGCCTATGAACGAGTCACAGGGAGGGCACTCATTTTGCATCCAGTTCATCTGGACCTGCGAAAAATGGGCCAGTGGTTCATTGGGAATTGAACCAAAATCTTTAAGCATCGCGGTCAAGAAAAGGTCAAAAAATTGACATACATCAAAGGAAGCTAGCAACAGGGGTGTCCAAGCTGACACCAGCATCTTGTTTCACAATTCATCATAAGTTGCCAACTGCATGTATTGGCCGAGCAAGGCCTCGTTCTGATGCAAGAGAAAGTGGACTAAGACCGAGGAAAACCTGAATCACCAGAACTGCTGAAATTTTGATAATTGCTTCACCATGGCTCTGGCTATACAAACCGAGAATTCAAAGTGGAAGGACTCCCTTTGTTTTATACACTTGAAAAGAAAACCCATTATAGCGGTCATGATGTCTCAGTCATTATCATAACCAGGAAAGTGTGGAGGAAATATCTTTGAGATCTTTGTGATTTAGGTCACTGTGGGACAAGGGGAACTTAGGGAGTCCGACAGATAGACTCTGGTTGAGTGTGCTTTGGCAAAAAGACAATGCATCCCTTCTTGTACCCTAGAATTCCTCCATTGTGGTCTCAGAGAAGACCTCTGTTCCCTCAAAAATAGGACAACAAATCATATTCCTAATAGCCTCTGGGGAGATCACCACCCTCAAAGATGAGTCATTGATTGAACAGGAGGTGGGATCAAAACTGGTAGCACAGACTACTATGAGCTCAGGGCAGTATGGAACCATGGGGACTACAAATTGAGGTGCACCACTACCCCAGAACCGAGTTGCCATTGATTGTGGCTCTTCTCTATGGTGAAGCATTATGTTGCATGTGGCCTCTCTGAGGTTCTTGGGCTGCTTGCGGACCTTTGGTTCAAAGACATTTTTAAAAGAGTCCAACACAGCGGATGTGTTGTGGGTGGTTGCATTCATCTTGATTTTGGTCCTTGGGTATTCCACCTTGGGAGGATTGGAATGTGATGAATATGAGAGGTCTCCAAAAATATCCACCCATAGTCTTCCTAAAGAAGAACCTAAAGACGTAACTTCGGCTTCCATTTTCAGTCTGAGGCTCTTCTTTTGCCAACCTTTAAATCTTTGAGAGAAAAATTGAAAACCTAGGCTACAAAAGAGTAATAAGATGAATAAGGGCAACCACAATCCTTAAATGTGCTGATTGCCTAGATTTTTACAAAAGAAGATGCTTAATGGTAAGCATTCATTTACATGTATGCCAGCTCATTTTGTAGCCACAATTAACTTTTGATGAGGACAAGCACCGCCATTCTCTCTTTCCAAGTGAGCACTTATTTAACCCGTCGTTGCTTGAAGCCACTTGAGATGAAAAGCTTGTCTAGATGGATCTCCTCTTTATCCAAGAAGATCGATAGACATCAAGGCTTACACAAGTGGAGGCAGTCCTATGGAGGCTTTAGTTTACATGCGATGTAATTACACATATGCATGGTGTTTGCTGGTACAATCTCCCATTTTGAGGTACTGGCAGGACATCTTTGACTCTAATCAAAGTTCACTCCCTTGTGTGATTTAATGGAGAGTGACAGGAGCATTGGAGTTTGGGAACATTGGCACCTTGGCCACTCGTCACCTTGAGCTATAATTTTGCTATAAATATGTCTTTTCAGACATTCTTTTGTACAGTGCTAGCTTCAACGACAGAGTTTCCTCAAAAATGGATACTCCCATCAAACTTATCAGCAACAAAGCGTAGGTCACTTTCCTTGGGAATATCTCTGATCAGAGGCTACAACTGATGACACAGCAGAGGAATTCTCTGATAATCGCTACTATAAAATGGGTCCTGGGAGAGGATTTCATTGACAATGCGGATCAATATTGTGTGAACATGGATATCTGCTCAAATTTTGTAGCCTCGCTATTGGATTACGGTCTGGCTGGGCTATTGGCTTCGCAGCCCACCAAGGAGCTCTTTTCTCAGGAGTATCTAGGTGGGTTAGAAGATGTAGTTGCATATCATGTCCCTTTCAAGGGCCTCCCCCTGGCGTCAGATTTGAGACATTTTATTTCATCTAACGATGAAGTACCCTAGCATCCGCTCATTGACGGTCTAAAGATGATGACATTGTCTTCCCATTAGTTTTGCATCGAGCTCGCTGTGGAATTCCTCCTATGAGTTCACATGATAGTCCCTTTTCTAGATGGAACCGAATGGTATTCTGACTTTAGGGACTATATTTTCCCTCGAGTTTTCACACCGCATATACAACCGGACTTGGTCATCATCTACATGGCTAGGGTACCTGATGACAATCAAGGCCACGAGTGGTTAGATGGAGATGAGGCTCCATATGATAGCGGGGACCCGAAATTCCAAATGGGGGATGATGAAGATGAGGAGGATCAATGAGAAGGCGGCAGCCTGACTTGTAGCACTTGACTTATTAATTTTTGTAAAACAGGGTCAAAGGTCCGCCCTTGAATATGTAAAACAAAATATCCATAATATGATAGCTTTTTCTCTTTTTTCTTAATATGGCATATTTTGTGATTACAATTACCTTGCTTGGATATGACTAAGAATAATTAAAATAAATAAAGCACACAAAAGCACTATTTACAATATATACATTAGGGAGGAAGAAAACTTAATAGAAAGGTTTGAGGTGGAACCCATTGATTGGGATCCGGAGAGAATCTCCATTCATATCTTCGAGGTCTAAATAATTAACACCCTTAAAATTCACGATACGGAAAGGCCCCTCCCACAAACTGTCAAACTTGGTGTGCTGACAAGGCTTGGCCACTCTTTCATTATATTTCAGCATGAGGTCCCTTGGGCTAAAAACCTGATTGGAACTCTTTTTGCTATCAAACCACCTCTTGATGGTTTGTTGGTGGTCTTGGAGGGATGCAAAAGCTATCTCTCTGGCTTCTTCAAGTTCCATAATTTCCACCAACCTTACGGCCATTGGGTTGTTCTCTACCACCTCAATAGGCTTAAGTAGTTGCAGGGTTGGGACCTCTAAAGAGATAGGAAATACTGCATCCTTCCCATAAACCAACTTGTATGAGGAGTTTTTTAGAACCTGCTTGGGTGTTATTCGGTCCACCCATAATGCAATCCTCAAGTGGTGGTGCCACTCCCTCTTATATTCTGAACCTATCCTCTTAATGAGCCTGATAAGGTTCTTGTTAGTGGACTCGGTGAGCCCATTCCCTTGCAGATAGTAATTGGAAGAGGTTTGAGGTAGATGCCTCTGTTGAGGGCGAACTGGGTTATTCAAGAATCGGTGAATGCCTGCGTGTTGTCTGATATGATGGTCTTGGGTGAACCATATCGGCACACCAGGTCTTCTAGTAAAAATGAGAGAGGAAGTCTATCAAGTGTATAAGCAATTGGTTCATACCCACAGGACAACAACACTAGAAGGACTAACTCAATGCTGGAATCATCTACCAGATCATTTAAAACTGGTAGAACCCTACTCATTACAAAAATTTTATGCAGCTATACAGAGAGCCTCCAAGTACATACAGCTAGGCAGGGAGAAATCCAATAATTGGTTGCCATTAATCTTTCAGCCTTCTATCCTTATGTGGCCACTTTTGACATGTCAACCAACAGAACAGAATTATGATGTAGATGTGGAAGAAACAGCTAGATGGTCCAGGTTGGAGAAGATGAAGGGATTTTATTGGAATTTGCCTTCCAAGGGAATCGGACAGGACACTATTGGTGATTTCAGAGTTTCAGCAAAAATAAAAAAATTTCCTTTTGCTGCAGGAGCAGCAAACCCTTAAAGTTGGGGGGCATGATAAGTCGGTGTATTGACATATTTTTTATCAGGACTCTTAGGTTTTTGGTATCTTTTGGGTTGCATTGTGATAGTAAAATATTGTGAATTGACTATATGTAATCCATGTTTTAAAACTAAACTTAAGAAATCATGTTTGAACCTTGTCTGTTAATTCCTGTAGCCATGCCAATTTATTCCTGTAGCCAAATGGTTTGTCCTTGTGATATGCGGATTATTTAGGATGATTTCATAGATGAGTTAATGAATGTATTAGTTAAGTAAGATACATATGCATGTCCTTGTATATTGTTTTTGTTTTAGTGCAGATAATAATTGATGTCGCGGTGGAGAATTTTCTTTCGTGCCTAAGGACTGGAGAATCATGTTCAGATAGTTGGAGGTCAAATTGAAGGAGATTCAAGCGAGCACAATCTATGGCATAATCAGAGTAGTTTTACTTCACCATGGGAGTTTAACTCCAGTGCATGTTTTATTTGCAAAATATCTCTTTAGCATGCAAAGACTATGGTTCGGTTTTAGATCCATAGTTCCTGCAGCCAAGCTCTTTGTTATCCCCTTCATCTGATAGCTATCTGCCTCTTCTTTTGGGTGTAACTGATGTTGTCCATTGTAGTTTATCTTTTCTTTATAATAAGCTCTTCCTTCTTTTTTGAGAGTTAGACAGAATGGAAAGGGATTGAGCAGAGTTTTTGTCACGCTTCTGAATTTTTCTCTTTTAGAATATGTAATCGTCTTTCAAGAAAAATGAATAAAAATATGTTATTCTAATCTACTAATAGTTCTTTGCTGAGAGTTTGATATCACTCATCCAAGGGGGGCCACTTGGTGAGTGATCCTGTGTTTATGATTATTGAAATTAGTTTTTACTTAGTTGCAATAGAAGTTCATGACTGGACTATTCCTGCAGCCATTGGAAATAGATCCTTTGACTGTTCCTGCAGCCAAGGCAGAACGGTGTGATTCCTGTTATTCTTATTAGATCTTTTCAGCATAGTTTTGTAAAGCTTTCATTTAGCCTTTTACGATTTCCATTCTTACCTTTCTTGCAGTAATTAAGAATAATCATTTAAGGAGCTTAGTGCATATATTTTGCAGACCCATTTCAAGTTTTACGTTCTTGGATTGCCAACTAAATGAACACCAGCCATGAGAATAATAAACTCTACCATATGAATGTCCAAACTTCGGATTGGGATTTCAATTAGAGGTATTATTATTGTCGTTATAGTTGGGGTAGACACCAGTCCTCCCATGCTCTCTCCCAATCCATCCAACATCCCTCCCACCCATAGGACGTGGTCTCTAAATCCTATCAGCTGATCCAAATGGTCCTCCACAGACTCTCAATTGACCTCCCCTCTGTCCAGGTCTCCTACCACCACCTCCATCCCCACCATTATCTCCACCTCCCCCAACCTCATGAGAAGCTCTAAGCTCTCATCTCCGTCGGTTTCTCTTAGAAACTGGATCATCTGAATCATCATCATCATCTCTTGAACTAGGAGGAGGATCTACTGGATTAGTAATGCGAGGAAATGGATGAGCTAGTATATACTAAGCATACTCTGCAGTAACCCCATGATAAAGAATGTGTAATCTCATATCATAAGCCACTCTCAGAGTAGCAACAAACTCTGCACGAGCAACCTCAAATGACAATGAAGGTCCCCAATCTTGTCTATCTCTATAACGTCGAGCATATATCATCACACTAGTAGGCATAGGCTGGATGATACCAAACTGTCTCAAAATCCGACCAATCAACTATCGCTCAACAATAAAAGGTGTCCGACCAATGAGATATCTACTCTGCATAATACATGGTAATGTTTGTGCATCATCCATCCATGGCTCACAATCAAGATATGGTCTCTAAGTGATGTTGTCTAATGAATCAAGCACCCAACGCCAATACTCCATCTTATCTAGCTTATGCTGAGTAAGGATACTTGCATAGAAATATACATATGGTTGCCTTTCTCCATGAGCTCTGTGATGGATAGGCCAAGTAACAACAATGTGCTCCCAGAACCAGATCTGCAATAAAGTGCATCCAGTAGATAAACTCACACTCTCATCATACACTACCTGGTGAAGATCATGATATAAGTGTGCCAGCATGCAAACACCCCAAGCATATCGAGTATGATGTTGAACCATACTAAGGAGAATCTCACCCCATCCAACTGAAAAACCTCACGATCCCCTATCAGGACATATAAATCCTCCAATCAAACCAACAAGAATAACAAGAAGAGCCTCATAATACATCACCATATCAACCCATCGGATCTCTCCTCTACCAATGCTCTCATCAGCAAACACAACTCTGCAAGCCTCTGTCCCAACCCGATCCTGATAATCATACTACACAAGCTCGCTAGTCACTGGGATATGCAGAATCTTGTAGACATACTCCAGAGTCACACTAATCTCACCCATCGATAGGTGGAAAGTGTTATGCTCATTGTGCCATCTCTCGGCCAATGCTGTCAACAAACCTCTGTTATGCGTAATCTCAAGCATATATAACAAATAGTGTAAACCACATGCATCTATGTGTCTAATCTCATCGTGGGTCAACTCCAAAACTAAATGACACACTACGGGTAATTTCTCCCAACACTGGAGAACATCAAGTTTCTCCTATTTTGTCAAGAGAAATCAATCACATCAAATTGAATCATCAAATCTATCTATCAAATCAAATTGAATTATCAAATCTATCTATCAAATCAAATTGAATCATCAAATCTATCTATCAAATCAAAGTGAATCATCAAATCTATCTATCAAATCAAATTGAAGCAACTTACGCTATCAAAACATTTTAAAACCTATCAATCATGGTTTTTTGTCAAACACTGAGTTTACTCAAAAACTCTGCTAAGCTCTTACATCAAAAACTAAATCGGTTTCTTAGAGCTACTCAATCGATCAAATCAAGCTAATCAAAGCTATCTATCAATCAAATCAATCCTATCAATCAATCCAGCAATCACGCAATCACTAAATCAAGACCCTATTTCATCATCAATGCGTATTAAACATGTTAAATCTACTTATCAAAGTGATTTTTAGCTTTTTCACTTATCAAAAATATCAATTTAAGCAAAAGTGTTATCCTATTGAGCATTTGTGCCAAACTACAACAAATGCGCTAACAAACAACACATTTGCGCTACCCTATGCATATGCGCTAACATCTTGAACATAAGCGCTAACATACCGAGTATATGCGCTAATCTAAGCATTTGCGCTAAACCTAGTTGCATATGCGTTAAAACAAACTGCAAAAGCGCTAAAATAATACCCAAAAAATCGAAAATAATTAAAAAATCCAAAAAAGTGCTTAAAAACATGAAATTTTGAATTCAAACTTGAAAACAAGGCTCAGGATAAGATACATACCGGATACCCATACTCGACAGGTCGCTGGTAACGCCAAACTCGCTCAAATCGATTGCACTCCACCAGAATCACCATTTCGCCACCTTAGCAAGAATATTTTCAAACAAAAAGCTGACAAGGATAACAATGAAGTTAAAATTAGCCTTGGTTAATTTTATATTTACTATTTTGAAGAGTAATTAATTTCAATGGGGCAATTTAATTTGTTTTTTCCAAATGAATTTAATTGACTAAATTTTTATTATCATGAGATTAATCGTTCAAACCAGAATTTTTGACAATTTCACGATCAATCTCTTGAGGGGGCACACAATCAAGATTTTCAATCTCCATCAGGTGCATTATCAAGACTTGATTTAATCTTTGAAACAATGTTGTTTTCACATCATTTCAAAGAGGGGCAAAATGTATACACCTAAAATTGGCTATGAACAATTAAATAAATATTTTATATTTATTTAATAATTATTCTTCTATTAAATAGTTAATTTGAAAAGATTAATTTATTTAATTCATTTTCATGTCTTTCTATTAATTAATATTTTACTAATTAATTCATCTATTTTATTCCTCTAGTTAATTAAATATCTAATATTTAATTATCCTATTCCTCTAATTAATTAAATATCTAATATTTAATTATCATATTCTTCTAATTAATTAAATATCTAATATTTAATTATCATATTCTTCTAATTGTGCATTTGCATCATAGGTTAGCGCATATGTCATGCAGGTTGGCGCTTTTGTTTGAAAAATTGTGCATTTGCATCATAGGTTAGCACATATGTCATATAGGTTAGCACTTTTGTCTTAAATTTTGTGCATTTGTATCACAGGTTCACGCGTTTGCTTCATAAGTTAGCACATATGTCAAAGAAATTGCGCTTTTGTATCCACGAAGCAGTGCTTTTGTAGTCTAAGTTAGCGCTTTTGATCTGCAGGTTAACGCTTTTGAATAGAGAGATAGCGCATATGTTAGGTTAGCACTTTTGCTTATAAAACTTACAAAATTTTCTTGCAGGTCTGAATGTCCAAGAAATCAGATTTTTCAGATTACTAACATATGTGTGTAGGATGGCATTTAAGGCAAATTTTATGCATTTTATCATCTAGCTAATTAAAAGTCTTCATTTGGGAAGTAATATATCATTTCTTGTTCACCTAGTTTAACTAAGAGGATGAATTGACAACATGCAACTTGCATTTTTGGTATTTTCTCTAAAATAGTTGCACATAAACTTTTAAAAGGGCTAAAATGAACACCATGCTTGTTGGAACAACATCTCCAAATAGGACTTAGCCAATAATTGCTTTGAAAAGGATAAAAAGAACACTTGTATTCTGTGTCTTGAAAGTGGTAGGTATATGTTCTCCCCTTAATCAGATGACCAAAAATCCAAACCCACTCTTTTACGCTTTCTTTACTTTCAAGCAATTAAATCATTTTAGAGGGTCTGCCTTCCCGAGCTGCCTTGAGGGGGCCAGTAAGAGGGGAACAACCTAAAGTGGAAATAGGCTAATACCGGGTCCTTCCAATCCACTATAAATAAATTGTGTTTGTGATGAAAGTCCCAAACAACATGTGCTGATAAGTTCATACTGACACTATGTTTCCCCATAAACCCTATGGAGTGTAACCTCTATAGGCCAGGAACCTTCTATATTTATAGAGATGAAAGTGCCGCATGTATGGCCACATGACCGAAAGCCTTTACTAAAAACCACTTGTACTAGTTGCCAAAATTCTTCTAGTTGTTGGCGCAGGAGGTCGGACCTCTAAAGTGGCTCACATACATACGGTTCCTAGTAGATATATAAAGTTTGCCATGAGGAGATTTCATGGAAACTGGTGCTTGGCTGCCCCAAAGAAGTGAGGGTTGAGGGTGGAGTTAGTGGGGTCAAGCATCTAAATATCCGCTTTGAATAGCGTAGCCTCGGGGGAAACTCCATGTGAGATTCAACAACTATTGTCTCAACCTACCATAGGGATTGTACTTGCTTGTGCATTTTGTTTATTAAACACTGTGTCTTCTATGTCAGTAACATGTTCCAAATGGTCAAAAATTGAAGAAAATTATCATCTACAAGGGAGCAAAAAAATCAACAAATTTCTGAAAAAATTTGATCAAAAGAGTAATACAAAAGCTTTTCAAGACTTGAAACACCAGACCAAAATCAAAGTGTCAAAACATCAATATCAAAATAGTTCTTGAAGTAGGTTTTTCTCTAAACCATCACATACTTTTCAAACTAGCTCAAACAACTAGGTTACTAATCCAACAAGTTATACTCAAAAGGTTCTATAAACATCAACATTTAACAAACAATCGATTCAACTATCTTAAGTGCAAAAATCAACATCTTTGTCAAGTTTCTCATCAGGATAATCAAATCCTCTATCACGAAGCTTGATCAAATCCATACTAGGTTCTTAATCTTGGATATATCTTTCCTATTTTGAACCTAGGTTATATCAAAACCAAAATTGCACCAACTTTGGAATCAAACAAACTTGTGAAATTATCAAATGCTTATATGACTTTTAAGTATCACCTTAAGAAAAGAAAACCCAATTATAAAGCTACTCAAAAAAGGATAATATTCTTGTATATCAATTGCAAGATCTTATTGAAACATAGGACATTCGTACACCATTTTCATCACTACTTACATGGCTGCGATACATAATTTGATGGTGAAACTCTACAAAGACGTGCCTTTCAACAAAGAGATGCTTTATCCCAATGAACAAACAATAGTGGTAAGATCAACAAAGCATATCTTCCTAAACCAATAATAACCTATTGACTTTGTCCTTTGGGAATTTCAACAACATTGATATAATCACATGCCAGTTTGGACTAGAGCCCAACACGAGCAACTTAGAAAACAAGAACAAATGGAGGAAGAAGATACTCCTGTATTCCACACTTTTGGATTTACCAATGTTGACGAAGAAGCAGTCAATAGCACCATTAGAGACCTTGAGAAAGATTTCAAATTTGATAGGCTAATGGAAAAATTGTTGGCAAAACAAAAAGAAAAATATCTCTTGATGTTGGCAAAATCTGGAGCTAAACTGCTACACAACTTTAACATGGAAAACTTGAAACAAGATGCAGAGACAAGTAATACCCAAAACACAGATGATCAAAATAACAAGGATATAAACAAAGAAAGTAACAAAGAAACAAGGAAAGAAAGGGATGATAAAAGAAAAGAGTGTAGTGACAAAAAGACTCGTGAAGAAACAAGAAGAAACTATGTAGATAATCCCTTATCAAACCTTACTCAACAAATACAAACTCTTCAACAACAAATAGAAGACATGCAAAATGGGACAAGCTCCAAGAAATATTCATTAGAAGATATATGCCCATATCCTTTTGATAAAAATCTGAATATGATACCATTGCTGCAACATTGCGAGATTCCTAAATATGACAAATACGATGGAAGATCTGATCCTCAAGATCACATTAGGGAGTTTTGTACTATGAGCATGGAATTTTCTCACGATGAAACTTACCTTATGCATCTTTTTCCTAGGAGTTTAAATGGACAATCAATGGAGTGGTTTTCAAGATTACCTTTTGGGAATCAAATCCTTTGAAGAACTTGTGAATAGGTTTATTTCACAATATTCCTACAATATAAGGAATGAAATAACGATGCTAGATCTTTGCAATGTTAAACAAAAGAACGGTGAATCATTTATGATTTTATTACAATGATGGAAACACATGTTTAATAGGTATCCCCAAGATGTATCTGATCAAGAAAAAATGGACATATTCATTGATAATCTTATCAGTGAAATGAGTTATCGACTAAGGATGCAATGTCCTCCCTCTTTTGCCAAAATGATCGAGAATGGATTAAAAATAGAGAACGCAATGGTAAGGAAAGGAGAACTAAAACTTTACAATAGTTCATACAACAACAACAACAACAACAACAACAATGACAAACCCAAGTTCTAGTCAAAGAATAGGAATGTCAGCAATGAAGGGAATGACGATAATAGTAATACAAAACAACAACAACCAATTTTCAATCTATCAAGTCAAAACCCAAGCAATAACAATCCAGAAAACAACAAAACTAAGTCCTTTTTCTCCAATCCTCGAAGAAAATTCACAAACATTGGAGAATCTTTACACTAATACATTTGGACTAGATTTTTGACTAAGGTTTCTGACGGAGAAGGTATATTGTGGCCAATTTTGAGTTTTTTTTGGAAAAAATGCCCGCATTCGTCGTAATTCCGACGGAAATTACCCATTTGGTTTCGACGAAGAAGGCATTAGCAATGAGAATTTTCTTTTTTTCAAAAAAGTGCTCGAGTTCATCATAATTTTGACGATAGCAGCCATTACAAAATAAAAAAAGAGACGGGGAATTCATTTGTGAATTGCAATCCCGCGTAGACGTCCATGGTGACTTCAACCCCCAAGAACATCAAACCCACATTGAAGGCAATCCCAAACAAGAGGTAGATTAAAATTGCCCTAGTTTTTAATTTCATGTTGCAAAAAATATACATGTGGTGATTAATTGTCCTAGTTTAATCTCGTAAAACCATAGAACTGTGATTGAGGAGTGAGCGTTCAATTTTGTATCAGCAATCCCTTCCTCCTGTATATGTGTGTGTTGATTGTTCACATGGGATCACATCTCTTTGTGGCATCGTATCAAACAATTCATGAGCCTTGTCCATGTTTCCACATTTTGCATTCATGTCAAGTAGGGCATTTGCAAGTACAACACCTAACAAAATTTCTCTATCCGTTATGCTTTGATGGATGTCCATACCCTATTCCAAAGCTCCCATTTTTGCACAGGCAAGGAGGATGTTGGCAAAGGTTGTGGAATTTGGCTTTATGCCTTCCAATTTCATTTGCTTGAAAGTGTCTAAAGCCCTTTCGACAAATCCATTTTGTGCATATCCAGCAATCGTTGCAGTCCACAAGACAACATTTCTTTCAGGCATTCTATCAAATAGTTCACGTGCCTTGTCTATGCTTCCACATTTTGCATACATGTCTACCAAGGCAGTTACAACTACAACATCTGACAAAATTTCTCTATCCTTTATGCTTCGATGAATGTCCATACCCTGTTTCAAATCTCCCATTTTGGCACAAGTAGGGAGGATAGTAGCAATGGTCGTGGAATTTGGCTTTACACCTGCTGATTGCATTTGCTTGAAAGTTTCTAAAGCCTTCTCAACAAATCTATTTTGTGCAGTTGCAACTACATCTGACAAAATTCCTCTATCTTTTATGCTTTGATGGATGTCCATACCCTATTCCAAAGCTCCCATTTTGGCATAGGCTGGGAGTAGGCTGGAAAACGTAACTAAAGAAATGCAATGATCAGCTCCAAAGACATCAAACCACTACTAACAAAACTGAGAATCTAAAATATGATAGGGAATAGTGTGAACTATCCTGAAATAAAATATTTTATTTTCAATTTCAACTAAAACATAATTACTCAGCCATTTAATGTTATTAATAAGTGTTTAATTTATGAAAGAGATAAATGGTTGGCCACAAGTACATGAGTTATTAAATGGACACAAATAAGTGAATTTGATATTCAAAACTATCTACAATGAATTCAATTCTTGTCCATTAGTCATTTATGTTTGCAATAAGCATCTTTCTTTGTTTTTCTTAATCTTTATTCATAGTTATGTGCATATTTCGCATTCTATAATTAGGATATCAATTGCTATGGCTAAACACTAGCATGATGTTTGTGTTGTGGTATAGATGCGTGGAAACACAATTATGGGATTGTTATATTATAGAGATCATAAATCTAGATATCACATATTAGTTATAGCTCTTCTTGGATTGAGTCTAAAGTTGACATACAGTCATAAAGCCATTATTAGCAGATCTATCCATTTCTAGTAAAGACAATTGAGAAAGTCATTTTGATATTGAGAGTTTCTTATCTGTTTACCTATTGATCATTATTAAGCCATAATATTTAGGTCTATTTATCTCTCTTGCAAAACCTCTATAAGTGTCCTAGATTGTCCCTACTACCCACTCTTCAATTCAGAAAAATGAAGTTCTAAAGATTTGTTGCACAAGATGGTGTTGAACGTATCAACAAGGCTAGCATGGAAGGCATGTTCAAGCTTCCACTTGTACAACTTACAACAAATGATTTGTTGAAAGAAGAAATTCTTGAAATAGGGATACAATCAAAAGACAAGTAAGTACATACAAACCTCCTCAGTTGAAAGTAAAATCCGTGTATAAAAAGAGTACATTGAATCCCAATCCATAAACACAATAGAGATACCGATGGAGACTTAATTGGATGTAGCATGTCACACCAAATTTGTTAGAGTATGCTAAGCTAGTACATAATGTTTCGTAAAGCCACATTAGTATTTTACCCAGATCATTATCTACCAAAACTAACTATAGTAATCCTTTTGAGGATTAATTTCATGGTGCTAGATCTTCATTTAGTTCCACTTCTTATTGGAGATAAGAACAGTTATTTCTTGAGGCAGATGAATATCCCATCAACAAAGGACAAGACCCTTTCTAGAATATAACAAATTCTACTCCAACAAAAGATCATGGGGGTTTCACTAGAGATATTGAATAAGAGATAGACTTCTATTACTGCATTAAAAGCATTGGCATGTTCTTCATTTATTGATGTAAACTCTCTATGATGCCACCACAACCAAAAAAGGTGTAAAAAGTTGTTTGCAATGCATGGATTTTTAGGATTGTCCTTTGAGAAAATAGAATTAAATTATGGAAGTAGGATCTGCCAGCTCCTGAGGGAAAGACCATGTCAGACAATAATTTCTATTTTCTTGCTTGTGAAGAAAGACCATGTCAGACAATATCAACGAACAACAAATTAAGGAGACAATTGCTAGATTGTGGTCTAACTTGAAAATAAAAGGTGATGGAAAATGTTATTGTCTGTGCAAAATTTGTAAGGGGTTAAAGAATAGAAGACTTCTTATCAAAATAGTGAAGAAACATTATAGGCTGCATGGTCACATTGAAGGTGGACATGATTATCATCCATTGGTAAGTTTTTCATTATATCGTTTTGATAATTTATATACATAATAAATCACATGATGATGAGATCATGATCACGGTTTATTTATGTATATCAATTTTATATAGGTCGAGCACCCCGAAGTACATGGTATGGATCAACACAACCCTAAGAATATGGTTTTTTAAGTGGATGAACATGGAAGTGTGAATATCGAAGCTGAAGATAATGATCCCATGGAAGATGACGATCATGAGCTAGAAAACACAATTGAAGATGATGGTACAAATACATTGATCCATGACTCATTTAGTACTCGCGCAACTGATCATGATGATGAAGATGACCTTGATGTTGTTCATGATGTCCCTCTACTTGAGAAGGCATCTGAGGCCCTTTAAAAAGGCTCGCAGACAACTCTTCTCTTTGTTGTATTGTTGTTGGTGAACTTGAAGGTTATGAATGGTTTATCCAACATAGCAATGTCACGTATGTTAAGGCATGTCATATATGTCATAATAAACTATGAATCATGTTGTACCATTAATATTCTTTATTATAACAAATTATATTTTGTTGATGTAGATTGATAGGTGAGTTTTTCTTACCACCATCAAATATTCTACCTCACTCATATCGAGAATTATCTGTCGTTATGAAAGATATTGGAATGGAGTATCAAGCAATAGATGCTTGTCCCAATGATCATATTATATATCACAAACAACATGAATTTTGAACTGAATGCCCTAAATGTCATATTAGTAGATATAGACCAGATCAAATAACAAAAAGGGTTCCTCGCAAGGTTCTTTGCTATATTCCCATTATTCCACGTATGCAACGATTATTCAAGTGCACTAGCTTGGCACAATTTATGGATTACCATGCATGCAATAGAAGTCGAGATGACATTATTTGAATGCCTGTGGATAGTTCAGCATTTATGGACATAGAGGAAAAGTGGCCACACTTTAAAGAAGAACCTCATAATCTCAGGCTTTCATTGGCAGCGGATGGTGTCAATCCATTTGGAAAGATGATATCTGTTTACTCAGTGTGGCCTGTTTTTGTTATCAACAATTAACATTCCTCCATGGATGTCAGTAAAGAGGGAGCACATAATTTTGGCAATGATTGTTCCATGTATTTTATTATTTAAATATAGTTGTAGCGTAGAAATTAGGATTCATCACAACAAGTAGATCAAAACAAAACACAAGACAATCAAAGCAACATCATGAGAACACTCATAGAAATGAACCTAATTTTAAGCACATTCAATAGAGGTATGAAAACAAAGCATTCAAGAGTAAAATTATGCAAACCAGATGTAGAGTTGAATACTTCTTCCATGCGGCTCCATTGTTGTTCTTTCCTCTTCAATGGGTTTGTGGATCTCACCTACAAGTGCTCACACAATTGAAAGCAAAAAGCTCAAGAGTACTAGAAACGAAAGTTCGGTAGTTTGATAGAAATTCGGGATTCATGAAGGTTTCGAAGGGTTAAGATTCAAGGATCAAGGATTCGAAGATTCAAGGGTTTGATTGAAGAAAATTATCCAATTTATAGAAGAATTGGATAAATGACAAGATTAGCATGATGCAATTCAAATGGAAATTGCAAATCAATATGACAAATTATGACAAATTATGCACTTTCCATGCACAATTTGATTGATTGACAATTTGATGACAAATTATGACACATTCTATGTCAAAATTGATTGATTGTTAATTATGACAATTTATGACAAATTGAAATGTCATTCCCATAGAATTTAGAAATTTGAGAAATTAGAAAATTGAAATTGATGAAAATTAGGAATTAGAAATTTAGGATTTAGGAATTAGTGAATTAATTAATAATTTTTCATTTATTAATCAATTCACAAAGAAGAATAATTAGCCAATTAAATAAAGATTTAATTGTAATGAGAAGACTTAGGATAAATAAGTAATTTATTTAATCCTAAAGGAAGAAATGACAAATTAGGTTAAATGAATAAATCATAAAACCTTAGAAGGCGAATTAGAAATGCGAGGGTGACAATTAGGTCCTGATTGAAGATAATTAATGTCGATCATGATTTTGAATTGATAAAAGACCAATGCGACAAAATGATTTGATTGATAAATGCGCCAATTGACGAGGAACAATGACAAATTGATCCAAATTGACATAATTGAGACAGATAATGATCGATAGTGAAATGATCGCAAAATGACAAGATTGACAAAAGGACACGAATCGATGACAAAATGGATTGCAAGATGACAAGATAATGACCACGATCGATGACAAATCGATCGCAAAATGATAAAATTGATAACGACCACGATCAATGACATATTGATCGCAAGATGACAAGATCGAACATGACAACGATCGATGACAAATCGATCTTAAAATGACAAGATTGAAGGATTGATGACAAATCGACAAGATTGATAAGAGGACAAAACCCTAATTAGGATTGACGATGTCCAAAATGATAAGATTGATGAGAAAATTGATAAGATTGACAGGAGGACAAAACCCTAATTAGGATTGACGATGTCCAAAATGATGACAAATGAATACGCACATTGATGCGACAGAGTAAAATCGATCAAAATCATGACTGGATAATGTTATCGACAAGACCAAATTCGAGAATGAGATGATTGAAGAATGCAGAAGAATGACTCGATGCTCGCAAATGATAAAGATCAAGTGCGAATCATAGGAGAAATGTTAATGCGACGCAAAAACCTAAAATGAGGCAATGCGCAAATGTTAAAGTATGACCTCGCAAGTGTTGACCATTTTTGGGTGTCTACAATAGTCATCTAAATTTAATTATAAATATTGTAGTAAAATGGTCATAATAATTATGTAATGTTTTTGTTCATTCGATTAGGTAAGTACCTAGTTAAAGATATGAATGTATATATCGAGCCTCTTATCGACGAGTTGCTGGAGTTATAGAATGGGGTCACTATGTATGATGTCTCTAGACCAATAGGACAAAGACAATTTCAATTCCATGTGATGCTTCTATGGACAATACACGATGCCCGGGGCTAACACATTTTTGTGGTGTGATATTCTAGACATCTAAAAATGGTCAACGCTTGCGGAGTCATACTTTAACATTAGCGCATTGCCTTATTTTAGGGTTCTTGCGTCGCATTAACATTTCTTCTATGTTGTGCACTTGTTCTTTATCATTTGCGAGCATTGAGTCCTTCTTCTGCATTCTTCATTTTTCTCGCTTTCAAATTAGGTCTTGTCGATAACAATCTCTAGTCATGATTTTGGTCAATCTTATCCTATCACATCAATGTGCATCCTCATTTATCATCATTTTGGACATCGTCAATCCTAATCGATCATAGAATTAGGGTTTTGTCCTCTTGTCAATCTTGTTGTTTTGTGATCAATTCATCATCGATCCTTGTCCTTGTCAATCTTGTCATTTTGCGATCGATTCATCATCGATCGTTGTCCTTTTCAATCATGTCAATTTGGATCAATTAGTCATTTTTCCTCGTCAATTGGTGCTTATCAATTGGTCTCCTTGTCAATCTTGGTCAATTTGTCATTGATTTTTGTCAATCAATTTTAATCATTTATCAACATTGGTCCTTTGTCAGTCAGAATCATGATCAAATTGACCCTACATCAATTATCTTTTGTCAAGACCTAATTGTCATCCTTGCATTTCTAATTCATCTTCTAGGGTTTTATGATTTATTCATTTAATCTTGTTTGTCATTTTCCCTCTAGGTTAAATAATTTATTTATTTATCCTAAGTCTTCTTGTCACAATTAAATATTTATTTAATTGGCTAATTATTTCCCCCTCTTTTTGTGAATTAATTAATGAATGAAAAATTATTAATTAATTCACCTAATTTTCTAATTTCATCAATTTCTAATTTCTAATTTCCTAATTTCCACCTCATTTTCTAATTTTCCAAATTCAATTTCCACCTAATCAATTTCTCTCTAGTCTTTCCCTATTTTTGTGCTTCGATGGAAGCATGAATTTCTCATGCATCACACCATTGGCATAGCAAGATGTCATAGGCTTTCAGTCCTCTAACCTTTGCATTGGCAATATGTCATAATTCATGACATAGAAAGTGTCATAACCTTCTTCCTTCAACTCAATTTTGCCATTTTTTGAAATCAATTTCCTCTAGTATCAATTTCATGCTAATCTTGTCCTCTCTCCAATTTGTCTATAAATTGGATGAGTTTCTTCAATCAAGGGAGATCAATCAATCACATTTTCGAGTAACCTTATGCTACAAATTTCATCAACAACTTGCTTTCCACTTGCAAATGCACTTTGTAGGTGAGAACAACATCAAATTGGAAGGTGAAAGAAGAAAAATGGAGCCACATGAAGGAGATATCTACATCGGTTTGCTTCAATTTCATGCAATTTGAATATCTTATCTTTATGTCTTCATTGATTGTAATTAGGATTTATTTCATTGCAATTTGGCTTTGTGGTTGGCTAATATCTATTTGCTTTGATGTTAATCGAATTCCTGATCTACATTTTTGGTGAACCCGACATGAACTAACCATTTAACCATGGTTTGAGTGCCTTTTGAGCTGTTTGCAGGTGAAAAACTCAAGAAACAGGGCAACTCAAAGCTTTCTGGACACTTATGCGCCTGTGTTGAGGCATTCTGTGCCTGTGTAGGAGGGATCTGCGCATGTGTTAGGGAGATCTGCGCCTATGTAGATGAGATTATGTGCTTGTGTTGATGAGATCTGCGCCTGTGTTAGGGAGATCTGCACCTGTGTTGATGAGATCTGCACCTGTGTAAGGCCAGAAATAGGGGTAAAAATTAGTTGTTTTTCTTGCAAGTTTTTTTGTTTGCAATATGTTTCTTGCATTAGGGTTTTTCCTTGGTACTAATTCTCGGTGCAGCATCTTGGTGTTACGTATGACGAAGACAAAAATGCAACTACTAACGGATCTTATGCAGGACGCGGTCAAAGATTCAGATTAAAACATCTTGCTTGCAAATTTTTAAAGTAGTTGCACATTTCATTTCTTAAAGGATAATGAACACCATGCATGCTTTCTTTGTTTTCAATTTGATTGTATGTTTTAAGCATTAGATTTGGGCCTGCCTCCCAATTTTCTGGCACTTCGCACAGGCATTGGTGAGAGGGAACGACCCAAAGTGGTGACAGGCTAAAGCCAAGCTCTTCTGAACCACTCTAAATAACTATGGATGCAACGAAAGTTGTAGACAACGGGTGCTGGAATGGTATTACGATGATTTATTCACCTGATCAATACCCACGCAAACGGATGCCCTTACTAGAATCTCTTGTTTAGATGCCAAAATCCTTCTATCTGTTGGCTCAGGCGTTGTGATATGCGCATGCCGAAGACACCTCTCATGTACTCCTTAGTTAGAGATAGCAAGTTCTTGGGAAGTGATGCCCCTTGAACTCGAAGCTTGGTATGCCTGAGAAGTGAGTGCAATATAAGGGGGAGCCAGTGCTACCAAGCATCTAGCTATCCGACTGAGTGTTGTATTTTATGGTTAGAGGATTCAACAGATATTGCCCTTGCCCGCCATAGGGTTTGTTGTAAATGTGCTTGATTGTCTTGAGTCAAAGTCAAACAAACATTATGTCTTCCTTGATTGTCAAAAGTTAAAATCAAACTTTCAAAAGTGCTCATAAAACAACAACCTTCAGTTCAAAACAAAATCAAAAGAAAAAAAAAAAGTCCAAATCCATCTAAGTATTCATCCAACATTTGAACATGGTTTGTCAAAACATTGAATACCTTGGTTTCAAAATTCATGTCACTTTAGGCTAGGTCTTTGCATAGTCCCACTTAGGTCCTAGGGCATATTGTCATCTCCCTTCATTTTAGTCCTTTTTCATTGCAAGCATCCTTATTTTGCACTTAGGTTTAAAATCATTTCCTTAAGTTTGCATTTCATTGTCATATCCTAAGTCATTGTCATAATCATTGCCTTCTTGCATTTAGTCTCAAAAATTTGGTTTGTCAAACTTTAAAAAATCAAACACTTTGGATGATACCCTAAGTTGTTGTTAGGAAGTCTTGACCTTGTCTAAATTTTGTCTTTTCATTATATCATTTTTGTCAAACCTAGCTTAGTATCCAAGCATATAGGTGAGACATTGTCAATTTGTCCTATTGTCATTTGGTCCTTTGTCCTTTAAGGTCTTGGCTTCATTTCAACTTCCCAAGGTTGAGTCTTTAGATTTGCATTCCAAAAAGTTTGTCCAAATCTTGAAAAACAACAAAAACATAGGTTGCATTCTTGCCATAGATTGCATTTTCATTTATTTAGGTTGCATTTAGTTGCATATCATACATCATCCTTTTAAAATCAAAAAATTGCAAAAAATATTGCATTTGCATAGGGACATGCTTGTTGAAACAAGGTCAAAATCCAAGAAGATGGGCGAACCAACATATCAACCCATTGACAACGTATCAAACTCACAGTTTCAACCTAGTCAATCATTAAAAATTAAAGGTTCGTCAAACACATCATTACCACCATATGGAATGGTTCAACTTGGACCACCTCCATTATATGAACCAGTGTTTGTACCCATGAAACCAGTATATGGGAGTGTTCCACCAACACCAAGAGGAAATGCACCTTTTGATTGGAATCAACCGAACCTGCAGCATGACATTCAAACTCAAACATTACATGAGGAACAAACTCTTTCACAAGGATTTGGTTCAGATCAAGGTATTCAACAAGAAATAAATCCAAATGTTTTACCAGATTCTTCATCAGATTTCAATGCTTCTGATGATGTTGATATGTTCCTTAAAGATCCAAAGTTGACAAAAAAGATGGATAAATTCTTGAACAAGGTCTTTAAGATGTTCCCACAAAAATATCTTGACATGATGAGTAATGTGACCTCGTCAAATGCGCAAATTAATGTGCAAAAGCAACAAGGTGGTGAGCTGTTAAGTTTCTCTCCACATCCAAACGAAGAAAATGTGCAACAAGAAACTCAACATACCTTGATGAGTAAACGTGCTTCAAAAACGTTGATAGTGACTATTCCACAAAAGTCACCATTTGAAACAATAAACAATCCATTATTTAATACAACACCTTTAACACAAGATCAAATGAGGGCCACACAAATATTGACAGCTGTCCCTCAACAAGAAATGATTCCTCAAATAATTACAAGTGGATCAAAATCTAAGATGCAAGAAGGCTTTATGAATGGAATGCCTGATCTTACCAATATCCAAAACAATTCCACAATGGAACAAAGTTCCTATGTCCCATTAAGTTCAATGTATTTGCCAAATACTCAAGTACCTGTTATGCAAAATATTGTGACAGATCCTTCGATAATGGCAACACAAAGAGCCACAAATAGTGGTTTGCACCAACAACAAATGTTACAACAATCGAGTAATACACAAAAGGCACAATTGAGTGTGCAAACAAGTAATGCACAACAACAACAATATCGCATTCAACAACATGTTGTGGTGTCTTCTGCACCATTACAAGTTAATTCAAACTTGCAACCACTACAATGGATTGGACAAACAACACAATAAGTCAATGCAAGTGCCATCCCCCATCTCAAGGAGAAACAATAGAAACCTCCCAAATAAAGTTTTTTGCAAATGATGGGATTTACATCAGGACAACAACAGTTGACACAAAGTTAGAAAATTCTAATTCATCAACATCAACAACAACATGTGCCTCAATATGCGCCAGGAAAAACAAGTTATCATTCATCACAACCACAACTAATGTCCATGCAATATCAACCTAGGCTACAAATGATGATCCCACCACAAGAAGCATAGCATAAGGGTCAAGGTCAAGGCATGGCACAACCACAGCAACAAGAGCTGTATCAAGAACTTTATATGCCAGAGACACCAAAGACAACAATTTCTAAGCATCAACAGTCAATGGAGAGCAGGATGTATCGACAAAGAGTACACCCAAGAGTGAATGATGAACTTCCAAAATCTTCGATACCTGACACATTTGCACAACAGCTTGAGAAGTTGCAATGACAAGTCGACGCATTGGAAACCAAAGGGACAAAGAAATTGTACACGGATCAATATTTATGTCCTAATCCATTTGACAAGAGCTTGTACATGCCTCCCTTCCCTAAGAATTTTGAGGCACCTAATTTTGAGAAATATAAAGGGAACGACAATATAAAAGACCATATTCGAGCATTTTTCACAGCATGTACTGAAGTGAGTTATGAGGAAACATATTTGATGTGCTTATTCACATGAAGTCTCACAGGACAAGCCATGGATTGGTATTCGCATTTGCCAGGGAACATAAAGACATGGTTGGAATTGGCTCAAAAGTTTATATCCCACTTCGCATTCAACATTGACAGTGAAGTGACCATGTCAGATTTATGCAACACCAAGCAAAAGCAAGGTGAACCATTAGTGACTTTCTTGCAAAGATGGCGAAGCTTGTATAGTCATTCTTCCCTAGATATACCTGAAGAACAACAAGTGAACTTGTTTATTCAAAATTTGGTCCCAGAAATGATGTACGAGCTTAAACTAAAAAGTCCTAGTACCATTGAGAAGCTCATTAAGAAAGGGATGAACATTGAAAATGCTCTTGTAGCTAAGGGACTCTTTAAGCTCAACAAAGACAGTGACAATACAAACAATTCAGGGGACAGAAATAGATTTTGGTACAAAAACAAGAATGTCACTAATGATGGAGTTGTCGACGCAAGAGCGGTGAATGCAAATCAACCCACATTCACAATAAAGAAATTGTGTGCTCCTAATATGTCAACTATGGAACAAAATCAAACACCAGCAAGCAATGTTACTCAACAGCCGCAATACCAACAATATACTCAACAATACACTCAACTATATAATCAACAACAAGGTCAGCAACAAAACCAGCAACGAAAACCTTTCCAATCAAGGGATGGGCCTCCTCGATAGTTTACGCCATTGGGAGAGCCTATTGAGTCAGTAATGAAACAATTAATACAAGCAAAGTTTATCAAGTTACCAGATATCAAGGAAGAACCATTAGTAAAGCCGCATTGGTGGAATGATAATGCATATTGTGAATACCATCGGTCAAAAGGACATAAAACCGCATTGTGTTTTCAATTGAAACATATGATTCAAGACTTGCTAGATCAAGGAGTAATTGAGGTAGACCCGCCCAACGCGACCTCTAACACTGATCATACAATTTTCAAAACTCCTTTACTTGATCATGACAATGACAAGGGTAAGGCGTCTTCTTCAAACTCTACCCAAACAGCGAATCTTAATTATGCAAAAATTGGTTACAACAATGTCATCAATTTTTTTCGAGCATCAAATGAGCATGTTTCTACCATAAGAATAAAGGGACAAGATCCTTCTTGCATAGTCACTACTCATCGATCCAAAATAGTCCTAAAAGGAGTTCCTACAATCCCTTCCAAATCAACTCCTACGAGTCAGTACAATCTCCTTGATTATCTCGGGAAGACACCTGCACAAATATCAATTCTTGAGTTGTTGAAAATGTCCCCTATGCATCGCGCAGTCCTAGATAAAGCTTTAATTGAGTCCACTATCCCGACAGACATTGATGTTGACCAGTTTCAAGCCTGAATTGGACATCTAGCTGTTTCCCAACACGTCACCTTTTCTGATAATGATATTTCTCCTGATAAGCTCCCTCATAATGATCCTTTTCATCTTGAAGTCTTTGTTCATAATTGCAAAATCCAATGAGTCTTGATAGATGGCGGAGCAGGTCTTAACATTTGTACCTTGAGAGTAGTCATTGGTCTTGGTTATATAGAAAATGACATTGATTCTTCCAAAAGAATTACAATCAAAGCATATGATGATGTTGAGCACCCATCTAAAGGGATAATTTCATTGCCTATCAGAGTCGATCCAGTGACAGAAAACACTTTCCTACAGGTCTTAGACCTTGATCTCCCTTACAATATGATTCTTGGCCGTCCGTGGATCCACGCAATGAAAGCAGTTCCATCTACTTATCATCAATGTTTAAAATATCCTTACAATGGGACTGAGATAACAATTCTAGGAGATCGTAATCCATTTCAATTTTGTGCTAATCTAAAGGATTCCCCAAAGCAACAAGTCCCAGTCAATAGAGAGGCCCACTCACATAATTATGGGGATCCTAATGAATTGTTAGATGTTGTCAAAGGAAAATTGAAAATACAAGACCAAGGATGCGGAGAGTATTCCATGGCCCAAACATTCCTAATTGGGGATTTACCAATATCTCCAAAATCACATGGCAAACCACATTTGTTGCAAAAGGAACCTAAGATAGTCATTCAATATCAGCCCCCCACTACATTTACAAGATGGGGTGAACTTGACAAGGAAACTTTGGATGATGATGTCATAGATTGGCTTTATAAGGATCCAACTGAGACACCACCTATCAGGTTGCCAGTGGAGCGGTACGGCAAAGGGTTTACTATGCTGTAGAAAAAGGGATATGATGGCTGTAGTAGCTTGGGCCCTGACAAGAATGGAAGACTCAAACCTATTATACCTAAGATGCGACCTCCAACTTTAGGGTTAGGTTTTGTACCATTGCGAATTGGACCCTCGTCTACCAAAGTGACCACATGTAGAAAGGGGTGTGACTCTAATGATGAAACAACACCTGAGGATACCTAACCTGAAACTGATTCCAATGAATGGGAGTGGAGTTCCTTTTCTTCTAGCTCCTATGCCCTTGAAAATGTTTTCCTTGACCCTAATGATTTGCCCATGGAAGAAAAACATGAAATAACTTTCCCACCTAAAATGTGTCCTAATGCTTGGATAGAGTCATTCTGGGACCCAAGCTCCGAATCAAATATGATAGGTATTTTATTTGTAACCCCTCAAGGTGATGCTATTCCCAAATCCTACAGAATAACTTTCCATTGCACCAATAATATTGCAGAATACGAAGCTTTGGTCACAGGACTCTGAGTAGCAATCCACTGGAACATTACACATTTGCAAGTTTATGGAGATTCCCAGTTAGTCATCCGTCAAGTGAATGATGACTATGAAACGAAGGATGAAAAGCTTCTTCCCTACAAGCATATGGTGGATTTCTTCAAGACAAAATTTACTGATATCCATTTCAGTCAAGTTCCAAGAATACAAAACAAGTCAGCAAATGCTATGGCAACTATTGCTTCCATGTTAAATATACCCCACAATATGGACAGATGTGAATTTTTGGTTGAACAGTTGCTTGTCCCTTCTTTTGAAATTTTGACAGCAGATGTGATGTGTGTTCTTGTTGGTCCTAATTCCCCATGGTACAATGATATCTATCAGTATTTGAAATCTCAAACTTTACCACCTAATCTTTCCTCTAACCAACGCCGAGCCTTCATATGCCAAACTGTCAAATATGTCATCATCGCTGACACTCTTTACTGTCATTCCTTTGACCACACCCTCCTCAGGTGTTTGGATTCTGACGATGCATAAACGGCTTTACACTAGGTTCATGATGGTATATGTGGGGGCCATTTCAATGGTCTGAGTCTCGCTAAAAAGTTGGTTTGTGCTGGATATTATTGGCCCACTATGGAAAAGGATGCTCATGATTTTTTCAAGAAATGCTACAAATGTCAAACACACAGAAATTACATTCATGCGCCAGCCCAAGAACTTCATTCTGTCATATCTCCGTGGCCCTTTTCTAAATGGGGATTGGATCTTATTAGCAAGATTCACCTGATATCTGCAAATGGACACAAGTTCATCATTACAGCCACAGAGTACTTTACAAAATGGATCAAGGCTATCCCTATGACCTATATCACTAGTGTGTAAATTTCAAAATTCCTACTGAATTATATCATATGCAGATATGGGGTTCCTCTTGCAATAATCACAGATAATGGCTATCCATTCAAGAACAAAGATGTCAAGGAACTTTGTGAAAAGTTTCACATCCAACACCGTTTCTCCAGTCCTTACTATCCACAAGGTAATGGTCAAGCCGAAGCATCAAATAAAACCATTATTAAGATCCTGAAAAAAGGTGGTCAATGACGCTGGTCGAGATTGGCATGTACAGTTGAATCCAGCACTATGGGCTTATCGCACTTCTATCCGCACACCTACTGGTGCAACACCTTATTCCTTGGTGTATGGTGCAGAAGCCATTTTACCCTTGGAAGTGGAAATTCCCTCTTTGCGTGTTTCCCTGCAACATTTGATTGATGATGAGACACACAGAGTCTCTCGATTGCATCAACTTGAGATGTTAGATGAGAAACATCAGACAACCCTGACACATTTGCAAGCATATCAAAACCATCTTCGTCGCTCTTATAATAAGAAGGTCAAAGGGCGACACTTCAAAGTGGGAGATTTGGTCCTAAAGGTGAACCCGAAGAATACACAATCTACTGACATCATCAAAGGAAAATTTGAGCCTAATTGGGTTGGACCTTTCATAGTTACTGCAGCCTATGGTTCGGGGGCATATCAGCTTGCAACCCCAGATGGTGAACCTTTGTCAGATCCTGTAAATAGCATGCACCTTCGCAAGTACTGGGCATAGTTCTTCTGTCAGCAGTTCTTTAATATGATCCTCAAAAAAAAATACAAAAAAATCAAAAACGTGAAAAAAAGAAAAGTGAAAAATTGAAAAATCAAATAAAAGTGAAAAGTTGAGAAGAAAAATAATTCTTCCTCTAGTGAAAACCTGGCAAACAGGCACTTTGGGCAAGTACCATGGTGAAAACCTGGCAAACAGGTGCCATGTGTAAAAGACTATTGCTCCATTATCTATCCTGACTCCTGGCTATATTTTCCCCCTGCAGGTTTATCACGATTATCCTTACATTGACCTAATGTTTTGTTCCAAGCCTGTGATTGGTCAACATTATTGTCTTGCATACTCAGGTTTCCAGTCCTTGTGCATATGTTTTGGTCCTTGTCATTGTATATGTCTATCAAAATTTCATTCGGTGTGAGCCCCTTGTCATGATCAATTACTGGAGTTATTACTGCGTGCGAGGTGGAGCCTTCTTATCATAAAATGTCCTGAAAAAAGTCCCTAAAAAATAAAAATAAAATTTCCTGAAAAAATCCAAAAAAATCACATAATGTCCTGAAAAAAATCCCTAAAACTCCATAAAAATCACATAATGTCCTAAAAAAATCCCTAAAAAGTCAAATAAAGTCCTGAAAAAATGAAAAAAAAAATTGTAAAAAACTCGAAAAAACAAAACAGTAGTGTTAGCCACTCAGGAGGTTTTATGGCTTCGGCAGCTGATGACAGAGTTTGGGTTTCCTCCAGATTGTCCCACTATTCTTTGGTGTGACAATTAGAGTGCCATTCACATTTCTCGCAACCTAGTGGAGCATCAGTGGACAAAGCACATTGAAATCCACATGCACTTCATCAGGCAGTTGATTCAGGATCGTTCTCTCATCTTGGAGTACATTCCTACAGAGGAGCAGGTTGCAGACATCTTCACTAAACCTTTGGCATCTCCGCGCTATCTTCAGTTGTGCTCCATGCTTGGGGTGAAGGAAGTTGTCCTTGGGGGCTCTCAGTGAGGCCTTCCTTCCTTCATGTTTTCTTTTCAGCATGTTTCTGTATCTCTTTTTGGAGAGGAGTTTTTTCCCACTAGGTTTTCTCCTTTACTCCACTTTATAGAGATTTTCTTGTATTCGGGTACCTGATCAGGCCTTATTGCCAGGACCCTTTATTGCATTGTAGTTCCTTTTCTTTCTTCTGCATTGTTTGTAGCTGCATTGTAGTTCATCTTAAGGGGGGGTTTTAGAGTAAAGTAATTAATTAACTTTACTCTCCTCTTAAGATTTCACTTTATGCATATATTAGTCATTTAATAATTAATATTTAATTATTAAATGCTCTCACCTTAGGGTTAGGTTCTCCTTTCGGTGTTGATCTCCTTTATAAGGATTGATCTCTTGTATTATTGTCATATTCTTGATTCATTTTTCTCTGATAATAAATCTTTTCACTTTGTCAGAGCCAAAACCTTTGTTTCGTTCTCTCTCTTTCTCTGTGACAGGTTTCTTGCATGCAGGTTTTTTTGGGTTCTGTGGATTTGTATTTCTCAAATCCTACATGGTATCAGAGCCATATCTGCTGCGGCTTGTTCAGACTTTTGAAAGATTTTGAGATCTAGGTTTTGGTTGCATCAGATCTGTGTTTGTCTTCTGTTTTTTATTTTGGAATAGGGGAGTAATTTTTTTTTGGTGCACTTTGAGCCCAAATGGACCTCACCACTGAGCTCGCAGCACCCAAAAACCCCTATTTTCATATAAAATTCATTCGATTCGGACACAGTTGCTCCAAAAGGCAAAAAAAAATTTGCCCCAAGGCCGTATGGCCCCAGGGCACGCAGTTCGAGGCAAAAGATAAAAATAAATAAAAAAAATAAAAAAAAACAAATGCAGTTTTTAAAAAAAAGGGCGCCACCATTTCAAAACATGCGCCACCAGTGTGCAGCCCGGCGGCCACTGCCCGGCCACCGCCTCCGGCGGTAACAACCGGTCGCGGCCCGGCAGCCACCGCGGCGCTGCCCAACGGCCCACCGCTCCCTGCGCCTCCCACCCTCTGCCGCCCCCGCGGCACTGCCCCCACACCACCAGCCCCTTGCGCTAGCTCCTGGTCACCCAGTGGACCAGGGGCCTCTTTTTTTAAGCCCCTGAGGGCTAGAAGGGCCAAACTGGCCTTTTTGGAGCTGTTTTACAAAATCGGGTATAAATCGGGCGTCCGATCTCCGTTTTTCAAAAACGAATAGGCATTGGAAAGCTGACTCCGAGCCCATTCTAATGGTGCTAGAATTTTTTAATATTTTTCTAGTTTGATTGCATTTTTTTGCAGTCAAAGTCCGATGAGCCTTTTTGCACTCTGAGGGGCATAACTTGCTCGTTTTTGCTCCATTTTTCGAAAGTGAATAGGCGTCGGAAAGGTGGTTCTGTGCTCTTTCCAGATCTATAGTCTATTTCATTAGTAAATTATTTAGGTGCTCATAATTTTTTCTCAACCAGTTATGCTTTCTATCATTTTCAGGCTTTCAGTTTGTACTGGGGATTAGTTTTTTGCATTGTGGGGGGGTGTTTTTTCTTGCTTTCTATTATTTACATCAGAAAACCAGAATCTACAAACACAAAAACAAAACAACCAAACCCCTTCTGCATCTTCTGTCTAGTTCTGAAAGACCACTTAATAATAATTAAAAAATTCAGAGCAGTTGAGGCACAGTTCACAGGATGGCCGACAGACCTATTGAATCTCTCACACCGCCTAGATACCACACTTGGAAGGGTCACATGATGACTCTTCTCCAATCTCAAGGGTTATGGTCCTATTTGGATGAGGTTCAACCTCAGTTGACACGTCTCTTTGAGGTTATGCAGCACAGGAACAATATGGATCAAGCTATGGGATTGATGGCTTTACACATTTCTGATAGTCTCCAGTTTCATCTTGAGGGTTGTCTCACTCCTCGAGCCATTTGGACCAAGTTTGATGGACTTTTTGGTACTGTCAACGAGTTCAGAGCTTTGCAGCTTGAGGTAGAGTTAACTTCCTTGGTCCCTGATTCGTTTCCCTCTATTGAGGACTTTCTGATGAAGTTCAAACAACAAAGATCTATCTTGCAGGGTTGTGGTAAGACTAAGACTGATACAGAGTGCATTTTCCTGATCCTCTCTCAGCTTTGGGGTCCATTTCAGATCTTCTCTTCGACCTTCTAATCCACCATGGATGCCTTGGGTGCTCGACATGTCATGCCTTCTTTTGAGGTCTTTTGTGATCGTCTGACTCGTGAGCAAGCTAAGCTTAAGCAATTGGATTCACTTTCAGGTTCACAGAACCAAGCATTGGTAGCCCAGTCCTCCAAAGGAAAACAGAAGCAGAAACTGAAGCCTAAGAAAGATTCAGAGGCTAGTGAGAATCCCTCCAAGCAACCACCTAAGTTTGATTCAAAACCACAGTCCAACTCTAAATAGGGCAAATCTTCAAAGTCTGGTGAGTCTTCCTCCAAGACTAAGAAGAAATCTAGTGATCCTTCTAGTTTTTGTGGTAAGGAAGGACATCCCGTTTCCAGGTGTTGGAAACATTTAGAGGTTTTGGAGGAAGCCATGCAGCAGCATAATATCAGTGCACCTCAGCCTCCTTCACAGCCCACAGGGAAAGGTCATGCTCTTTCTGCACAAGCATTGTCCTCAGCATCCACTTGGATTCTAGATTTTGGTGCCTCTCACCATATGACACACAAAGAGGATTTGGTCACCACTCTTGCCCCTACAGACACTAGACATATTGCAGTTGGTGACTCAGCACAACTTTCCATTCAGGGTTCCGGTATTGTTTCATTGGATGGTGGTTGTCTACAAGATGTACTTTTGGTTCTTAACATTTCGACAAACCTTCTATCCGTTTATCAGATTTGCCACTCTGGCTCTGGTAAGATAGTTGAGTTCTCACCTCATGATGTGGTTATTCGAGATCTTCATGATCCTGACTTGGTTGTGGCTACTGGGAGTGTGGATTCTGCATCTCACTTATATAGTTTTGATGGCTTTGAGAGTTCAGACACTGTTGGTTCCTCTCTTATAGCACATGCAGATTCAGTGAGCAGGCTTTGGCATGAGCGTTTTGGCCATGTCAATTACAAATATCTACAACAAATGAGTACACAGGCACTTGTAATTGGGCTTCCACAGATTTCTTGTTCGGATGGTGTATGTCGTGGTTGTGTCCTTGGCAAACATCATCGAGATCCTTTTCCTAAGGGTCGAGCCTCTCGTGCTAGGGCAGCCCTAGAGTTGGTACACAGTGATCTTATGTCCTTTCCAACTCCTTCCTTTTCAGGGGCCCATTATGTGCTCACTTTTATTGATGACTTCTCCAGACGTACATGGGTGTACTTTCTTAAGTACAAGTCTGATGTCTTTGACTCATTCAAGATTTTTAAGACATTTGTGGAGAAGCAATCTGGACTTTCTATTAGGAGGATACGCACAGATAATGGGGGGGAGTATGTTAATCAGGCTTTCAGAGATTTTTGCACTGAGCATGGTTTACAGCATCAATTATAGTTCCTTACACCCCTCAGCAGAATGGTGTTGCTGAGAGAAAGAACAAAACCTTATGGGAGATGGCAAATTGTATGATACAGTCTCGAGCTATGAGTTCTTCATTTTGGGTTGAGGCAGTCAATTGTGCCAATTATATTCAGAATCGGATGCCTCATAAGGCATTGCGACATATGACTCCTGAGGAGGCTTGGACCCATGTCAAGCCTGATGTTTCTACATTCTGAGTTTTTGGTAGTGAGGCTTGGGCATTTATTCCATATGCTCAGCAGAAAGCCATGGAGAGGAAGAGCCGACCACTCATATTTGTTGGCTACTGTGAGGATGTTAAGGCATACAAGTTGTTTGATCCTGATACCAGAGAGGTCCTGTTTCAGCGGGATGTCCAGTTTGATGAGCTCTATCCTCAGATGGATTCTCCATCACCAGCTTCTCCCTCATTGCCTACTCCTTCCTCTTCATCTCTTGAGGATGATGTAGATGATGATCCACCTTCTCCACCACCACCAGTTGCTCCATCTTTGCCAAGGTGGGCCCGTGATACTGTTGATGCAGCTGGTTCTTTGGCAGGTGATCCTTTAGATACTCGTCGCACTCGTGCTCAAACATCTGGTTCTAGTCTTTTGAGTCATGCCATTTCAGATGATCCTTAAAAGTTTTCAGAGGCTACAGGACACCTTGAGTGGGATAGGGCCATGGATGAGGAGTATTCTTCTTTAATGAAGAATCAAACTTGGGATCTTTGTCCTCTTCCTAAGGGAAGAAAGTTGGTTCGGTGCAAGTGGGTGTATCATACCAAGTATGCTGCAGATGGTTCTATTGATAAGTATAAGGCCCATCTTGTTGCGAAGGGGTTTTCTCAGGTAGAGGGTATTGACTACTCTGAGACCTTTGCTCCTGTCGCCAAGATGAATTCTATACGCCTGGTACTTTCACTTGCAGCTTCACAGGGATGGACAGTGTTTCAGATGGATGTGAAGAGTGCCTTCTTGCATGGAGACCTACATGAGGAGATCTATATGGAACAGCCTCAGGGATTTGTGCAGGAGCCTTCTTTGGTTTGCAGACTTCGACATTCATTGTATGGTCTCAAACAAGCCCCTCGGGCTTGGTATGAGAAGATGGACTCTTTCTTGCTTTCCTCTCACTTCACACGCTATCATTCCGATCACACAGTGTATATTCAGCGTCAGGAGGGTGATCTTTTGATTCTTGTGCTATATTTAGATGATCTCATCCTTAAAGGTAGCTCATCCTCCATGATTTAGCATGTTCAGAGAGCTTTGATGGAGCAGTTTGAGATGACAGATCTTGGTCTCTTGCACTTCTTTCTGGGTCTACAAGTTATTCAGTCTTCGGATGGGATTTCCATATTTCAAGAGAAGTATGCTCTTGATATGCTTCAGCGATTTGGCATGCTTGATTGCAAGTCTGCCCCCACTCCATTTCAATCAGGTGTTGTTTTGTCTTCCACTTGCTCTACTCCTTCAATAGACCCCACTTTATACAGGCAGTTGGTTGGCAGTTTGTTGTACCTGACACATTCTCGTCCTGATCTTTCCTTTGCGGTTGGCCTTGTCTCTCGGTTCTCCCATGATCCTCATGAGAGCCATTGGCAAGTAGCCAAACGTATTTTGTGGTACATTCGGGGCACCACTCATTATGGCATTCACTACACTTCAGGATCCCCTCACATCATTGGCTTCACTGACTCCGATTGGGCTGGTGATGTCAATGATCGAAAGTCTACTTCTGGCTTTGTTTTTTGCCTTGGTTCTGGTCCTATCACATGGTCTTGCAAGAAGCAGTCTGCTATTGCATTATCATCTACAGAGGTTGAGTACCGAGCAGCAGTGTTAGCAAGTCAGGAGGTTTTATGGCTTCGGTAGCTGATGACAGAGTTTGGGTTTCCTCCAGATTGTCCCACTATTCTTTGGTGTGACAATTAGAGTGTCATTCACATTTCTCGCAACCCAGTGGAGGATCAGTGGACAAAGCACATTGAAATCCACATGCACTTCATCAGGCAGTTGATTCAGGATGGTTCTCTCATCTTGGAGTACATTCCTACAGAGGAGCAAGTTGCAGACATCTTCACTAAACCTTTGGCATCTCCGTGCTATCTTCAGTTGCGCTCCATGCTTGGGGTGAAGGAAGTTGTCCTTGGGGGCTCTCAGTGAGGCCTTCCTTCCTTCATGTTTTCTTTTCAGCATGTTTCTGTATCTCTTTTTGGAGAGGAGTTTTTTCCCACTGGGTTTTCTCCTTTACTCCGCTTTATAGAGATTTTCTTGTATTCGGGTACCTGATAAGGCCTTATTGCTAGGACCCTTTATTGCATTGTAGTTCCTTTGCTTTCTTCTGCATTGTTTGTAGCTGCATTGTAGTTCATCTTAAGGGGGGGTTTTAGAGTAAAGTAATTAATTAACTTTACTCTCCTCTTAAGATTTCACTTTATGCATATATTAGTCATTTAATAATTAATATTTAATTATTAAATGCTCTCACCTTAGGGTTAGGTTTTCCTTTCGGTGTTGATCTCCTTTATAAGGATTGATCTCTTGTATTATTGTCATATTCTTGATTCATTTTTCTCTGATAATAAATCTTTCACTTTGTCAGAGCCAAAACCCTTGTTTCATTCTCTCTCTTTCTCTGTGACAGGTTTCTTGCATGTAGGTTTCTTTGGGTTCTGTGGATTTGTATTTCTCAAATCCTACACTTGTCACTATTATCATGGGTCTTATATAGGGTGTGGTATACTCAAAACTAGACTGTGTCCTGTCTTAGATGGGGTACCGCATT
This sequence comes from Cryptomeria japonica, assembly GCF_030272615.1. Taxonomy (NCBI): domain Eukaryota; kingdom Viridiplantae; phylum Streptophyta; class Pinopsida; order Cupressales; family Cupressaceae; genus Cryptomeria; species Cryptomeria japonica. Next base: position 520,143,247 of record NC_081412.1, on the reverse strand, counting down.
CCCTGAAACCAGACAGCATGATCATTCCTATTTTTCATTTTTGACAATGACGATCAGACTGTATGTTTGACTTGGTCGAATTTGTGAGTCTTATCTTTTTATTGATTTATCTTTGGTTTTGATCATGTTCCTATGTTGCTCGAGGATGTCACTGAGTGCTTTAGAGTGACCGGGATGGTTCATGGTCCCTTTCCTTTTGTTTTTTGTTATGTTTGTCACAAACTGGGGCATCTATAACATTGGGTGTCTGTGATAAGTACGTTCGCTTTGTGAACGCCGCACATACCTCGACCCTTGATGTAGACACCCTAGGATGCTTCACTCATTCCTTGTGTGCGATGTGTTTGTCTTTTGCAAAAGGGGTTGCGTTCCAACTAGGGCCTTCAATGCCATGATGCTCTGCATCCGCTTTGCTAGATTAAATAAAGCTTCTCACCTACTTATGTACATTTGTGAAAGCAAGTTTTCCTTCATCTCTAACTATCCTTTGTCTAATTTCTTCTTACTAACATTTCTTCCATCAGTCTTGGCAGTCCGTTTGATCCGTTCGAACCTATCGTCTTCTATCATTCTTATCAATCACTTGGCCTCTTTTCTAGATTTTTCTAGCCAATTCCTCGAGGGGGCATGCATATGTCATTGTTATTGTCTGGGGCATTTTCATTATTGTTCTTTAAAACAACACTTAAAATCGCATTGTCTTAAAGAGGGGCAAAATGTAGACATCTAAAAATGGTCAACGCTTACGGAGTCATACTTTAACATTGGTGCATTGACTTATTTTAGGGTTCTTGTGTCGCATTAACATTTCTTCTATGTTGCGCACTTGGTCTTTATCATTTGCGAGCATTAAGTCCTTCTTCTGCATTCTTCATTTTTCTCGCTTTCAAATTAGGTCTTTTCGATAATAATCTCCAATCATGATTTTGGTCGATCTTATCCTGTCGCATCAATGTGCGTGCTCATTTATCATCATTTTGGACATCGTCAATCCTAATTGATCATAGAATTAGGGTTTTGTCCTCTTGTCAATCTTGTTGTTTTGCGATCGATTCATCATTGATCCTTGTCCTTGTCAATCTTGTCATTTTGTGATTGATTCGTCTTCGATCGTTGTCCTTTTCAATCATGTCAATTTGGATCAATTAGTCATTGTTCCTCATCAATTGGCGCTTATCAATTGGTCTCCTTGTCAATCTTGGTCAATTTGTCATTGATTTTTGTCAATCAATTTTAAACATTTATCAACATTGGTCCTTTGTCAATCAGAATCATGATCAAATCGACCCTACATCAATTATCTTTTGTCAAGACCTAATTGTCATCCTTGCATTTCTAATTCATCTTCTAGGGTTTTATGATTTATTCATTTAATCTTGTTTGTCAGTTTCCCTCTAGGTTAAATAATTTATTTATTTATCCTAAGTCTTCTTGTCACAATTAAATATTTATTTAATTGGCTAATTAATTCCCCCTCTTTTTGTGAATTAATTAATGAATGAAAAGTTATTAATTAATTCACCTAATTTTCTAATTTCATCAATTTCTAATTTCCTAATTTCCACCTCATTTTCTAATTTTCCAAATTCAATTTCCACCTAATCAATCTCTCTCTAGTCTTTCCCTATTTTTGTGCTTCGGTGGAAGCATGAATTTCTCATGCGTCATACCATTGGCATAGCAAGATGTCATAGGCTTTCAATCCTCTAACCTTTGCATTGGCAATATGTCATAATTCATGACATAGAAGGTGTCATAACCTTCTTCCTTCAACTCAATTTTGCCATTTTTTGAAATCAATTGCCTCTAATATCAATTTCATGCTAATCTTGTCCTCTCTCCAATTTGTCTATAAAATTGGATGAGTTTCTTCAATCAAGGGAGATCAATCAATCACATTTTCAAGTAACCTTATGCTACAAATTTCATCAACAACTTGCTTTCCACTTGCAAATACACTTTGTAGGTGAGAACAACATCAAATTGGAAGGTGAAAGAAGAACAATGGAGCCACATGAAGGAGATATCTACGTCGGTTTGCTTCAATTTCATGCAATTTGAATATCTTATCTTTATGTCTTCATTGATTGTAATTAGGATTTATTTCATTGCAATTTGGCTTTGTGGTTGGCTAATATCTATTTGCTTTGATGTTAATTGAATTCTTGATCTACAGTTATAGTGTTTAAGTTGTGCATGAACATTATAATTCAAAAAATTATCATATTTAATCCAATTATACATTATCTTGTAGGTCTTCAAACAAAGGGAAAATTTGCATGTCTTGTTTGTGGTCCAAAGATGAAATCTCGTCATTCAAAAAGTTTAGGAAAGCAGGTGTTTGATGAGTATAGCCACTTTCTCCACAAAAATCATAAGTATCGAAATACTAAAAAATGTCTTTTCAATGGGAAAGAAGAGAATACATCAAAGCCATGAAGAATGACACCTCACCTATGGAAGTTGGAATATAATAAAATTAATCATCAAGGTAATGCCATTCCATCTATTGGTTTGTCATAAAACATCTTTCCTATTTTGTTTTGTTTACTGATGATGTGATTGATGATCATGAAGGTCGTGAAGGCATAAATGACCACCTTCCTAAGGGAATAAAAAGTTATCCCCGAGAATTTAGTAGGTTGCCCTACTACGAGCAGTTACAAATTGTTCATTTGTTTGATAGTATGCATATTGGAAAGAATATAATAGAGACATTATAGAAAATATTGGATGGAAGGCGTGACAAAGAAAAAATTGTCAAAATATGTAGTGACATTCAGGATTCCAATCAGGCAATGATAAATGTCATTCAATCAAATAGCCATGGAGACCAGATTAATACAAGTGAGCTTCCTTGGTTATTAATGGACCAATAAAGCAATGCTATAAAAGAAGTCATACGAAAAATTTGATTTCCCACAGGATTTGTTGTGAACATAAACAATCTCATATCAAAGAAAAGTGAATTTGGGCCAGGGATGAAAATACATGATTGGCATACCTTCATTAAGGTAATTCATGTTCTTGTGTTTTTAGTATGTATTTAAGTACTAAGCGTATGTGTACTTTTCATAATGTTACAAAAAAATGAAAAGATAATTTTATAATTGTTGCAGTACATTCTACCTCTATCTCTCCCAGATGACTTCGACAATAATGTCAAGCAAGTCATATATGATCTTGGAAAATAAATAAGGTAAGTAGTGATATTTGTTTAGTTTGTTGTATAGATATTATATTTATGATTTGTTTTACTTCTTATGTAATATATTTTTTTGTGTCTTGAATACCTTGTAGGTGGTTGTCATGTAAAGAAATCCATAAAGATATAAAATATTGGAAGAGAAAAATTCCTCATTTAATGTGTGAAATGCAAAAGTGTCTACCTCCAGCTTTTTTCAATGCATAAGAACACTACCTCATACACCAAGTTGAGGAGATTGAATTGTGTGGACCTTTACACACTAGGTCAATGTGGATGGTTGAGAGGCACTTGAAATTTTTGAAGGCTTTGGTTCGACAAAGAGCACATCCTGAGAGTTCTATGGTGGAGGGATATATGGTATACCAGACTATGGTGTACATTTCTGAATATCTTCCTAAGTTTGTAGCAAAGATCCACATGGATTGCATTTGGGATCCCAACACCATTAATAAATTCGAAGGGGAGTACTTGATAGGGAAAGGTAGATTGAGGAAAGTGAGAGGTAATTATAAGATGTTATTGTAGTTAATTAATTCTTAATCTTCAAAATAAATCAATTTTAAGACGTCTATTTATTTTTTGTACAGTTGGTCGAGAGTTGGATGCACTACATTTGTATATTGCAAACAGTCTTGATTGGATGATGGTATGGATTGAACGTTGTCAACATTATGGACACACATTAACATGGGAAGGTCTGGCTTCATTGGTTAAAGAAGCACATCGTAATGGAGATTCCAATGTTACGCAAAGGGAAATTGATTTAACATATGGTTTAAGAGATAAACAGATACGTATAAATTTATTAATCATCCATATGTTTATCAACTCACAATGCAATAAATTTTACATGTTTGACATATCGTAGGTCAAACACCACAACATTATGTGCTGCAATGGTCATAAATTTCGCATAAAAAAGTTGGATAACACGAAGAAAACTTGTGATTCTAGCATCACTGCAGTCTTTGAGGTGACAAATATTTCATCGAGAAATGACATTCATCCTCAACGGTCTCAAAATCGATACTATGGCATTTTGGATGATATACTTGAGTGTGACTTTAATTCCTTCAAATTAGTTTTGTTCGTCGTCAAATGGTACAGGCTACGATTGAATAAAAATGATCCTGATAGAACTATTATTGAACATGATAATGGTTTTATAATGCTAAATACAAGGTCATTTGAACCAGTTGGGGATGAGCCCTATGTTCTTCCAAGCCAATGTGAGCAAGTATTTTACTCAGAGGTTCCACATAAACCGGGTTGGTCATTTGTTGTTAGACATGATCCAAGAGGAAGGCCGATAAAGTATAATGTGATGGAAGAAGAAGATACTGAAGAAGTAGAAGATGAAGTGGATGATGATCACGATCGACAGTTTCACAATGACAATGAAGAAGAACAAGAAGAAGAAGAAGATGATGATGATGATGATGATGATGATGATGATGATGATGATGATGATGATGATGATGATGATGATGATGATGACGGTGATGGTGATGATGGTGATGATGATGGTGAAGACGTTGATGATGATGATGATGATGATGATGACAATGATGATGATGATGATGATGATGATGATGATGATGATGATGATGATGATGATGATGATGATGATGATGATGATGATGATGATGGCGATGATGACCTTGATGTTCATGATGATGAGGAATGAAATGTATGAGGAATGTGATTAGTATATTATCCATTGAATATTGACTTCTTGATAGAATTTTTTTACATAATTAATTCATTATGTTTTGAATTCTAATGCCATTATATAATTAATTCATGATGCACCTTTTAATATGGAGATGGAGATAGGGGGTGTGACTATTTATGTGATAATTTTTAAACTATTTTTATTTATGTTAATTGGATTTTTTATTAGCTATGTGACTATTTATGTGACCATTTAGTTGAGGATCCTCCATAGTCTACATAAAGTAAAGGTAAGGAATTACAAAATTTATAATGATTTTGATGACAACATCTTTTTATTATTTAATACTCTTTTTGTCTACAAAGTTCATGTTGTTCATGTTGTGTATGATGTAATTTCGCTAACATTTTTTATATTTTTCTTTGTCACAAGCCGACATGGATCCATCACATATCGCAAATAGAGATGTACCTTGTGACACTTCTACTAAGTAGGTAAACCTTATTGTAATTGTACAAATTAGGTAGAAGCAAACTGTTAAATTATGATGTTCTTTTTTTTAGTGATTTATACTAATTTTGTAATTGTTAATGATATTCTTGACACAGACGGATGTTCGGGGAAAGCGAAAGGGAGTTGCAGTACCTGAGCACCTTTCTATGGATGTGGAATCATTAGGGTTAAGCAATGATGACCCTGAAGATCCCATAGACCTTGTGAAATTGTTTAAAATGCCACTTATAAAAATTAGAAAAGAGATTGTTGCTTTGGCAGTCGTGCATCCTACCACTAATGAGATACGACAGAGGGTAGAATTATTGTATAAGATAGCAGAAAACTTGTGTTGTCTTTAAAATCTAATTCACTTCAATATCCTTATAATAATATGATAACTCTGTGCAGAAGAGCTATTAAAGAGAAGGAAACTTCTAGGACAACATATGAAAAGGTTTGATTTAACCTTCTACACTTCGGCCCTACTTTAAGTCCAGGCGGGTATACCTTTGTGAACTAAATTCACACTTTTAAAAGATAAATCCACAACAAACAAGTCCAGAAAACCAGTGGATCTAATCACCTTAAAACTTACTCAAACAAAGGAATGAAAATTGTACTCATATTTAGTAGTTGACCTACAAAATATGTAATAAAACAACCTTGATCTATACCAGTGCCTTATCCAAGGTCACAGAGTCATCTAAATTCAAACAATACTCCCCACAAAACAAAATATCTCTACACATCCCATTAGCTTGGCTTCTGCAGATCTCTATATATGTCTGACATACATCAGAATTTATTCATACCACATCAAACTACGCTCATCAAGATTCAAAGTATCCTACAAAGAATTTACTGGTAGAAATAATTCCTGCATATTTAATTCCCCTCCTGAAGAGAAAAGCTAAGAAAAATATCTACGGAAAGTTCCCTTACAACCTTATTCAAACAAAATAACCCTGGATTATTCAGAATGAAACAGTAAACACTGGCAAACACATTTGAAGATGACACAAAGTTTAAACTCAAAACTGATGGTCTGTATATTGATATTATCTTCAAGAAAGTATTACAAAAAATTTCAAATATTCTCCATTAAAACTTGGAAAAGCTCAAATAAATTTCTGTAGCATTGTCTTACAATTCTTTGCGATCTTTTTTTCTACTAGTCCCGGTATCCTTTTATAACAAAAATGGATGCACATAGCTTTGGACTTTCCTAGGAGAATTTGTTACAATTATTGCTTCTCAAGAAGAAGTTACAAAACCTTTTGCAAAAATGGTTACAAGTCTTCTTCAACCTCAGCGGCTTTTTCTACTTGTTGTCCCATTGCAACTTCATCTAATTGTTCTACATCTTGAATGGCATATTTTCTTGTCCACTCATTGTACACATCATCAGTTGGCCACGCGAAGTTAATCACTTTTGCCTTTGCCTTGGTTAACCTTTTCTAGGAATTTCTCATCTTGTTGAACTCTGAATTAAGAAAACCATAATGAGATTTGATTCTCTCTATCTCCAGAATTGTTACAACAAAAAAGGAAGCATCATCTAAGTCAACAATTCCTTTTATTCTAGCTGACAGTTTGGCCTCTAATTCCTTAAGCCACACTTGTTTGTCCTTTAATTCATTCGGGCTGACAAAAACTCCTTGAATCAATTCAAAAACCTGATCAGTGTACTCCTTTTTGTACAAGTTGATCTTCTTGTCAGCATTGTCTACCCCTTCTACTAATTTTATTAGATCCTTTGTGGTGTCACAAGTGGATTTGATGATAGGATCAGCCCCTGCTTCATCATAAGATACACAAATAAGCTCCAAATCCTGCGCTCTAGGCTTCCACTTGTCAAAAATAGGTGTCAAAATGGCCTTATCTCCATTAAGCTCATTCCACATATCTAACATCTTGCTTATGTTGTTGTACAATAGTGAGGCCCCCATGGTGTCTGCAAAACATGAAATAGTAGCCCTTACCCTTTCTTCATATTTCTTTGCATACAAGGCTTGAGCCTGTTTTAAATTCTCCAATTCTTCGGGAATGATCTCAACCATTTGAGAACTAGAAGGTGCTAGAGATGGTGGGAACTCAATAATGGGGCTGGTAGGTGGAGGTCTTGCAGGAGAAGAGGAGATCATCAGTGTTGAAGACTCACCTTGATGGTACTATCCTGTCAACTGGCTTTGCAGCTTAGCAATGATGTTATCTTTACCCCTTACCTCTTCCTTAGCACTATTGTAAGCCTTCAAAATTGTCTCCAACTTGACTTGGAGGTCTTCATTTTCCTTAGCCTCCCTTTCTACTACTGCAACACTAAACTTTGCAGTCTCTAGCACAGTGCTAGTAGCTTCCACTACCCCTGTGTTCTGCACTCTTTTCACTATCATTCCACCAAGGTAACTTGACCCTTGGGTGTCCTTATTTCTCTTATTCTCATCTCTCTTAAGAGACGACATGACTAGTGCAACATTGTCTTTGCTAAAAGTGATTCCCTCCATGGGTTTGGTTTTTTTTCTCACTGCCTCCAATACCAAGGCATCTGCTATGTCCCACTCAGGGAGAATGAGTACTCCAGCTTGTGCCACCATATCTCTTCCTTGCTTAGGAGTGATGGTCTTAAACTCATCTATCATTTCTTGTTTTATTTCCTCCTCAACCACAGCTGGATCTTTATGAGGTTGCTCACCTTTTCTCTTTTCACACCTTGCATTGTATTTGTCAACGTTTTGCTTCCATACAAATTGCATGAATGCTCCTGATGTAACAAAGTTGTTATCAGCCAAGAAGTCCTCAATGGCCTGTTTGATCTTAGGATCCCACTCTTGGCCCTTGAATACATTGGTAGTGATGTTCATCTCAGCAGCAAGGGGCTCTTCTAGCATTCCCTCTTCTACTTCATCATATGTGTAAGCTATTTCTCCCAGACTGCCTAACTGTTTTAGTTGTTCAACTGCTGCCTGTTCATGTCCTATGTGAATATGGGATTGAGATGGAGAGTACAAGGGTGTATCAAATTTTATTTCTTTTCCTACTCTCTACTTCTTTTGGCTCTCTTGGATGTCAATGACATCTTTTATCTTCCTCTTTCCTTTAGAGCTAGAGGGCTCCCCTATTGTAGGCATCAGCACACTATAATTAGACTTCTTGTGCAATGTATAGTCACTAGGAGGGATTTCTCTAGTGGAGGCAGACCTACTTAGAACCATTCTTGCCTTTTTAGAGTTTTTTTTAATCACAACCTCCCTTTTTTCTTTCAGAGTCTACATTACATCCTCAAAGCAAAGAATTAGGAACATTATTTTCTCCTCAAAAGGGAAAAAGCTAGACAATGGGTCATAGCTGGTATCAAACTGATGTACAAAGTCTAAGGCCTTTTTAGAAGCCACCCACTTTTCCTTCCTCAGCTCCTGCTCATCTAAATCAAACTCATTTCTAATGAGGTCTTCTAGAAAGTGGAATTGATGGGGTCTGCCTCTGCATATTGCTCTCTTTCTAAACATGCCATTAAAGAAATCTTTAGGATCGACACACCTAGATAGTGCAGTTGACAAATGATAAGGTTTAAGAAAATACTCAAAACAGATCCAACCTCCCTTGGTTATTACAAATTGGTGGGCTATAGTAACCGTACAGAAAATAGTCCCTTTACCCCTGCCTGTTAGCTCTACCTCTTGCACACTACCAATTTGTCTGAGGACTTCTACAATTCCCACTTTGAGAGGGACTTGATAGGGCAATAAAAATGGAGTGCCTCTGAAACCAAATACTCTGAAAACTATGGAGACAGGGTATAAGTAAATATCACCCCAATTATGGACAATTTTTATATTTTCTGCACATTCTTTTGGTCAAATAAACTCCAAAAGAACCTTGGGGATTGTTGGATTTTTTGAACAGAGGAGAGTCCTAATCTTTGATGCAAAACATTTATCAAATTTTATGAAACTAGCATCATCTATGTCCCATGACAGCACTGCACTCCATAATTGCACTGGCATCTTTTCTCCATCTTTCTCTTTTAAAAGATCCATCCCACTTGCAAAATAATCACCACCTTTCAATAAAAATAGATGCATGAGGAGGGAATACCATCCAAAAGGCCTATCAACCTTCACATTATTTATTCCTATCAACCCTCCATGGATAGAATCAGTAATAAAGTAAGCATAATCAAAAGTTACTACAAGAGAAGGATTCAAAATCTAAGCGATCATTAGCATGTAATGATTGGGCATATTTGCCTCAGCATCCTCTCCTAAAATCTAGCAGAGTGACCAATAGAATCCCTTAGCTAGAAGGGTGAACAGATTCAATGAGAAGGGCTCTTCAGTGTTGGGTCCTACAACTATCAACCCACCTATCTTCACAAAGAATTCTTTAAGAGGCCCATTTCTAAGGTGGTTCCTTTGTGCACTGTATACTTGAGCTAATGATTTTGAATTAATAGGTTCTAGAAAATTAATAAACTCATTAAGCCCAAAAGCACTTATGAATTCCTCATTATTTATTTAAATAAGGGCTTTCCCATTTATATCCCTAATGCTCCTTGTGACTGGATCATAATTATGTGCAATCTGAGTTAGGAGATCCATATCCATGAATACTGCTAGAACTACTAATTTTCCCACATCTAACTCCTAGATATTGTTCTATGGGGCTAGGAAATTTCTCATGCCAAATCCAACTTTGAACAACCCCAACCCAGACAACCCAACCTGTGGGTCTCTCAACCAGTTACCCTTGTCATATAACCCTTCTCCTATCTTCAAACGAGGAGCTCTTGGCACTAGTTCTTTCACTTTTGATGCCTGATTAGTTGACAATGTCAACTATGCGAGAAAATCATTACAAATGGCCTTTTCCTGGTAATTAACTTTCCCTGAGAATTCTCTCTTAGGTGCCATCTTAAAATATGCAAGCAATTAAACTATTACCCCCAACTGGTTCTATGACAAATCAAGACCTCAATTAAAACACACTGCTAAGGAATTACCACACAAAAGTACAAGAAAACCTATTTTTAGCTTGAAGGAATCCACTCTTCAACTGAATGAATTTGCTCTGTATTTGAAAAAAATAGCTCTGCAACCGCTCCTCTGCAACAATTCTTTGGAATGATACCTTCACACAATTGATACGAGATCATACATGGTACTTAGGCTCTTAACTGCGACATTGATACCGCATGCTTCGACCGTCCCTTCAGAATTTAATTCATGAGAGAATTCAAAATTTTCGCTCCAACGGGTCACAACACGCCTACACATTTTTCCTCTTCGCTCTTTCGATGTTTCACAAAGCATAACCTTCAGGCAATTTCATTAAATGAAATCACGCCAACCGTCTGATCAAATGAAACTTGATCAGTCTTTACACTGACTTAACAGCTTTGCCTTAGCACTGGGCCCTACTTCCTTTTTGCCATTTCACGGGCTTTATCCTCCAAGCACTTTTCTTTCACGAAACTGGGCCAGGCATTAGATGGAACTTTAATTGCTCAGCATTTAACTCTTACCAGGACCGTCAACTTCTTTATTAACGGCGCCTTTATCTTGATGGCTAGCAGTCTTTCACTATTTCGCATAGCTTAAACTGCTTTCAATTTTGGGCCACGAAACAATGTGAAGTGTTGGATCAAATCGGAGATGACCATCCTTTAAGGGAGACCTTTATGCTTGCTTTACTTACGCCACTCTTTCATTGTTTATCGAATACCACATGGCAATCAACCATAAGCTTTGGAAAACTCTTTGAGTTTAGTTCAATGTCAGCCACGTGTCTTTCCCTTATAATAGTCGGTTACATCTTGGCGGGCTCTCAATTTCTTCTAAGACCATGTGTCAATCGACATGTCACCATCTAACATTACACCTGGATGAACCTTCTCTTCCTTTCGCTATTTCGTGAAGCATATCCTTCAGTTGGTTTGCAACCACGAAACAACGTGAGCCCTTGGATCAAAACGGAGTTGATCCCCTTTTAATTTCATGCTTTATCTATCTTTGGGGCCCAAAAACCTTTTTGCGGTTTCGTTGGTTTTAAAACACGAGCACTTTACCATTGCAAACTTATGCAAGCCATTAGATTATTCTTAGCTTGCTTGATGCTTAAAAACTTAACTGAATCCGGCAGACGTGGGCCCTCTAACTCAACTCCATCCACTTGGCATCTAGTCATTCCCAAACTGACATGTTCACCTTTTATTTGCTGAGAGGACACATTTGATTCCACCTCATTCTTGAGACATGTATTTGCCAGGTCATTTCTTATCCCGTGACATGAATCACCTTTGGGACCCACCTTTTAATCCTTAGACCTGACTTGCTGACTATTTTGACCTTCTGCCATGTGCCATCATCTTACTCACCATCTTGACCAACTGGATTGCCTACTTGGAGTGCCATGTCATTTTGCTACTTTGTGAAAGCTAACTATCGAGCATCTTTCTCCTGCGAAGCTGCACTAACCGTCAGATCAAATGAGACTTGCGCATCTATTATGCTCTTATTAAAATTCCCTTTTCGTGAGCTGAAAAACCTTTTCGCTATTTCATAGGGCATAACCTTCGAGCATCTAATAGCCATGAAACAACGTGAACCATCGATCTCTCTTAAACCTAATCACCTTTTAGCCATTTGAAAAGTCTTCGCTGCAGGCTCCCGCCAAACCTTCTTGCCATTTCACGAAAGGTATTTCACTTGCAAGTTTCAACTACGAACTAAAGCCAACCATTAGATCTTGAACAAGATGAAGCCTTTTTAAACCGGACCAAATGCGCCATTGAACACGCTTTTCCCTTTCACCATTTTGCAAGTCTTAAACCATGCGCAACTTTGCCAAACGAAATAGCAAAAACCATAGATCCATCTAAGAGCTACGTACAACTTACCGAGCCCGACAACATTAGGAAGAAAAAACATAAGGCATAAATTTTTGTGATTAATTCAACAACTACCTAGGTAGATGACAAGGGGGAACACCTCTTACGACCCCAAGACCCATTACTTAAGTGAATAAAGTAATGCAGGAATAGAAACCAGAGGGTTTTTAATGAAATATTGAACAATTTAAAATTAAAACCCTAAAACCTTAAGATCTAACACAGGCTTGAAGCAGTTGATAGTGTGTCTAAATCAAAATTTCAAAAACTTAGCCAATTATGTTTAAGAAAAACCCATTTTTTAAACAGTGATAACAGCGGCTCTGACTGGGGATGGTTGATCACAAGGTCAACACAAGAAAACTCAAAGACTCTGGAGAAACAGACCAAAACACAGACCCAAACAAAACAACAGGAAGGAAACAAAATATATACAAACAAAGGACCTACTGTGCATGGACATCAAGAGAAATAATGTTTCAAGAATTGTCCATGCACTGGAAATTCCTGTACTTCATCATTCATATTTTTCAGAAAATAGAAATCCTTTCCATTTAAATCACAGACCACAAAAGGGCCAATCCATAACGATTCAAACTTTTTATGCTTCCCTTTGTCCTGTCCTTTTGCATTCCACTAAAGAACAATATCATCAATTTGAAACTTCCTTAATGATGTCATTTTATCAAAAAGGTATTTGGACTGCAATTGGATCTTCTGATTTCTTTTATGAGCTAAAGTTCTGAGCTCTTCTACCTCCACAATTTGGATCATTCTGTTTTCCATTGGTTCAGATAGCTCCATGTCCTCATCTGGCAAGAATTTATAAACTGGAAGAAGATTATTCACTGGCAATCTGACTTGGGTACCATAAACCAATTCAAAAGTTGACATTCCAATGGCCTTCTTGACTATAATTCTATCTGCCCACAAAGCTAATTTCAATTTTTGATCCCAAGATCTCTTGTTTTCTTCCAGGATTTTCTTGATGATGTTCAAAAGGCTTTTATTGCTAGATTCTACCTGTCCATTCCCCTAAGGGTGATAGGGTGAAGAGTAAGACATGAGTATTCCATGACTAGTACAAAATCCTACAAACTCTTCCGACCTGACACTCATGGCATTATCCATCACCAATTTTGCAGGTATTCCAAATCTAGTTATTACATTATCCATCAGGAAATCAATGACAACCTTACTTGTAGCTCTTCTTGTAGGAATAGCTTCAATCCATTTAGTAAAATAGTCAGTGGCTACTATGATCCATCTATGACCTCTTCCTAATCTCTCAACAATTTTTTCAATAAAATCAATGCCCCACTAGAAAAAAGGGGCTTCCACTGTGACTGGATTTAGGGGTAAAGCTCCTTCATACTTCAGCTTGGATGAAAACTTCTGACATGGGTCACATTTCCAGACATGTGCATGAGCATCTTTGAATAAGGTAGGCCAATAGTATTTGGCCCGAATTATCTTACCAGTAGTTGTCTTAGCAGAATAATGAAACCCACATATTCCATCATGCATTTTAGTCAACACTCGTTTAGCCTGGAATTCATCCAAACACATTAGTATTTCTCCATCTCTTTTTCTCCAGAATAGATCACCTTGAACGAGCACATATTTTTGTGACTTGAGTTTCAGAGTTCTTTTCTGATTATGTGTCATTCCTTCTGAGAATGCAGCATCTCTTAGGAATTGGACTATCTCTGAGTACCAAGGTTGTCTTTCAATACTAGTGACTGAAGTACTTTTGACTTCAACATTATGTATTTCAACATTCAGAAGATTAGACTCAGTCATGAGCTTAGCCAAACCTAAACCTCTCACCAATTTGGTGATCTTTATTTCCAAGTCAAATTCTTGGATTCTATTAATCAATCTACATCTTTTCCCTGTAACCTCAGACTGGGACAGGATATCCTTAACTGCAGCATGTGGGACATAAGCAATGATATTTGCATTTACCAAATATGGCCTAAAAGCCTTGACAACTTTAACCAAAGCATAAGCTTGTTTCTCCATGGTTTCATATTTTAATTCTGCTGCTTGCAAAGACTTGCTATAGAAAGCTATGGGATGTTCATATCCCTCATTATCCTTTTGTAACAACATTGCAGCTACGGTATGATATGAAGCAAAAGATAATAGAGAGAAGGGCATACTGTAATTAGGAGACTTTAACACCGATGCTTCCTGAATGGCCTTTTTAATTTTAGTAAAAGCCTCTGAGGCTTCTTGATCCCAGCAAAATTTGGTATCCTTCTTGAGCAACTTGACAATGGGCTTCACTATCTCTGCAAAGTTTGCAATGAATCTCCTAACAAAATTCACTTTTCCTAGAAAGGATTGAATACCTTTAACATTCTTTGGTTCAGACACTTTGTTTATTGCTTCAATTCTTTCAGGGTCTATCCTTACCCCTTCCTTGGAAATAATGTGTCCCAATAATTTTCCTTCAGTGACCCCAAAATGACATTTCTTGGGATTTAATGACACACCAAATTCCAAGGCTTTATTGAACACCTTTTCCAAATGTCCACAATGATCATCAGCCCTTTTGGAGAAACAAGTTAGATCATCTTGATAAACCACCATGATAATATTAATGAATTCTTTGAAGGCTACATCCATGGCTCTCTGGAATGTAGCTCCAACATTTTTCAATCTGAATGGCATTCTTACATAAACTTATGTCCCCCATGGAGTAGTGAAAGTAGTTTTGAACTGTTTAGATTCTTTCACTAACACTTGATTGTATCCTGAAAAACCATCCATCATGGATAAAAGATCACAACCTGTTACTCTCTGCAGCATAGCTTCCATATTGGGAGAAGAGTAATTGTCCTTTAAAGAAGCAACATTTAAATTTCTAAAATCCACACACAATCTAATGTCCCCATTTTTCTTTCTTACTGGGACCAGATTGGAGACCCATGAAGAATGCCTTATAGGTTTGATAATCCCCCCCTCTCTTAACTTAGTCAACTCTTGTTGCATCTTAGTTTCTAACAGGGGATTAATAGGTCTATGTTTCTGTCTGAAAGGCTTAACATCTGGAAGTAGAGGAACTTCATGCTGAAAAAGATCTTGTCTATATGCCTTTAGGTCTTCATAAGACCAAGCAAAAACATGTTTATATTTCTTCAATGAATTAATAAGATTACTCCTGACATGAGGGGGTAATTTATTCCTAATGTATACTAACTTAGGGGATGATTCAATCCCCAGGTTTACCTCCTCTAATTCTTCCAACTTGGTGGTAGACTGCTGATGTAAGTGACTGTCATTGTAATTGAACATGCTTTCCAGCTCTACCAGCCCTTTAGGTATTTCATTGGTTTCCAACTAGACCAAGTCATTTCCAAACACTGTTTCCCTATTGTCAACCACCTCCACCAGTGCATTGCAATCAATCTTCTATCCATCATAATCATCAACACATTGGATGAACCTAAGAATATCTTCATCATCAGCAAAAACTTGCCAATTATACACATTATCAGGGATGGTAGGCCTAGATTTTATTTCCATGGTGGAAATACCGGTTAGTGTTGCATCATCATTTTTCAAGGCAACATTAGCTAGGAAATCTACCATAATATTCTTTGATCGCTCCATCCAATTAATAGAAAATGCACTAAAATGCTCAATAACATCCCAAACTGCATGTTTATATCTCTTTAATCTATCATTCTTGGATCCATATTTGGATCTTACTTGAGAGACAACCAATTCTGAATCCCCTGACACTATCAATAGCTGGATTCCATGCTTTTTTGCAACCTCAAGCCCCAACAATAGAGCTTCATACTCTGCAGTATTATTTGTGCACTAGAAGGCCAATAAGAAAGAATATTTAAAAGTTATACCTGATGGGGATACAAAAAGAACCCCTGCTCTAGATCCTTCTTTGAAGCAAGCTCCATCAAAATACATCTACCATAAACCATATTGTTGTGCTTCTAATTCGACCACAATGGGGTCAGTATTCTTCAACTGGGGTAAAATTGGTTGAAGTCTAAAATTATCAAGATCTACATCAATCATACAATTGAGCATATTAGGATCTACATTTTCAATTACCTTAGGAGCATGTGGCTCTCTGTACAACTTGACCTAATTTCCATTGATTAGAATGGTGGCATAAGATAAATCCAGTTGAACATTTCCTCCTACTACTGCTGCCCATTGCCTAGATAGTAACATACCATAATGGGGCTTGGTATCAGTAACAATAATGTCCATTTTATAAGTTGCCTCTGGGAATGCTGCTATTTTTACTTTAACATCTTTCATTGTACCTATCACAGGTACTTCCCTGTTATCCATAGCATAGCATTTTCCATATACAGTGGTTACTGACAGTCCTAATTCTTTCATAACACCATAGGGCATTACATTAGCAGTAGCTCCTGAATCTATCATGCAGTTTTTTATCAACTAGTTGTTTACTAACAAAGTAACATAGAAATGATCTACTTGTGAAGGCTCTTGAGTGATAGTGGTTCCAACATAAACCTCTAGGGTTTGGAGTTCTTGATCCTTTCCATCTTTAGCTGAACCGGTGGGTAGGACTGTGTCACTGTTAGGTATACTAGAAAATAAAGACAAAGTTGCATCCCTATGTTCTTTAATCTTCAGTAATTCTACTAATGGGATAGTGACCTTCATTTGAGTAAGAGCTTGAGCCATGTCAAATGTAGAACTATTGCTTATTTCAGTATTAGCTCTAACTCTTTCTGTCTTGAGCTGACTTGCCTTTTTTACTGTGGCAGCTCCTTGTATATTACTAGTATCTGTACTCTTGGGTACATCTTTAACCCGTTCCTTCTTTTCTTGACCAATCTTAAGAACAATAGTATCACTAATTGTTGCCCCCTTTTGGGTGATTTATTTTATGAACATGGAACTAGGTTCACCCTGGTTAGTGTCCTTCTTGGTGCTCCTTAAGTTATAATTATGTTTTGCTTTGGCAATGGTAGCTTTGGTGAGGCTCTTAACCTCTTCCTCACTAGGCCTTCTAAGATGAACTTATTCATCCTCAATTGTTACCACATTCAATGTAGGATGTCAATCCCAAGTTAGTTGTCCTTGAACAAACCTTTCATTGTCTAGCACGTCATTGTATTCACTTTGTATAGATTCCTCGTCACTTTCTATAATAGTCTCAAACATGTTAATGTCAGGCTCAGCTTCTTGTCTCATGGATTCTTCAAGAGCCTGAGCCACTGCACACTGATGAGGAGAATGTGGTCCATCACAAGCAATACACCAGGGAGTATTTTCTATATTATGGACATTTTTCCCTTTTAAGGGATCAGGAGTGTCCTGATTTTGGGCAATTTTAGGCTTCTCATTCTGGGGTTTTCCATCTTTCCAGTTGGTATTATAAGACATGTCATGCAGTCTAGGGGGCCTATCCTACCAGTTATAATGAGGCTTGTCATCTGTTTTTACCTTAGCAGTCATATCCTTCATTGTGATAACCAACTTCTCTATCTTGTCTTCCTCCTTAGCAACTTTATTAGGTTGTTGTTTTGTTTCTTGCCATAATCTACCATCTGTCCTTCTTCCTAACTTCCTGGATGCTTTTCTATTACTTTCTACATTAATGGGAATTCTAAAAGCATCTCTCAAGCTATGTGGATTCTTATCCCTCAGGATGTAGGACATCTTAGAATCAAATGCATTATAATAGGTATTTAAACACATGTTATCATCTAACCTCATCACCTAATATAATCTATACATGGCTTTTTGGAATCTAGCATTAAAATCAATGACCATTTCATTGTTAGATTTTCTGATGTTATTAAACTCATTGAGCATAAAGCTCACATTTGTTTTATCACCATATTTCTCTTGAAAACAATTTTTAAAATCTTCCCATGACCCAATGCTATTAACTAGAAGAGCTCTGTACCAATCTCTTGCATCATCAACCAGGGACTGGACAAACAGTTTCATGATGACATCTTCATCCACTATCTCATAATCATTTATTAGGTCCCCAAAAGATTTTAGATGTTCCTCAGCACTAATTGCATTGTTTCCAACAAATTTATGGAGTCTGTCTCTTAACTCAGTAGGAACATGGTTGGGATATCCTAGGATCCCATCAAAGAACAATTGTCTATATTGCTCTAAATTGATAGGCCTTCTTTGAAAATGGGGAGCAACATTATTATTTCCCATGTTCATTCTAACTTTTGGAATTAATGACTGAGATACTTGGCCATGCTAGTTGTTCATAGGGGTTTGACTAATTGATGTAGTATTAGCAGGCACATTAGGTTGAATCTTAACCAGGGGAAAGGAAATTTGTTGAGGATCAGGCTTATTAAGATCTTCTGATGGAAACGTGATAGGGGGAGCTTTTAAGTAACTAATTTTTCTTTTCACTTCCTAGTTGGCTACTTCCAACTCAGCCTTCTCTAACTCCATTTGTAAATCCTCCTTTTCTTTCCTCATTCTTTCCATTTCTCTCTCATGTGCTGACAACCTATGAGAAATCTCCTCCGCACTTTTAGATCCGATTCCATCATCTACCCATTTCTATTTCCCTTTATCCACATTAGTCCTAAGAAGCTGAGAATCACTAAGAACTTCCTTGTTTGGTTGGACTACTGACCTATATGCTTGCTTGCCTTTGGGGATCAAAACTTCTCTGATCACAGGGCCTTCCTCATCACTCTTTTCCTTTTCTTTAGCTAGCACTTCAAGATCAGCTATTTCTCTAAGAAGCCTATCTCTCTCCATTAGTTTATCTTTGACTTCCTTCTCCTTATTTGCTTCCTTTTGGGCTCTTAGGGAGATTAAATGGTGAACTCTCCTATTCAAATCTTCAATCTCTTGGGACACTTTATCTTCATCAGGGAAATTTTTCTCAGAATCAGATATATTGACTTGATCTATGTCAATCAAACTAATGTTTCCATCGATTGTTCTAGGCACAGAGTGTCTAATTGCATTTGAACTAGTCCTATCTCTTGCAGAGACACTAACATGGGATAAATCTTGATTTAAAGCATGTGCATTATCAATATTTCCAAACAATCCTGAATGGAAAACTAATATATCATGTTCAGAATCTCTGGAAGAAGAATTAGACTTTGCATAAACAGGTCGATCAGGCATCTTACTAGTATTATTATTCTTTTGTACCCAAGCAACATTTGATGGCTCGTGTAACACTAATCTCTTCTGACCTCTTCGTGACTGCTTTGGCAAACCCTCTTGCAAAGTTTCACGAGGATGCTTCTTCATGAATGATCTAGTGTTTTTTCCTCCTTGCATTTTGCTTGTTTTCATTTCTTATTGTACTTCACAAGGATTGGTTCCAAGATAACAGAGTCGCCACCCACTTCTATGGGATTTATGAAAACAAGCTTAGAATGAAATGCTGCAATTCCACAAACACAATGATTTTCTTTGTAAATTTAAGCACAAAATATGCTTCTGGATTCTTAATTTGACTTATCCCATCCGAGACACCACAATATGAATCAAATCTTTCTTAACCAGAAAATTTTAACAATTCATTTACTACCCAGCAGAGTCGCCACTTTTGTTGTCTTCAAAATTTGATTCACTTCAATATCCTTATAATAATATGATAACTTTGTGCAGAAGAGATATTAAAGAGAAGGAAACTTCTAGGACAACATATGAAAAGGTTTTATTTAACCTTCTACACTTCGGACCTACTCTAAGTCCAGGCGGGTATACCTTTGTGAACTAAATTCACACTTTTAAAAGATAAATCCACAGCAAACAAACTGAGAAAACCAGTGGATCTAATCACCCTAAAACTTACTGAAACAAAGGAATGAAAATTGTACTCATATTCAGTATTTGACCTACAAAATATGTAATAAAACAACCTTGATCTATACTAGTGCCTTATCCAAGGTCACAGAGTCATCTAAATTCAAACAATACTCCCCACAAAACAAAATATCTCTACACATCCCATTAGCTTGGCTTCTGCAGATCTCTACATATGCCTGACATACATCAGAATTTATTCATACCACATCAAACTACGCTCATCAAGATTCAAAGTATCCTACAAAGAATTTACTGGTAGAAATAATTCCTGCATATTTAATTCCCCTCCTGAAGAGAAAAGCTAAGAAAAATATCTACGGAAAGTTCCCTTACAACCTTATTCAAACAAAATAACCCTGGATTATTCAGAATGAAATAGTAAACACTTGCAAACACATTTGAAGATGACACAAATTTTAAACTCAAAACTGATTGTCTGTATATTGATATTATCTTCAAGAAAGTATTACAAAAAATTTCAAATATTCTCCATTAAAACATGGAAAAGCTCAAATAAATTTCTGTAGCGTTTTCTTACAATTCTTTGTGCTCCTTTTTTCTACTAGTCCTGGTATCCATTTATAACAAAAATGGATGCACATAGCTTCGGAATTTCCTAGGAGAATTTCTTACAATTATTGCTTCTCAAGAAGAAGTTACAAAACCTTTTGCAAAAACGGTTACAAGTCTTCTTCAACCTCCGCGGCTTCTTCTACTTGTTGTCCCATTGCAACTTCTTCTAACTGTTCTGCATATTGAATGGCATATTTTCTTGTCCACTCATTGTACACATCATCAGTTGGCCATGCGAAGTTAATCACTTTTGCCTTTGCCTTGGTTAACCTTTTCCAGGAATATCTAATATTGTTGAACTCTGAATTGAGAAAACCATAATGAGATTTGATTCTCTCTATCTCCTGAATTGTTACAACAAAAAAGGAAGCATCATGTAAGTCAACAATTCCTTTTACTCTAGCTGATACTTTGGCCTCTAATTCCTTAAGACACACTTGTTTGTCCTTTAATTGATTCAGGCTGACAAAAACTCCTAGAATCAATTCAAAAACCTGATCAGTGTACTCCTTTTTGTACAAGTTGATCTTCCTATCAGCATTGTCTATCTGTTCTGCTAATTTTATTAGATCCTTTGTAGTATCACAAGTGGATTTGATGATAGGATCAGCCCCTGCTTCATCATAAGATACACAAATAAGCTCCAAATCCTACTCTTTAGGCTTCCACTTATCAAAAATAAGCATCAAAATGGCCTTATCTCCATTAAGCTCATTCCACATATCTAAAATCTTGATTATGTTGTTGTACAATAGTGAGGCCCCCATGGTGTCTACAAAACTTGAAATGGTAGCCCTTACCCTTTCTTCATACTTCTTTGCATACAAGGGCTGAGCCTATTTTAAATTCTCCAATTCATGGGGAATGATCTCAACCATTTGAGAACTAGAAGGTGCTAGAGATGGTGGGAACTCAATAATGGGGCTGGTAGGTGGAGGTCTTGCAGGAGAAGAGGAGATCATCAGTGTTGAAGACTCACCTTGATGGTACTGTCCTATCAACTAGCTTTGCAGCTTAGCAATGATGCTATCTTTACCCCTTACCTCTTCCTTAGCATTGTTGTAAGCCTTCAAAATTGTCTCCAACTTGACTAGGAGGTCTGCCATTTCCTTAGCCTCCCTTTATGCTACTGCAACACTAAACTTTGCAGTCTCTAGCATAGTGCTAGTAGCTTCCACTACCCCTGTGTTTTGCACTCTTTTCACAATCATTCCACCAAGGTAACTTGACCCTGGGGTGTCCTTATTTCTCTTTTTCTCATCTATCTTAAGAGACCACATGACTAGTGCAGCATTGTCTTTGCTAAAAGTGATTCCCTCCATGGGTTTGGTTTTTTTTCTCACTGCCTCCAATACCAAGGCATCTGCTATGTCCCACTCAGTTAGAATGAGTACTCTAGTTTGTGCCACCATATCTCTTCCTTACTTAGGAGTGATGGTCTTAAACTCATCTATCATTTCTTGTTTTATTTCCTCCTCAACCACAGTTGGATCTCTATGAGGCTGCTCACCTTTACTCTTTTCACACCTTGCATTGTATTTGTCAATGTTTTTCTTCCATACAAATTGCATGAATGCTTCTGATGTAACAAAGTTGTTACCAGCCAAGAAGTCCTCACTGGCCTTTTTGATCTCAGGATCCCACTCCTGGCCCTTTAATTCATTGGTAGTGATGTTCATCTCAGCAGCAAGGGGCTCTTCTAGCATTCCCTCTTCTACTTCATCATATGTGTAAACTATTTCTCCCAGACTGCCTAACTGTATCATTTGTTCAGCTGCTACCTATTCATCTGCTATGTGAATAGGGGATTGAGATGGAGAGTACAAGGCTGTATCAGATTGTATTTCTTTTCCTACTCTCTACTTCTTTTGGCTCTCTTGGATTTCAATGACATCTTGTCTCTTCCTCTTTCCTTTAGAGGTAGAGGGCTCCCCTGTTGTAGGCATCAGCACACTATAATTAAACTTCTTGTGCAATGTATAGTCACTAGGAGGGATTGCTCTAGTGGAGGCAGACCTACTTAGAACCATTCTTGCCCTTTTAGGGTTTTTTTTAATCACAACCTCCCTTTTTTCTTTCAGAGTCTGCAGTACATCCTCAAAGCAAAGAATTAGGAACTTAATTTTCTCCTCAAAAGGGAAAAAGCTAGACAATGGGTCATAACTAGTATCAAACTGATGTACAAAGTCTAAGGCCTTTTTATAAGCCACCCACTTTTCCTTCCTCAACTCCTGCTCATCTAAGTCAAACTCATTTCTAATGAGGTCTTTAGGAAAGTGGAATTGATGGGGTCTACCTTTGCATATTGCTCTCTTTCTAAACATGCCATTAAAGAAATCTTCAGGATCGACACACCTAGATACTGCAGTTGACAAATGATAAGGTTTCAGAAAATCCTCAAAACAGTTCCAACCTCCCTTGGTTATTACAAATTGGTGGGCTATAGTAACCGTAGGGAAAATAGTCCCTTTACCCCTGCCTGTTAGGTCTGCCTCTTGCACACTACCAATTTGTCTGAGGACTTCTACAATTCCCACTTTGAGAGGGACCTGATAGGGCAATAAAAATGGAGTGCCTCTGAAACCAAATACTCTGAAAACTGTGGAGACGGGGTATAAGTAAATATCACCCCAATTATGGACAATTTTTATATTTTCTGCAAATTCTTTTGGTCTAATAAATTCCAAAAGAACCTTGGGGATTCTCAGATTTTTTGAACAGAGGAGAGTCCTAATCTTTGATGCAAAACATTTATCAAATTTTATGAAACTAGCATCATCTCTGTCCCATGACAGCACTGTACTCCATAATTGCACTGGCATCTTTTCTCCATCTTTCTCTTTTAAAAGATCCATCCCACTTGCAAAATAATCACCACCTTTCATAAAAAATAGATGCATGAGGAGGGAATACCATCCAAAAGGCCTATCAACCTTCCCATTCTTTATTCCTATCAACCCTCCATGGATAACATTAGTAATAAAGGAAGCATAATCAAAAGTTACAACAAGAGAAGGATTCAAAATCTGAGCGATCATTAGCATGTAATGATTGGGCATATTTGCCTCAGCATCCTCTCCTAACATCTGGCAGAGTGATCAATACAGTCCCTTAGCCCTAAGCATGAACAGATTCAATGTGAAGGGCTCTTCAGTGTTGGGTCCTACAATTGTCAACCCACCTATCTTCACAAAGAATTATTTAAGAGGCCCATTTCTAAGGTGGTTCCTCTGTGCACTGTATACTTGAGCTAATGACTTAAAATTAATAGGTTCTAGAAAATTAATAAACTCATTAAGCCCAAAAGCACTTATGAATTCCTAATTATTTATTTCAATAAGGGCTTTCTCATTTATATCTCTAATGCTCCTTGTGACTGGATCATAATTATGTGCAATCTTAGTTAGGAGATCCATATGCATGAATACTCCTAGAACTACTAATTTGTCCACATCAAACTCATAGATACTGTTCTGCGGGGCTGGAGAATTTCTCATGCCAAATCCAACTTTGAACAACCCCAATCCAGACAACCCAACCTGTGGGTCTCTCAACTAGTTACCCTTGTCATATAACCCTTCTCCTATCTTCAAATGAGGAGCTCTTGGCACTAGTTCTTTCACTTTTGATGCCTGATTAGTTGACAATGTCAACTGTTCGAGAAAATCATCACAAATGTCCCTTTCCTGTTAATTAAGTTTCCGTGAGAATTCTCTCTTAGGTACCATCTTAAAATATGCAAGCAATTAAACTATTACCCCCAATTGGTTCTATGACAAATCAAGACCTCAATTAAAACAAACTGCTAAGGAATTACCACACAAAAGTACAAGAAAACCTATTTTTAGCTTGAAGGAATCCACTCTGCAACTGAATGAATTTGCTCTGTATTTGAAGAAAATAGCTCTGCAACCGCTCCTCTGCAACAATTCTTTGGAATGATACCTTCACTCAATTGATATGAGATCATATATGGTACTCAGGCTCTTAACTGGGACATTGATACTGCATGCTTCGGTCGTCCCTTCAATATTGAATTCATGAGAGAATTCAAAATTTTCGCTCCAATGGGTCACAACACGCCTGCACATTTTTCCTCTTCACTCTTTCGCTGTTTTGCAAAGCATAACCTTTGGGAAATTTTATTAAACGAAATCATGCCAACCATCCGATCAAATGAAACTTGATCGATCTTTACACTGACTTAACAGCTTTGCCTTAGCACCGAGCCCTACCTCCTTTACGCCATTTCACAGGCTTTATCCTCTGAGCACTTTTCTTTCGTGAAACTGAGCTAGGCGTTAGATGGAACTTTAATTGCTCAGCGTTTAACTCTTACCAAGACCGTCAGCTTCTTTATTAACCGTGCCTTTATCTTGACGGCTAGCAGTCTTTCGCTATTTCACATAGCTTAAACCACTTTCAACTTTGGGCCACAAAACAACGCGAAGCGTTGGATCAAATCGGAGATGGCCATCCTTTAAGGGAGACCTTTATGCTTGCTTCACTTATGCCACTCTTTCATTGTTTACCGAATACCATGTTGCAGTCAACCATTAGCTTTGGAAAACTCTTTGAGTTTAGTTCAACGTCAGCCACGTGTCTTTCCCTTATAACTGTCGGTTACACCTTAGTGGGCCCTCAATTTCTTCAAAGACCACGTGTCAATCAACATGTCACCATCTAACATTACACTTGGACAAACCTTCTCTTCCTTTCACTATTTCGCAAAGCATATCCTTCGGTTGGTTCGCAACCACGAAACAACACGAGCCCTTGGATCAAAATGGAGTTGATCCCCTTTTAACTTCATGCTTTATCTGTCTTCAGGGCCCTAAAACCTTTTCGCTATTTCGCTGGTTTTAAAACATGAGCACTTTACCATTGCGAACTTACGCGGGCCGTTAGATTATTCTTAACTTGCTTGATGCTTAACAACTTAACTGAATCCGACAGACGTGGGCCCTATGACTCAGCTCCATCCACCTGGCATCTAGTCATTCCCGAACTGACATGTTCACCTTTTATTCGCTGAGAGGACACATCTGATTCCACCTCATCCTTGACACTTGTATTTGCCAGGTCATTTCTTATCCCACGACATGACTCACCTCTGGGACCCACCTTTTAATCCTTAGACCCGACTTACTGACTATTTTGACCTTCTGCCACATGCCATCATCTTACTCGCCATCTCGACCAACTAGACTACCTGCTTGGAGTGCCATGTCATTTTGCTACTTCGCAAAAGCTAACTGTCAAGCATCGTTCTCCTATGAAGCTACGCTAACCGTCAGATCAAATGAGACTTGCGCATCTGTTATGCTCTTATTAAAATTCCCTTTTTCGTGAGCCAAAAAACATTTTCGCTATTTCACAGGGCATAACCTTCGAGCATCTATCAGCCACGAAACAGCACGAACTGTCAATCTCTCTTAAACCTGATCACCTTTTAGCTATTTGAAAAGTCTTCGCTACAAGGTCCCGCCAAACGTTTTTGCCATTTCGCGAAAGGTATTTCACTTGCAAGTTTCGGTTGCGAACTAACGCCAACCGTTAGATCTTGAATGAGATGAAGCGTTTTTAAACCGGACCAAATGCGCCATTGAACATGCTTTTCCCTTTCGCCATTTCATAAGTCTTAAACCACGCACAACTTTGCCTAACGAAATAGCAAAAACCATAGATCCATCTGAGAGTTGCGTACAACTTACCGGGCCTGACAACATTAGGAAGAAAAAACATAAGGCATAAATTTTTATGATTAATTCAACAACTGCCTAGGCAGATGACAAGGGGGAACACCTCTTACAACCCCAAGACCCATTACTTAAGTGAATAAAGTAACGCAGGAATAGAAACCAAAGGGTTTTTTATCAAACATTGAACGATTTAAAATTAAAACCCTAAAACCTTAAGACCTAACACAGGCTTGAAGCAGTTGATAGTGTGTCTGACTCAAAATTTCAAAAAACTTAGCCAATTATGTTTAAGAAAAACCCATATCTTAAACAGTGATAACAACTTGCAAGTAAGTAGTAATGAAAGCTTTAATTATAACAAAAGTTCAATAATGGTTTATATTTTATTCTCTTTTTATGTCATTAACTAAAATATGTACGTATTGTTTTTACAACAATTTATCCGCCCTCATGAATGTCGTTCCTACAATCAAGGTGTTGCAGGATCAGGTGATGATGATTTTCTTGTATTATCACTTGCTTGGCTTATTACTCTGAGTACCCAAAACACATCATACTTGATACTATCAATTTTCAAAATAAAGGTTCATCCTTGTTTACAATTCTTGCACTTTTCATATATTTAATGTTTTATATATTTAATGTATTATTCTTTAGGTGTTGTCAATGTTACTATGCAAATGCTGATGCCGCCTCATCAGAGGTAACCCTCACCTGTATTGCCGATTGCAATGTCAGCAACACATAGCATGTGGACATCCTCTAGTGCACGTCATATTGGCCCGCCCACTGTTGGTAGATCCCTCTTTTTCTCTATCTTCTGTCATGTGTTTATTTCCCTTCAAGCATTCTTTCTTGAATTCTAATGCCATTTCATTGTGGATTCATTTTTGTAGGAGGAGATGCACATGAGGATGTGTCATAGGTGACTACTGCTGATAACATAGCATTGTTTCCCACATCTTCTCGTATTGCTAGTACGGGAACATTGTAGGCCACATTCGTGGTGAGCGACGAAGAAATGCTTCCCTTAAAGATACAAAAGGTTCCAGGTACTTTAAAATTATTATTATTTATACTCTAATTGTAATTTACTTTATGATCACTCATTTTGGACTAATATTGATCCCATGAATTTTTTGCAGGCAATGATATTTTCTATAAACATCTTAGTGACATTGCATTGCAGATATTTGGGCCCACCATACGTAAAAGGTGGTACATCATATGTGAACTAACCCTTATCCACTTTTGATTTCATATCATTGCTAGAATACTTTTCCTTTGATCCATTTCTTGAAGTGTAATAAATGTAGCTTCAGTTCATTTCTAGATCTAACAGGTTTTTTTTTGCTTTAAAAGGTGGAATGCCCAAGAAAAAGGGTTAAAAGATGAATTGACAAACCAAATGGTTGAGTGGTTTGGAAATGACACCTTTGACAAAACCAAGCTCCTTGAAAAAGCTGGCACATATCTAAAGTATGTGAGGGACCAATACAGGACCCATTTGGAGAGGAACCTAAAGTACGAGTGTCCCCCCATGATTCCAGAGAGGGAGTGGAAGGACCTGATTTTAGATGCCAAGGAGAGAATTGAAAGGAAAAAAGGAAATACACCAGTAGACGCTAGAAGAAGGTATGGGATACTATTAAAAATGAAATTATGTACTAATTAATTACTCTTTATGTTTATATAATCTAACATATTTCAAACTTTTTATAGACTGAGTGACACATCAAAGGCAACCAAGGCAAGGCAAGAAAAGAATGGGCAACACAAACTCGGCTCTAGTGGTTACATGAAACTTGCTGCACAAATTGTAAGTATCTCATGTAAACTCCCATATTGTCTCAAAATATTAATAAATTGCAAACGTTTTTTTTTTATCAAACAATGCAAGCAAAATTCATGGTACCAAGAAAAAATGCAGGGCTCTGAATTCAATAGAGAACCCACAGAAGATGACAAGAGAATTTCCTACCAGCAAGGCTATTCAGTTGTGGCTGATCGGCTACGAGAATTGAGTGGGCATACACAACATTCGAGTGCATCCGTCACATAGGTAAATATGGTAAATGGAAGTTGTTTCAAATTGAATACTTTACCAATAATCTAATTGATGTTGAGTTCCAACATAAAGTGCCTATATTTGTTTTAAATACGCAAGCAATGATAACAATGTGCATGTCATTGGAATGCAGCCTGCTAATTGTGAAACACCACCTACACATGAAGGTCTGGATGTGCATCCCAGTAGTGGAGGTATTCATTTGCTATTCAAATTTATTTATTTAGCTATTAATACAATTAAACATCTTAATTTGTAATTAGAGTAGTAATGCAACCTTTCTTGTTAATATTTTAGAGCATGTAGTTGGTGGTGAGCAAGTGGAGCATGATCTGGGTACACAACCTCAAGAACGTGATGTTCCCCACTCAGGTGAAGAGGACCATGGTGTTCAGCATGTTGAGGTTGAGGCTACACAAAATGATGTGGCCCCATTAGGTAAAGAGCACAACAATTATGTTCTCTAAATTAATGAAATACTTGTAACAATAATAAAAAATAAAAAAAATTGAATTTAACCCATTTCTTTGTTATTGCAGAGGACCCCCCTTCACTTCAGTGTCCTCGTCCTTAGTATAGGACTAGGCATACATTGAGATCACGAGCAGTTGGCGGAACATCTGTAGAGGGGGGAAATGATGAAGACACTGATGTTCCACTTAGTCTTTTCATAGCTTCAAAGAAAAAAAAAAGAAAGAAATGATTGTAATCTAACTTATTTGATGATGACTGATTTTTATGTGTTAGTGAATGTAATTATGTGCTAATTAATGGTTATGGATGATATGTGTTAATTAATATTGATGAATGTTGCGTGTTAATTAATGTTAATCAATGTTATGTGTTAATGAACATTATGTGATATTAATGAATGAATGCTATATTTTATTAATGGTAGAAATAATTAATGAATGAATGTTATAAGATGTTAACGAGGAATTTAGAGTGATGTTGGGGGGGGGGGGGGGGGGGGAGGGGCCAAATGAGCTTCCATCATCACGTGGCTGGCCCTGTTAAGTAGAGAATATTAAACTATTCTCGAAACCAAGCGAAGCTCAACAAGGTAACACACTTTTCAATATTTCATTATGTTGCACAGTTAATCTTATTGAATAATGTATATTGAATATTAATTGCAGGTTCCAACAGAGCCAACACGAACAACAACACCACGAGTTGCTGGGTATAATGAAATCCCATATTGTCTTGTCTTTACACGAATAATATGAATTGATTCTAGTGTTGATATCCAAGGTGGGACTGCAAAAGTTATGAATATGCCTCATCCTTGTAAGTTTTTTTATTACAACTCCTAATTCTTGAGACTAAACTTTTTGTTCTTGATGTTTTTCACTAGTTGTCATAACCTCTGACTTTGATGCTTGTGCCTTAATAGAACTAGATGTTTCTTGCATGCATACTTGGTCAAGGACTGCATTATGATGCTATAGGGCTACAAACTAAGATTATTTATTGTATTGAGTTGCACATTTGACATGAGTTTCCCTATGACTGCTATGCACATTTATGTATATACATTATTTCTAGTCTATATATTGATATTAATTTTGAGAAAATATTACAAAAATCAGAGTATTCTCCATAAGACTAGAAAAAAGCTCAAATAAATTTCTGCAGTGTTTTCTTACAATTACTTGTGATCATTTTTTTAGGAGTCCTGGTATCCATTTATAATAGTATGGATGCATACAAGCTTTGGACCCTTCAAAAGAAAGTTTGTTACAAACAACCAGTCATTTTCAAGAAGCGGTTATAAGTCCTTTTCAGCATCTACGGCTTCCTCTACTTGTTGTTCTGTTGCAACCTCCTGTAACTGCTCCCGAGCATCTTCTTTATGTCCCATATACTTATCTTTCCACTCCTAATACACATCATCACTAGGCCAAGTACAACTAGAAATCTTTTGTTTCATATCTTCTAGCCGCTTCCAAGTGACTCGTACATGCCCAATCTCTGTTTCTATGAAACCATAATGAGATTTCACTTTTTCAATTTCCTCAATTGTTTGGACAAATAAGGATGTGTCATCAGTACTAATAATCTGATTGATCCTTAGGGATAAATTGTGGTCCACCTCCTTTAACAAAGTCTTCTCTTCCTTTAGCTGGACAGGGCCAATGAAACCTCCTAGAGACATTTTCAAATTTATGATTTGAATATTGTTTCCTATACAGTTGGGCTTTTCTTTTTATACCTTCTCTTTCCACTAAAATAATATTCATCTCTTTTATAAACTCACATGTGGACCTTATATTGTCATTCTCTTCTGCATCTGCATGGGAAGAACACGTGAGCTCTAACTCTTTACCTCTAGGCACCCACTTATTCAAGATTGGTTCCAAAGTGGCTTCTTCTCTCAATTTGATCAAAATCTCAAGAATCCTCTTCATATTTATGTATACATTGGAGGTTTTGATTGAGTCAGCAAACTTCAAGATGGTGGCTTTCACCTTCTCCTCATATTTGTTTGCATACAATGTCTGAGCTTGTTTCAATTTTTCCAACTCATGTTGGACATTTTCAGGTAATTGGGAACTAGAAGGCATAGGAGAAGGGGGATATTCAATGATGGGACTAGTAGGAGGGGGTCTTGCTAGAGAGGAGGCTATCATGAGTGTAGAAGATTCACCGGGATGATATTGACCTGCCAGTTGACTCTGCAGTCTAGCAATTATGTTGTCTCTATTGGCTATTCCTTCTTTAGCATCATTGTAAGCTTTTAAAATAGTCTCCAACTTCAATTGGAGATTAGCCTTTTCTTCTGCCTCTTTCTCTGCCACCGCAACACTGAATTTTGCAGTCTCTAGGACTGTGCTTGCAGCTTCCACTACCCCTGTGTCTTGGACTCTTTTAACTATCATGCCTCCTAAGAGGTTAGAATCTGATGCATCCTTCCTTCTTTTGTTTTCATCCTTCTTTAAAGACCACATGACAAGAGCAGCATTATCTTTGTTGAATGTCACTCCATCCATAGGCTTTGTTTCTTTCCTCACTGCATCAAGCACTAAGGCATCAGTTATATCCCATTCAGGGAGAATCAACACACCAGCCTTTGCTACCATTTCTCTTCCTTTCTCAGAGGTGATTGCTTTGAACTCCTCCATCATTTCTTGCTTAACCTCTTCTTCTACCTGAGTTGTATTTGTAGACACCTAAAACTGTCATGTCTAATTAAATAAATATCTTTATTTATTTATTTACTTTAGCCTAATTCTTCTATTAATTAAATAAATCCTTATTTATTTAATTAATTCATTTGTCCTCTTCTAGCCTTATTTCTCATTTAAATAAATACATTTATTTATTTAAATTATCCTTTTCCTAAATTAAGTAAATATCTTATTTATTTAATTGATCCCACTTCCTCTATTAATTAAATAAATCTTTATTTATTTAATTAATTCATTAACCTTTTCTACCCATGACACATATCATTCATCTCTTAATTCCTACACTACCTACCCTCTCATTATTTTATTATTTTCTCTACCTACCCTCTAATCGTAGCCGACCATTTATCTTTTACACCTCTCAATCTTATCCCTCCATTTCATATGGCGTCTTCTATATAAGAGGATTAACTTCCTTCATTATCAACCCTAATCAATCTATGCATCCTAAATAACTCACTATGCATTCAACCCCAATGATTACTCGACTACACTACACTTTTGAACTTTCATATGCGATCCTACTTGCAACCACATTTCCGTTCTTTGTTGAGCTCTTGTGCACATAAAATCTGAGAGCAAATATATCAAGCAAGATCAATGGAGATAGGAAGAATGGAGATCAAAACCCTATTGGACATGTGATGGTATAATCTTTGTGATTTCATTTGATTTGCATTGTCTTAGGTAATCTTCATATGTTATGGTGGATCTTTGTTGTTGTTAGGCTAGGGTTTTGTGGTTGAATTCATTTAGCCTTTCAATATTGTTGTATCCATTTTCACCATATACATTTTGGCACACCCCGTGGGACATGGATTTTTGTTAGATCTATGTTTTTTGCAAATTTTTCTAACCCTATATTGTTGTATTGTAAAACAATTTGGAGAATAACCTTGTGCAGCTAGGGTTTTGGACACAAAATCAAGATCTTGGAGAGATTTGATCATATCTCACAAACGGTTTGGAAATTTTGCACCAAATTATTTTTCAAGGTTGAAGACAGTATCAGGAGCTCTTAAAAAAAAATTCAGATCTATTGGAGTATATTTTAATTTTCTATGAATTTTTTATGAATTTTCATAAAAAATAAATTTTGAGAGCAAATGAGCAAATTTTTTGGATTTTCTTACATTTTTGGAAATCTCTCATAATTATACAGAGTATTTGTTCTTTGTGATTTTAATTTTGATTCAAAATATTTTCCTAAAAATTGATCTTTAAAAATTAGGATGTTTCCTTATTTTGATCAGATTTCACAAACGACTTTGAATTTTGGCATCAAATTCTTTGTGTAGGTCAAGAAAAGTATCAAAAGGATTTAGTAAAAATTTCAGATTTTTTGGATTAGATTTTCATTTTATATGAATTTTTTATGAGGTTTCATAAAAAATTAATTTTGAGAGAAAATTAGTGAATTTTTCGGATTTTCTTACATTTTTGGAAATCTCTCAGAATTATACATAGGATATATTCTTTGTGATTTTAAATTTTATGCAAACTCATTCCTCAAAAATTGGATCTTTGAAAATTAGGGTTTTGCATTATTTTACTCATATCTCACAAACTACTTGTATTTGTTGTAGAAGTTTTTTTATGCAAGTTTGGAAGACCATTAGGACTCTCCGATAAAAATTTCAGATTTTTTGGATTGATTTTTCATTTTATATGAATTTTTTATGATTTTTCATAAAAAATTAAATTTTGGAGCAAATTAGCAAATTTTTTGGATTTTCTTACATTTCTGGAAATCTCTTAAAATTTTACAGGTGGTCTTTTTTTATGATGAATCAAATCTTTGAATTGGTCAACAAAATGCATTATTGAAGGCCCCTATTTCACAAAGTCTTTTGGATTTAAAATTTACCTAACTTGTGTGCTTGCAGGAAGGGGTGAGTATTTCAAACAATCCAAACTACTAACAAATCTTTGTTGCAAGACCTTGACAAGGATTTTCTTTTGATTTTCATTGTGTGTCTTGTTTTCATAGACTAGCAAACACTTCAATTGGTGCATTAAAATTGAACAATTGTCTTTTGTGTCTTGAGCAATAGGCTATTTTTGTTTAATATTTAGAGGGCCTGTCTCCCCGTGTCGAGGAGAGAACGACCCAAGTGGTAGCAAAAGAAAAGCCATCTTCTTCCAAACCACTATAAACAACTGTATTCATGGTGGAAACTATGGATAACGTGTGTTGATTAGTTCATACCGACACTATGTCTCCCCATAAACTCGTTTGATCAAATTTATTTGATCATTTGTAGGGTGTAACCCCTATTGGCTGGGAGCCTTCTGTATTTACAGAGCTGAAAGTGCTGCATGTATGGCCACATGAGCGGATGCCCTTACTAGCACCTTTTTGTTTTAGAAGCCAAAATCCTTCTAGTTGTTGGGACAGGAGATCAGACCTCTGGTAGCGGCCCACACACATACGGTTCTTAGTAGAGATACAAAGTTCACCACGGGGAGTTTTCGTGGGGACTGATGCTTGGCTACCCTGAGAAGTGAGTGTCGAGGGTGGAGCCAATGGGGTCAAGCATCTAAGTATCTGCTCTGAATAGCGTAGCCTCGGGGGAAACTCCATGTGGGATCAACAACTATTGTCTTGGCTAGCCATAAGAATTGTGCTTGACTTATTTTGAACAATCAAACATTCAAGACCAAACATTAAAACATTGTGTCTTTTGTGTCTTCAAGTGTTTGCAAAACAAATTTTACATCAAACAACACACTTTTTTTTGAGTCTAAACACTTGCAAACATTGAGTCCTTATCAACATTGTGTCCTCTTGTCATGAAAAACAGTCAAAAATTCAGATTTGGTCACAACACAACAACTTCACAAATTGGAAAAATTTACAGTCCAACAAACGAGAGCAATCAGTTTCAAAATTCTTGAGCTTCCTAAGCTATCTCTTCAGGTTTTCATCTAGCATTCAACCTATCTTTGGGTCTCACAAAGTTCATGATTGTTTTACATTACATTCACATTTGTCTAAACTTGAGTCAAAAGGTCACTTGCTTGTCCTCATCATACTTTGTCAACACACTACATACAACAACATTTTGCTAAGTGGTCCCTCATCAAGGTTACCACCTTTGGGTTTCATTTGGTCTTACTTAGAGTCAATGTCAACTTACCTCATCAAGAGAAACTATCATCTCTTTGGAAGTCACACCTACTCTACTACATACATACTTGGTCTTACACTTTGGACATTGCAAGTACACCTCAGATTCATTTACATTCCATCCAACTCTTGGTCTTCCATACTCAAACATCTTGGTCAAAACCTAGTTCATGGTTGAAACCCGTTCCCAAAAATCTAGGAGAGAAACTAAAGAGGCTCAAGAGTCCACAAACATGAGTTCTTATGAGTATGACAATGATATCTTTTTCAATTTTGATCATACTACATTACCTGACATGGATGCTTATAGAAACATTCCAAATGTTGAGAACATGGACACTACAAACAACAATGATACACACAATGACAATATGGACAACTTCTCCATACATTCAGTAGAAGTGGAAGACACCATTATGAATCCCCATTTCAATCGATTGGTTAAGGAAATAATGAGGAGAGATAGACAATATTTTCTACAAGTGATGGCACAAAGTGGAACCAAGATCCCTCATGATTTTGACATGTCTCAAATAATGGAAAATCGACCTTTGCAACAAACTCACTCCAAAATGGATCAAAGGAGGCCTAATAGTGGAGGCAATAGAGGACCACATATGGTGCCTCAATCACCATCATCTTTGTTTCAAAAACCAGAGGTCCAACATGCACATGGTCAAGCATATGATACTCACCTTCGCAGACCATTATGGAGGTCTTATGCAGAAAAATATGCTCAATCACATACCAATGCTAAGGATCAACCACCAAAGGAATTGGATATTCAAAGGCATGCTCAAAATTTGGACACAAGGAAACCCCGCATCAAATTTGGGGGCAACACACTAGAACAAACTCATGGCATGCCTATAGAGTATGGTATATGTGGACAAAGCAGATATTCCATTCCTCATCATGACTTTATACCAAGTGGTCCATATACGTAGCATCATTATAGACCTCCTCCATATGAACATGTGTATGATCAATATCATCCATACATGCAACATGCTCCTCCTCCACTTGGTGCCTCAAGCATGGGGTATGGTCCAAGAAGTCGATCTCCACCTAAGAATAATTTGGAACAGCAAATCAAGGACTTACAAAAGAAAATGGAGGAAATAAATACACCAAAGCCAACTTACACAATGAGAGACATATGTCCCTATCCATTTGACAAGAGCATTCCAATGCCTCCATTTCCTACACACTTTGTGATGCCTAAGTTTGATAAGTATAGAGGAAAAGGAGATCCTAAGGCACACATAAGATAGTTTTTCACAACTTGCATTGAGGTAGCTTCAAAAGAGACATATTTGATGAGATTATTCCCACAAAGCCTAGGTGATCAAGCTATGGAATGGTTCTCCCAACTCCCACCTAGAATTAAGACATGGGGTGACTTAGCAGAGGCATTTATCCAACATTTCTCCTACAATATAGAGACAGACATATCAGTCACTACCTTGTGCAACACCAAGCAAAAGGATGGAGAATCTTTTTCATCATTTTTACAAAGATGGAGGAATTTAGCTAGCAGATGCTCTTGTGAAATTCCACAAAAACAAATGGTAGAAATGTTTACCCAAAATGTTAACAAAGACATTGGTTATGATCTAAGAAAAGCTTGTTTGTCCACCTTCAAGGACATCATTGAAAAAGGCTTAGCAACAGAGAAGGTCCTAATTGAACAAGGAGTCATTAAGATATTCAAGGAAAACAAAGATGACTTTAAAGGAAAAAGACAAGCCAAGATTTTGGAATAAAAACAAGAACACAATCAATGATGGTGTTGTTGATGCCAATACGGTACGACCAAAAATCATTTTTTCTGGATCAAGTTCTACAAACAATCAAGTGAATACTCAAACAAATTCAAAGTCACGAAGGAAGTACACCCCATTGGGAGAAGCACTTGAGTCAGTTTTCAAAAAGCTAGTGGCAAACAAGATAATAACAATTCCAGATCTACCTCCATTTGAGCCAAAGGTCAAACCAAATTGGTGGAGTGATGATGAGTATTGTGAATTTCATAAAAGAAAGGGACATAAAATAGGAAATTCCCATCGACTGAAGAACATCATACAGGATCTTATTGATAGAGGTGACATTGAGATTGAAGGACATTCCTCCAATCAAGAACATGAAATGTTTAAGGAATCGTTCCCAAAACATGACAAGGGAAAAGCTAAAGCCACAGATGACCAAACCAACTATACTAGAGCATCTTATAACTATGATTCAACTATCAATCACATCTTGATGGACAATTATGTCTCTACCATTATCATCAAGGACAAAACGCCTGAGAATTCTACCCAAAGACCCAAGATTGTCCTAAAAGGCATTGGATCTTCTTTCGAACCTACCTCTGAATCTAATGTTACAACTCATCGAGGTAAATTCACTTTGCAAGGTGCTCCATCCAAAAACATAGCTTCCTCATCAACCAAACCTGAGTATGACCTTGTAGAACAGTTGGGGAAGACACCCGCACTTATTTCCATCCTTGAGCTTTTATGCATATCCCCCGCACATAAAGCTATTCTTGATAAAATCTTGAGAGACACTTCTGTCCCTACTGATCTGAACGTGGACTAGTTTCAAGCCATGGTGGGATAACTTTCCATCCACACTCCCTTACATTCACAGAAGCCGATGATGCCTCCGTAAGTTAGCCACATAATGCACCTTTACACATTGAAGCCTTCCTACACAAACATCAAATAAAACAAGTCCTGATAGATGGAGGAGCAGGTCTAAACATTTGTACATTGAGCACTATTAAACAATTGGGATATTCAAATAAAGCTATGAATTCTACAAACAAAATTACCATCAAGGCATATGATGATGAAGAGTGTTCATCCAAAGGCACAGTCACCTTGCCTCTCAGAGTTGGACCAGTTACAAAGGATGTGGTTTGTCATGTCCTAGACCTCGATCTCACATACAACATATTGCTAGGATGTCCATGGATTCATGAGATGAGTGCAGTCCCATCTACATATCATCGATGTATCAAGTTTCCACACAATGGAGTTGAAGTAACCATCAAAGCTGACCCAAATCCATTCATATATTGCAACAATCTGTGACCTAGATCAGAAATAACAATTCCAGTTAATAGAGAAGCAACTCCATCCTTGACATATGTGGATCCAAAATCCTTGAAACCTTCAGCATCAAAACAAACAGAGCTCAAAGAAAAGTTCAAGTTTAAAGACCTGGGATGTGGTGAGTATATCTTTCATGTTGATCAACTCCCACTATCTGCTAAGACATTCAGTCAACAAGAACAAACTACAAAAAAATTGCAATGCCAAGGAATTGGGTGTGAACCACCTAGTGTTGTGGCTACTAAGTTTGAATGCAAATCTCCTCTAGTGGTGCAGGCAACTCTTGATGTCAATAGTCCTAAGAGTGGTTCCAACAAAGAATCTATTGAGTGTATCACCAGCACTCTTGAGAAATCACATAGCCTTACCATATCATCCGATCATTCCATTTCCACTTTGCTCCTAGACTTGGATCAACAAGAATTAGAAAAGACCTTACTAATTGGGGATAAAAAAATCAATCTTTGAAAAGAAAAATCTAAAAGTAAAAAATAAAGAGAAGTCCTTTAGTCCAAATCAAAATCAAAAGCTATTGGACTCTGCAAAAATCAAAGTCAAGGATAAAAATCCTATGAAGAAAAAAGAGCAAGAGTTGATCTCCCCTAATATCAAAATAACCGGGGGCAAAAGTTCTAAATTTTTAAATCAAAAAGCATACTTGTTGATCCTAAGTCTCCATCATGCTATCCTACTTTCACTTCTTTTTGCAACCATAAGCGTTCATTCCTCATCCACTTGTTTCGCACATCCTTTCCCTTCTAGTGATACATCATGGACCTTTAATGGAACTTCCTCGAAGGACTTTGTTATCAGGGATGCCCAAACTTCTTCAGGTGACACACATACGGGCCTGTGTAGTCCACACACTAGTAATTCTATCTCAGTTCCTTTATCAAGGATGATAGTCACTCAAGCTACACATAATTCAGTCAAGGAAAAATGCAGTTACAATCACAAGATAAAGCCTCACACATTTGAGGTAGGTGACTTGATTCTTAGAGAAAATCCTAAAAATCAACAAGACAGAGAGAAGAAGGGCAAGTTCGAACTAAACTGGCTTGGTCCTTACATCA
Organism: Cryptomeria japonica; assembly: GCF_030272615.1. NCBI lineage: Eukaryota > Viridiplantae > Streptophyta > Pinopsida > Cupressales > Cupressaceae > Cryptomeria > Cryptomeria japonica. Next base: position 520,104,294 of record NC_081412.1, on the reverse strand, counting down.
TCATAATAGCGTATGGATCTGGTACATATCAGCTCTCAACTACAGAGGGTGAACCTTTGGAGGATCCTATCAACAACATGCACCTTCACATGTTTTACACATAGCTCTTCAGAGTATCCTAATATCAAAAATACAAAAAAATCATAAAGCATAAAAAATCGTTACTTGGTGAAAACCTGGCAAACAGGCGCCTTGTGACACACACAAAAAAATAAATTGAAAAACAAAAACAAAAATTCATCCAATGGTGAAAACCGGGTCACCGGCGCCATGTGTAGGGACATTGCTCCTCCCTCCTTCAGGATTCCATCTCATCCTTTCACTTTGCACACACTCACAACCTATTCATCCATAATAAACTTTACACATTCCCATCATGGCTTGTTATTGATCTACCTAAGATTGGTTAGCCATTCATAATAACCCCCTTTTCACCCTTTCCATCCATAATAAATCAGCTCCTATCTGTGGCTAAGGCAAATCCTACATCTAGTGATGGGTGTGGAACTGAGAGCATCGCACGTTTCGAGGAGTACAATTTCTTCAGTATATCCACGCACAATCCGCAATAAAGAAACATTTGAATCACACAATCCACAATAAAGTTTTGTCTTCTTCGCAATAAAGTATCAGTTTCATGGATTCAGTCAGTTTCAGATGAGACACAACAACAACAATGGGCTTCAACAAATCAAATATTTCAACAGACTCAGACAACATTACGGTTCAGTGCTATCTATCTATTTGTGAAAGTAAACATTGTGACCACAATCAAATAAGACTTATACAAGTGACAAGAGACACTAAATTTGAGGACTACACTGGATGTTGGTGTCGAGTCTTGGTTTTCTTTTGATTTTATCTTTTGGTGACATGTCTTTTAACTTTTCCAGGATGTCTTTGACTAGAAAAGCAAGGATGGGGTATCATCACCTATTTGTATTTGTTGTCTGTGGATTGTCTCTTAGTAATGCTATGACTTGTCCAAGGATATGAGGACACTGTGAGTCTAGTGTGAACTAGGGCATTCTGTGTTTGCGACTGTCTGATCTCCATGCAAACAGGTACAATGACTTTCTGGGTCGAACATATGCCTCGATTGTCATAACCTCTTTTGCCATAATAAAGCTCAATGATGATAACGCACAAGAAGCTCTTTCACTTTCATATCTTCTATCTTCCATCCCCCTTTCTTGATTGACTTCCATCATCCTTCTTGAGTTCGTGTAGCCTGCTATCACATGACTGAGTATAATGACATGCCAAAAATATTTGCATTTCATGTAGTTTTCACCTGCATTACCACATGTAATCATTTCATACATACATACATATAGATATCACAATTGCATCACATCCTATACACAACACATATTAGCACATTTTATATTTGCATCGTCATATCCATCTACATTTCATACATTCACATTCACATATGTATAACATATAAAACATAAAAGAACAAAAATATGGCATTTCATCATGTACATATTTGCATCCATATCATAACCATCACATAGAAACATACATCATGAAACATCTCATCACATAGGTATGCATGCATATAGCTGCCGCAATGATGAATCATCTGATATATATAATCATAAGTGTCATGATACAATGATGTCAAAATCATATGGCTACAATCACCCAAAGGTGTCTACATCATCATACAAAAATGGTACAAAACTGATACATAAGAACCCACTAATCACTCCTCCTAGCACCATCGGTAGTGCCAATCCTGCCATTGTCATGGTATCTCAAGCCACGTGTCCAGCCCTCATCTTCAATCCTAGATCCTGGAACACTCCTCTAAGGGCATCCTTGTCTCCTTCTTGATCGTAGGTAATCAACTCCCCATCGATCAGTATCCTCAAAATCCTATATACATCCTCTAAGGTGACTGTCATCTCACCCATCGGCAAATGAAATGTGCAAGTCTCTGAGTGCCATCCCTCAGCTAGCGCAATCAGCAACCCCATGTTCGCCCGAAACTCAGGCGCATACATAATAAATTGCAGACCCATAACCTCAATAGCTGCTCTGTCCTCAAATGTCAGCTCTAGTCGTAACCTCTGAGTTGACGGGAATCTCTCTCATGACTACAGCATAGGCAAATACTCCTACAGTCAAGCAAATCAATCATGTCAGTCCAAGTGAAACTCACTATTCATCACAAAGTGTTGCTTTCTATCCTAGTGGTACTCACTATTCATCACAAAGTACTACAAGTTTTGCACTCCCTATTCATCATAAAGTGCTGCTCATATTTGCACTCCCTGTTCATCACAAAGTGCTGCTCATTTTGACACTCACTGTTCATCACAAAGTGTTTCTCATATTGGTACTCACTATTTATCACAAAGTACTATGTCTTGGTACTCACTGTTCATCACAAAGTGCCTCGATCTATCCTATCCTAGGGCTATACTTGAGTGTATCTTCTTGAGTAGTTTCCTAATTGGCAACGTATGTTCTATCATAGAATTGTTAATCCTAGCCCTATTTGCTATTTTAGTCTTCCCTAGAAGACCTGCTTGAGTGTATCCTCTCAGCAGCTTATCCAATTGACAGCGTATGTTCATTACAGAACTGTTGATTTGACCTTGAAGACACAGATGTGCCTAGCCAACCTAGACGCGCCTGGCACCAACACAGATGCGCCTACACGTTTTTGACATTTTTGACATTATCCTAAAAAGCGCATTTATTGCACTACCTAGCGTGCATTAATGACAACATTTATTGCGACAAAGTACAAGGAGGCTTTGCGGTACTTACCGGCTCTCCTACATCTGCTGGCCTTTGAAATCGACGAATGTGATCGAATATATGCACCAATGCCATCGCTACTGACCACTGCTACTCTATTTTCGCTCTACACTCTGATCTCTTGGATGTGTGGAAGACAATGAGGATTTTTTCCCCTCGTGGTCTATCTTATAAACTGCCCTAGCCCTAGCCCTAGCCCTCGTTTCCCGAGTCAGTCTTCATTATCTCGTGACTCTATCACTCTATCCTATCTGGTCAGTCCATTCTAGCCATTCTTTCTTATCGAGAGATTGTCTACGATCTTTTCAGACATTTTCATCCAATCTCTTGAGGGGGCATATCATTCCCATCTTGGGGCAACATTGTATCAGTTCATCTTATCTTCTTTGAAACAACGCAACACGTTGCATTGTCTCAAAGAGGAGCAAAATGTAGACACCTAAAACTGTCATGTCTAATTAAATAAATATCTTTATTTATTTAATTACTTTAGCCTAATTCTTCTATTAATTAAATAAATCCTTATTTATTTAATTAATTCATTTATCCTCTTCTAGCCTTATTTCTCATTTAAATAAATACATTTATTTATTTAAATTATCATTTTCCTAAATTAAGTAAACATCTTATTTATTTAATTGATCCCACTTCCTCTATTAATTAAATAAATCTTTATTTATTTAATTAATTCATTAACCTTTTCTACCCATGACACATGTCATTCATCGCTTAATTCCTACACTACCTACCCTCTCATTATTTTATTATTTTCTCTACCTACCCTCTAATCGTAGCCGACCATTTATCTTTTACACCTCTCAATCTTATCCCTCCATTTCATATGGCGTCTTCTATATAAGAGGATACTTCCTTCATTATCAACCCTAATCAATCATGCTAATCAATCTATGCATCCTAACTAACTCACTATGCATTCAACCTTGATGATTACTTGACTACACTACACTTTTGAACTTTCATATGCGATCCTACTTGCAACCACATTTCCGTTCTTTGTTGAGCTCTTGTGCACATAAAATCTGAGAGCAAATATATCAAGCAAGATCAATGGAGATAGGAAGAATGGAGATCAAAACCCTATTGGACATGTGATGGTATAATCTTTGTGATTTCATTTGATTTGCATTATCTTAGGTAATCTTCATATGTTATGGTGGATCTTTGTTGTTGTTAGGCTAGGGTTTTGTGGTTGAATTCATTTAGCCTTTCAATATTGTTGTTTCCACTTTCACCATATACAGTATTTTTAAGAGGTTGTTCATTTTTCCTTTGTTCACATCTAGTCTTGAATTGATCAATATTTTGCTTCCATAGAAACTGTATAAAAGCTCTTGATGTGACAAAATTACTGTCAGCTAGGAATTCTTCACTACCTTTCTTAACATTAAGGTCCATTTCTTGGCCCTTTAACTCACCATCAGTCAAATCCATTTCAGCATTAGTTGGCTCTTCGGGCATCCCCTCTTGGGTCTCCCCATAGGTATAGGCAATCTCACCGAGACTCCCTAACTGCAATAATTGTTCAGCCACAACTTGTTCATCTCCAATGTGGATAGGAGACTGAGATGGAGAATATTGAGGCTCATCAGTTTCAATTTCCTGTCCCACTCTCTACTTCTTAGGGGAATCCTGGATGTCAATGACATCTTCAACTTTCCTCTTCCCTTTTGAAGTGGAAGGCTCACCTGTCACTGGCATTATCATAGTGTACTTTGACGTTTTATGCATTACATAGTCACCATGTGGGATATCTCTAGCAAAGGCAGGCTTAGCCAATACCATCTTAGCCTTATCAGGCTCATTTTTCATTATGGCCTCCCTCTTTTCTTTTAAGGTCTGCATGAGATCTTCAAAATAAAGAATCAAGAATTTTATTTTCTCCTCAAATGGATTGAAGCTAGAAAGGGGGTCATAGCCAGTGTCAAATTGATGGATAAAATCAAGGGCTTTCTTATATGCCACCCACTTCTCCTTCCTCAGTTCTTGCTCATCTAAGCTGAATTCATTTCTAATCAGATCTTCTGGGAACTAAAATTGATGTGGCCTACCTCTACACACTGCTCTTTTTCTGAACATGCCATTGAAAAAATCCTTGGGGTCTGCACATCTTGACACTGCAGTAGACAGCCTATATGGCTTAAATAATTCTTCAAAAAATCTCCATCCACCCTTATTGATCACAAAATGGTGAGCCATGGTAATAGTTGGGAAAATAGTCCCTCTACCTCTATTGGTTAGCTCTGCTTCTTGTACTCCCCCAATTTGTCTCAGGACTTCTGCAATCCCTATCTTCAATGGGACCTGATAGGGTAGTAAAAAGGGGGTGCCTCTAAATCCAAACACTCTAAAAATAGTAGACACAGGGTACAAATATATGTCTCCCCAATTGTGAACAATCTTGATATCCTCTGCAAACTCCTTTGGTCTGAGAAACTCCAAAAGAGCCTTAGGAATTCTAGGGTTTTCTCTGCATAGAAGAATCCTAATTTTAGAGGCAAAGCATCTATCAAACTTTAAATAACTTGCATCTTCTCTATCCCAAGATAGAACAGTACTCCACAATTGCACTGGCATCTCCTCTTTATCCTTGACCTTAATTAGGTCCATCTCCTTTCCAAAATAATCAGTCCCTTTGAACAGAAACATATGCATTAACATGGAGTACCATCCAAATGGCCTATCCACCTTACCATTTTTTATTCCTACTAGCCCTTTATGAATTGCATCAGCAAGGTATGAAGCATAATCAAATGTTATTGCTAGGGAGGGGTTTAGAATTTGTGCAATCATTAACATATAATGGATTGGCATATTCTTTTCAGCATCCTCTCCAAAAATCTGGCATAATGCCCAATACATACCCTTAGCTCTCAGAGTGAATAGGTTGAGAGAGAATGGTTCCATTGTGCTAGGGCCTACAACTGTTAACCCCCCTATCTTTACAAAGAATTCTTTCAATGGGCCACTTCTAAGATGATCCCTTTCTGTGTTGTAAACCTGGGCTAACGACTCAAAGTCAATAGGTTCTAACAAATTGGAGGACTCACTGAGTTTAAACACTTTCCTGAATTCATCTTCATTTACCTCAATCAAGACTGATCCCTTTATGTTCCTGATGCATCTTGCCACAGAGTCATAATTCTGTGCAATCAGGGCTAACAGATCTACATCCATAAAAACACCTGGGACCACAAGCTTTCCTACATCCTGCTCCCATATGCTATTCAAAGGAGTTGTGGAATTCCTCTGCCCAAAACTGACTTTGAAGAGTCCTAAGCTTGACAATCCTATTTCAGGGTCCCTCAACCAATTACCCTTATCATAAAGGCCATCTCCAATTTTTAGACGAGGGTTCTTAGGTACTAGCTCTTTAGCCTTAGCCCCAGCATTGGTGGACATGGTTAATTGCTCTAAAAAATCATCACAAATATTTCGGTCCTAGTAATTCACTTTCCCTGTAAATTCTCTTGTGGGTGCCATTCTGGTCAAACAATTATACCACTAGAAGCTAGCACAAACCTCTAATGAAGTAATTCACACAGTAGTATTTGAGAACAAACCAAGAGTTATCAAGAAAAGCACAAGAAACCTGATTATTCGCCTGAAGAAAATCGCTCTGCAACAAACTTGAATGAAACAATACTTAGCAATCAAGTTAATGCAGACTGAAAAGCGCAAGTTGGCTTTTAAGTTTTTAGAAATTAACTCCACATGCTTCGGCTTTCTTTTCAGAATTAAATTCGCCAAATCGAATTCAAAACTGGCTCCAACGGGTCATAATTTCTCTAAGTCTTTCCTCTATTTTGCTACTTCGCAAAACATAAAACTCGTGCTCTTTTCTTTCACGAAACAACGCTAGTCGTTGGATCTCGAGAACTTACATCACCTTTATCTCCGTTTAATCTCTTTGTTTTAGTGTTAGGCCCTACCTCCTTTTCGCCACTTCGCGGAGTTTAATAGTCGTGCACTTTTTCTTCGCGAGGAAGAGTTAGATCAAACTCAAATCACCTGGGACTATCAATCCTCTTAACTAACTGCACCTCATCTTGATGGCTAATGGTTTTCGCCATTCCCCTGAGGCTAAGCTACGGACATCTTTGGGTCACAAAACAATGAGAAGCATTGGATCAATCTTGAGATGAATGCCTTTTAAGTGGGCCCTTTATCCGGGAATTACTTACCCCACTTTTTATCTGGTTAATAAACGCCACATGGCAGTTGGCCATTAGCCCTGGAAACTCCTTTTGGTTCCACCCTTAATCCGCCAAGTGTTCCCTTTTACTATTCCCACATAACTACCGGTTACACCTAGATGGTCCCTCAACCACTTTTTTAAACCACGTGTCACGTCACTCCTCCATGTGATTTCCACCTGTATTTCACTACTTCACGAACATTATTCTTTGTTTGGCTTGTAGCCATGAAACCATGAGAACCATTAGATCAAAACAAACCTGATCTGCTTTTAACTTCATACCATGCCTGTCCCTTGGGCCCATCGGCCTTTTCGCTGCTTCGTAATGACTAACTTGCTAGCATCTTATCTTTGCGAATTCACGCGAGCCGTTAGATCTCAAGAACTTGCTCATTGTTTACTCTTTTTATGACAACCTTGCCCGGACCCACTGCATATTGCCAACTGAGTGCCTTGTCACTGCCATGTCATCACCAACTGGGGTTACCACATTTACTACCACTCTTAGCAGGACCCTCCACCTTTTCGCTATTTCGCTGAAGGTATAGCTTGTGCATCTCTTGGCCACGAAACAACGAGAAGCCATTGATCTTTTTCCAAGCTCTACAAAAAGCAGCAGCTGTTATGCCACGTCACTCCTTCGTGTGATTTCCACCTGTCTTTCGCGACTTCGCAAACATTATTCTTTGTTTGGCTTGCAACCACAAAACCACAAGAACCATTAGATCAAAACAGACCTGATCTACTTTTAACTTCATGCCATGCCTGTCCCTTGGGCCCATCGGCCTTTTCACTACTTTGCAATGACTAACTTGCTATCATCTTATCTTCGCGAATTCATGCGAGCTGTTAGATCTCAAGAACTCGCTCGTTGTTTACTCTTTTTATGACAACCTTGCCCGGTCCCACTGCATACTGCCAATTGAGTGCCTTGTCATCACCATGTCATCGCCAACTGGGGTTACCATATTTACTACCACATTTACTACCACTCTTAGCGGGACCCTCCACCTTTTTGCTATTTCGCCAAAGGTATAGCTCGTGCATCTCCCAGCCACGAAACAACGAGAAGCCATTGATCTTTTTCCAACCTGGTCATTCTTTAACCAAAGAAGATCGCTTATCTCTGGGACCCGCCAAACCCTTTCACCACTTCACGAAGGTTAAAACACGTTCAGCTTGATCTCATGAAACCACGTTGTCCATCCGATCAGATGAAACTTGATTGGTGTTTAGCTTTGGTCCAAACCTATATATCGGGCCCACCTTCACCTTTCGCTACTTCGTGGAAAGTAAGTTTTGAGCACTTTTTGGTCACGAATCAATGCGGGCCATCAGATCAATAGAAAATCGCATGATACTTATAAGGCCCTATGGACATTAGAAAAGGCAGATTAAAAGTGAACAAGAATAAAATATTTAAAGGGACCGCCTAGGTAAATGACAAGGGGAGAACACTTTTATGATAAATTGACCCATCGCTTAAGTGAATAGTACAGTAACGCCAAATTAGAAACCAAAAGGGCTTTTCTTCCTTAAAACCTAAAACCCTAACCCCCTTAGGATTTAAAACCTAAACCCTGAACCCCCTTAGGATTTAAAACAAATTGAAAGAACTTCCTTCCTTCGATGGCTCTTTTATATTTTTTTTTTATAAAAATGATCATCGTCGGAATTATGACGAATACCAAGCTTTCAACCAACGACTTCTTTGACCGTTGGTAGAGTCCATTGGATTGTCAAATTTTTGACGGGCATGGCATCGTCGACCAATCTGACGCCGAGTTTTCGACGGTGGATTTTGTCGACACTCCGACGAAAATTCATCGAAAATCCGACAAACAGCCGTCGGAAATTAGCTCCAAATGTACTAGTGTTAGAATCAGCTCTAAAAACTTTACTTGCTAATAAATTGATTGTTTTGCCAGAAACAAGAAATTATGAACCACCAGTCAAGTTCAATTGGTGGAATGACAATCATTTTTGCAACTATCATCGGAATAAAGGACACCTAACAAATGATTGTCAGAGATTGAAACACCTTATCCAAGATCTAATCGATAATGGAACCATTATAGTGGATAGCCATAAAATGAACGAATCACACTTGGCTTTCAAAACTCCACTCCCAAATTATGACAAAGACGAATCGTCCCAATTAAAAAATGACAAAGGAAAAACCAAGGTGAATTACACTTATACATATGATGATGTAGTGAATGTGATTATTGTTAACGAAAATTCATCTTCAGAACCAATCAATGTTATCACGAGAAGCAAAGCAAAGGTTACCTTTCCAGGTGTAACAAAAGATCCAACACCTAATCCACAACAATACAATTTAGTAGAGCAATTACAACGAATACCCACTCAAATATCAATTCTGGAACTTCTCAAGATTTCACCTATGCATAAGGACATTTTGGAGAAAGCTTTAGTGGAAACAACAGTTTCAAAAGATTTGGATATAGATCAGTTCCAAAATATGGTAGGACGCCTCATAGCTCCTCATTGCTTATCATTTTCTGAAAATGATTACGCATCCTTGCAACATCCTCATAATGCTCCCTTACATGTTGAAGTCTCCATAAATAAAACTCATGTCAAATGTGTGCTCATAGATGGAGGAGCTGGATTAAAAATTTGTGCATTAAGTTTGATAAAAGCTTTGGGATATTCAGAGAATGCAGTAGACCCGAAAAAGAAAATAACCATCAAGGCTTATGATGAAGCAAAACGTTCTTCTAAAGGGACTGTTGTGCTACCAATAAAAATAGGACCTGTGGAAAAGGATACATTGTGTCAAGTTTTAGATTTGAACCTTTCCTACAATATTCTTCTGGGAAGACCATGGATTCACAAGATGGAAGCAGTTCCTTCTACATATCATCAATGTGTAAAATTACCTCATGAAGGAAAAGAAATCACTATAATTGTAGATTCCAGTCAATATTGCAATAATTTGAAGCCAACACAAGATACAAGAGTTCCACATAATAGAGAATCAGTATATCCTACTAAGGAAATTCAAGCAAAGTTATGGGAAAATTTTGAAGAAAAGCTCAAGTTAAATGATGAAGGAATGGGAAAGTATTCTTTGCAAAATTTTCCACTTTCCCCTAAGTCATATGGGAAACCTACAGATATTCAATCAAAGGCATCAAGAAAATCAAAACATATGTTTAAAGGAACCTTTGTTAGTGCTGGAACTCTTGAAGAGGAAAATGAAGGCAAAGACATTCTTGGTTGGCTATACAAAGATGAAGATAAAACTATAGCAACAGCAACAAAAGTCAATATTCTCATAAAACAATATGGCAAAGGATATGAAATCATGCAAAAGATGGGATATGAAGGAAAAGGACCAATTGGTAAGCAACATCAAGGTATTTCAGAACCCATTTGTCCACACTCACAATCCACAGAAGATAAATCTGGGCTAGGATATCTGAAGTCTAATCAAAAGCAACATAATCATCAACACCAAAAATGGAGAAAGAAATTAGTTTCTAAAGAAGAAAATTGGCAAGAAAAGCGACATCAAGCAACCGAAACAGTAACCAATAAACAAAAGAAGCAAGAAGAACATGAAAAGAAAGAGAAGGAGATCATCATCCAAGGTGAAGAAAAATCTTGTCAACAAGTTCTGAAAATACAAACAAAGGCAAAATCTTTACAAGATATTCCAGAAGCAGTAAAAATAGAGATGGCAGAAATCAGAAAACTCTTTGCACCATACGACATTCCAGTATGGTATAGTGGAGTAATCTTGGATCAAGATTCAGAAATAGACTCCAATGAGTATGAATGGAGTCCTTATGTCTTATCCACTACATCAAGTAAAGAACATAATGAAGATCAAGTAGCTATCACAAAAGAAGACTTGTCTATAGCATAACAAAAGATGAAGTTAGAAAGAAGGCAATAAAAACTTAGAATCCAGAGAAAAGAGGCATATGCAAAAAGGAAAGGAAATGACAAAGACAGAGAAGCAATGCCACAAGAAGCGCAAACACAGATCAGATATGGAAGAACCATGGAAGAACTTGTCAGGCCCAATATGGAAAGCTAATGTATTGAGAGGGGAGGGGTGAATCAGTACTTCAAAACTCTTCTTTACTAATAACCTTACTGTTATGCATAAATAGAATAGTGCATTAACATAAAATAGAGTTAAAACAAACAAATAACAATCATACATGATTCACTCCATAACTCATATATTTTGGTTACGCAGAAACTCTTGGTTAGAGAGAAAAAATGCGGTGGGGATGGCACCCACAACTTCACTACTGCAATAATAAAGAATGCTCGGTTAGAGCTACATTTAGCTATTTCTGATAGCTTACCCTGTTAGGAGTAACAAGATCTGTTAGATCTACCTTGCTAAAGGATTTTACAACATTTATTCTGAATGTTGCACCTGGTTAGAGGCTTTACAATTTATAGACTTGGTTAGAGTCTTTTACCCTGTTAAAGGTTTCTCTTTCAACTTCACAATATTACAATAAAATCATTACAAACATCTGCAAGTTTACATCTAAAATGTTATAGCAGATTCTATGTGCTCAGGATAAGATTACCTTGCTTATAACATACCTCGGTAACTCATATAGTAACTTGGTAAACCCTTCTGTTTACTCTGTTCTTTGACTGTTCTCTGAAAACCTTCTCAGTGACCTCTATGTCTCTATAACAGTCTTTCTTCATACATATATGCACACACCTTGCTCTTAATTCATGTTGTATAAATAGATCTCTTAAAACGGTGATCTAATTCATTGCTTCGATCTTACAAACAAGATTCCTCAAATGAATAACTAAACAAAATATTTCATTGGTTAGATTGACCTCGCAATCATACACAATCTTCTAGTGCAATTTCCAATGTAATAACGGTTAGATGTGCCTCGATCTTGTAACACATTTTCATATGCATGTCCAGGTTCAATGTCTCTAGTAACACGTTTCACTTGGTGAATATCAACTTGGTGTGTTAACTTCACTGCTCGGTAGCCATAAAAAGATACTCGGTAGACAGCTCGGTGTATACTGCATTTTGTGACTGCTTTCTTCTGTAACCGACTAGATTGTGCATACCGACTTCTCTGTTTATACCGACTACATGATTCGATAGTGCTAACCGACTAGAATATATAGTATGACTTTGAATACAAAAACTAATGGCAACTTGATAAGTAGTAATAGAACTAAGGGATAGTCAAGTTGGACTAACTATTAGTCCAGAAGAAGTTGAGTTTGAAAAGAGACAAAATCTATTAAAATAATCCACTTCATCATGTGCACAAATATGTCAACTCCAAAATGCAAATGAGGTTAATCAAGAAGGAATTTGTAGTATCAAAGATGTGTGCGTGGATATAATCCATTCGTTTAAGGGACAAACGTCGATTGAAGGACCACTTGAGTGTGAACTACCAAATGATAATATTAATCTTGTTAAGACTAATTCAGAAACACTTGAGAAAGACAATTCTCACAAACATTTAATCTATGACAATATTTATTCTACGCCAAGCTATGATCATTATGTCATGAACATTGAAACACCTAATGATGACAGTGATTATGATTTACCTCTTTTGCATCCTGAACTAATTGATTGGGATAATTTAGACAACCCCAAACTAAATGTCTTTTCCAATGGTCATGACTTAGCCATGTACCTTAACATTGTTGAACCCATCCATCCTAAGATATCTTTCATTGCAAAATCAAGTGATGTTTCTCGTAATCAGGAGAATGCCAAACTTTCCAGTCACAAAAGCAAAATAAAACAAGGAAAGAGACCTATTATTGAAAACCATTTCATGGCAACATTAGATCAATCAAAAGAGAAAACAAAGGGCGTATCTGATGGTGAAAACCTCCAAGAGGCACCAGAAGATGGAAAGTTTGACATTTTTCTTGCATATTTTCAAGAGAGATCTGCTATCCTGATAGAACCAATAGAAGCAGTAAACATTGATACATCAAAAGATCCTAAAATACTTCATTTCACTGCCTCATTATCAGAAAGAGAGAGGAAAGAGTACATGGAATTTTTTAAGAAAAGACAAATAAATTTTGCTTGGTCTTATGCAGATATGCCAGGACTTAACCCAAACCTTATCATGCATCATCTTAATGTGTATTTAAAAGCAAAACCTGTCAAGCAAAAGCTAAGAAAGATGCATCCACATATTGCTCTCCTTGTCAAAACTGAGCTCAAGAAACTATTAGAAGTGGGTTTCATAAGACCAATTGCTTATCCAGAATGGGTCTCAAGTATCGTACCAGTATCAAAACCAGATAAGAGCATAAGAGTCTGCACAAATTTTAGAGATCTAAATAAAGCATGTCCAAAAGATGATTTCCCGTTACCAAACATTGATATCATAGTGGACTTATCAACAGGCCGTGAGATGTTTTCATTAATGGATGGCTTCTTGGGATATAATCAAATAAGAATTGCACCTGAAGATCAAGAGAAGACATCTTTCACCTATGCATGGGGAACGTACTGCTGGAATGTTATGCCATTTGGGCTTAAGAATGCAGGAGCGACTTATCAAAGGTCTATAACGACAATTTTTCATGACATGATGCATACATTCATGGAAGATTATGTTGATGACATACTTGCAAAATCTCACACAAGAAAAGAACATTTGAACATTTTAAGCAAGATTTTTGACAGGCTGGAAAGATATCAATTGAGATTAAATCCAAAGAAATGTGCATTTGGAGTAACCTCTGGAAAACTCCTTGGATACATTATATCAGCTCGTGGCATCGAAGTAGATCCTGGAAAAGTTAAAGCTATCATGGGGATGGAGTCACCCAAGAACATAAGTCAATTGCGATCTTTACAAGGAAGGTTGCAATCAATCAGGAGATTTGTTTCTCAATTGGCTGATAGATGTCTTCCATTTACCCATCTTCTACATAAAAATGTTCCATTCAAATGGGATACAAAATGTGAAGAAGCTTTCTTGCAAATAAAAGAATATCTTATGGGTCCTCCAGTACTGATATCACCAACCAAGGGGAAACCATTGTTACTCTATGTCTCGGCAACAAATGTATCATTAGGCGCTCTCCTAGCTCAACATGATGATGAAGGAAAAGAAAGAGAAGTTTATTATATCAGCAGAACGCGTGTTGGCTATGAGTTAAATTATTCCTCAATTGAAAAGATATGTCTAGCAGTTGTATTTGCAACCCAGAAGCTACGACATTATATGTTGATTCATTCTATAAAACTAATAGCAAAGATAGATCCTCTCAAATATCTATTGAGCAAGTCAACATTGACAGGGAGACTAGCCAAATGGGTTATGATACTGAGTGAATTTGACATAGAATATGTTGACCGGAAAGCTATCAAGAGATAAGTCATCGCTGATTAATTGGCTGATGCACCTCTACATAATAACATGCCTTTGCACATCGAATTTCCTAATGTAGATATCTTGATAGTAAGTACAAAATTTTGGGAATTGTACTTTGATGGTTCTTATACTCAATATGGAGCAAGCGTAGGAATCTTTTTCATCACACCTCAAGGACACACAATTCCGAAATCATATAGACTGCGATTTCCATGCACCAATAATACTACAGAGTATGAAGCATTGGCTATAGGGCTTAAAATAGCCATTGAGTGGAATGTCAAAGAACTACATGTCTATGGTGATTCACAACTTGTCATAAATCAAATAAATGATGAATATCAAACAAAGGATGATAAGCTTATGCCATACAAATAGCTGATAGAGGAATTTAAAAGACACTTTAGGAAATCACATTCACCCAAATTCCCAGAAATGAGAATAAAGCAGCAGATGCAATGGCTACAATAGCATCTCTCTTGCAAAATAAAGAGAATCAACAGCGTTACGAATTTCTCATGGAAGATATCTTAACCCCTACCATCCAATCCTAGCATACTTATCGAATTTGCCATATATCAGGAACCAGTGAATCCTTATATGGTCAAACCTACCAATATTTGAAAGATCATATCCTTCCTCTGGAATTATCTCATAATCAATGAAGAAACTTTATCCGTCAGTCCCCTCGCTATACCATTATTGTTGATATCCTATATAGGCATGGTCTAGATGGTACATTGTTGAGATGTCTTGAAAAAGATGAATCTGAGAGAATTCTTAATGACATTCATGTGGGTATTTACGGTACACACTCAAGTGGTTTAACATTGACTAAGAAACTTATCCATATGGGTTACTTTTGGCCTACTATAGAAAGAGATTCATTCACCTATGCTAGAAAATGTAAACAGTGTTAGATCCATGGAAATCTAATCCATGCACCAGCACAAGAGTTATATCCTATGACAGGATCATGGCCATTTTCACAATGGGGCCTTGATTTGGTAGGAAAGATCAATCCCTCATCTTCTAATGGACATAAGTTCATTCTGATAGCTACTGAATAGTTTACTAAGTGGATTGAAGCAGTGCCTTTAACAATAGTGACAGGAAAACAAATATCGTCATTCATCTTGAATTATATAATCTGTCGCTATGGCGTTCCTATGGCCATTATCACTAATAATGGAAGACCATTCAAAAATCAAGATGTGAAAGAACTATGTGAATAGTTTCATATCCAACATAGGTTCTCTACTCCATATTATCCACAGGGAAATGGTCAAGTCGAGGCATCAAACAAAACTATCTTGAAAATCTTAAAGAAAACAGTAATTGAAGTTGGAAAAGACTAGCACATTCAGCTAAATCCTACTCTTTGGGCATACCGAACTAGCGTCCGCACTCCAACAGGGGCAACTCCATATTGTTTGGTCTATGGATCAGAATCTATATTACCTATAGAAGTAGAGATACCTTCTCTACTTCTATCCTTGCACGGTCTTATACCAGAAGAAGAACAATGAGTCTCTCGACTCCAAGAACTAGAACTTATTCAGGAATGTCGCCAAAATGCAACAGAACATTTGAAAGTATACCAACAAAGAATGGCAAGAATCTATAACCACAGAGTCAAGCCACGTATTTTCTAGATTAGAGATATAGTTCTAAGGGAGAATCCAAGAAATCAGCAAGACCGATAAAAGAAGGGAAATTTTGAACCAAATCGGCTAGGACCTTTTTTCATAGTAGCAACATATGGATTCGGAGCATACAAGTTATCTACCCCTGAAGGTGATTGGTTTGATGAACCTATCAATTCTATCCATCTCAAGAAATTCTATGCTTGAGATATAAAGTCTTGAAAAAAATCAATAAAAGGCATATAAAGTCCTAAAAAGATCAATAAAAAGCATATAAAGTCCTGAAAAAAAAAATTAATAAAAAGCATATAAAATCCAAAAAATACAATAAATTTAGATGGTGAAAACCTGGTAAATAGGCGCTATCTAAAACATGAGTTCCTCCATCTATGAGATCACTTTGCGCACCTATCCACTCCATCCTATCACATCTATCATTGCTATCTATCGCTAGCTTATCCATTTCGTCTTTCGCATCCATTGCTCTGAACCATTTAGCAAGAAATATGCAGCTTACCAATAGTTAACCAATCTTTGATGTACTTGTCATAGTCACTATCTTAGATTTCATCAACATCGATCAATCTACATTTGTATCCCGTCGTGGTTTGGATCTTGATCAATTCATACATCCATAATAAATTTTTGTTTCCACTGGGGGCAAAATCCTATTTCCTTTTGCTAAGGTGATCTTTTGAATCTTTGAAAATCCAAAAACATTTGAAAAACTTAGAATAACCAAAAACACCTAGGGTTTTGAACTAGATAAAAAGCAACAAAGCAACAAAGCAACAAAAATCAAGGCATTTCATAACAACTAAATCGTCAAACTTAGAAAATGAAGAATCAACTAGCAAGTTATAAAGGATTGTCAAAGATCATTCATTAAGATGATTATGTCAGTTAATGACCATTAGAACATGTGAACGACATATAAGGTTCAGTGTTTATATCTTGATTTTATTGCTAATCATGTACTCTATGCAACTCAAGGATGTCCATGACTAGAGAAGCTATGATGAGGCATGATTATTTTCTTTGATTGCTATCTGTGGTTTATCTCTTACTATGGTATGAACTTGTCTCAGGATATGATCGGCAAAAGATCAAGGAGGGCGTTCCAAGTCATGCATGAAAGGAGATACTCCTTGTCTATTCTACAAGCAATACTCAGGTCAACTTGATCCATTATATCAAGCTGCTTGTATTACCTTGCTATATCAAAATCCATGTAAGAATACTCAGGTCATCTTGAATCATTATGTCAAGTTGCTTGTATTTTCTTACAACATTTTAAAGCTCAATGATGAAATCAAGCACTGTTACAAGAACACATATGAAGAATGGTAGTACAATTTTTAGTTAGATCATTTCATTAGCTCATTATTCGTCTGCATTATAAGTATTCATTGTCAAGTTGCATTATAAGCATATCATTTCATTAACAAATCAATGGTCATAAATAAAGATTGACTATTCTTGGACAAACAACAATAATTTGCATTTAATCATTATAGGTGCATTTTAATCATCATTCATTTCATTTAGTTGCATTTTATCATTGCATTAGTTTGCATTTAATAGCATGCATCTCATTTATCATGTAGTGTATCATCATTGTTATTTGCATAATCATTTTTATAACGATCATTTAGTTGCATCTTTGCACTTAGATTCATAATCATCATAAACATTACATAAAAACACAAACATATTTCATATAAATCATTTGCATTTGCATAATCAAAAGAAAATCAATCATTCACTTGTATTCCATGTAGATCATTGCATTTGCATCATTTAAGATAGAAATCATTTTCATTTGCATCCAAGATCATCGAAAATCAAAACAAAAACATATAATCACTACATCCATATTATCAAAGCATATAGATCATCAAAGCATAAATCATCATCATCATATAGAGTAACATGCATATAAAGCATCATCATCATATAGAGTCCATATCTACATATAGATCATCATAAAACAATAAAAGTCCAAGTATACAATGATATCAGATAAACAATACAAATGCCTCATCAAATACAAATCAAGTCAAGGTTGTCCTGTACCACTACCACCTAACTCTGTCCATCTCTGTGGTTGTGGACGAGAAGATCCTCCAGATGCCTATCTCCCATGCTCACCACTCCTTTGAGGAGGTCCCATGACCCCACCACTGCTAGTATCCATCAACACGTTGGTATGATAACTACCTACTCTCTGGCTCTCTGCAACTGCCTCCTCATATCGTCGTCGCCAGTAGGAAGTCTCCTTCCTGGCCTGAAATAGTGCTCTAATAGTATCCGCCAAGAGAGTACTTGATCCAACCTGCTGAATATGATCTAGAAGACCCTGAGTATCTTGTTGTCTCCTAACAGCTCTATCCCACTCAGTAATAAGAGTTTGTACCTGTGCTCAAATCTGATCAATCTGTGCTCTTAGACTATCAATAATATCCTGCCCTGACACATCATGCTCTGGTATAACCACATCTGGCATGTCATGCACTGGTGCAACCTACTATGGTACATCCTGCTATGGTGCATGAATCCCAATCCCCTCACCACCAACCTGTCCAACTGCTGGAATCTCAATACGAGTAACTCTCTGAATCCGTCGTCTAATCAGGGGAACATGATCCTCAGGATCCTCATCATCTCCACCATGCACTGCAATAACTCGAGGATCTAGCTGAATCTGTCTAAAATCAATGCCTCTCCCACAACCCCCATCCAGTCTAGTCACCCTGCCTCCTGTCAATGGTAACCCTCTCGGTGATCTCATACCAGTCCTGCCATGCTCTCTCCCAATCCGTCCAACATCTCTCCCACCCATAGGACGTGGTCTCTCAATCCTACCAACCGGTCCAAATGGTCCTCCACAGATTCTCAATCGACCTCCCCTCTGTCCAGGTCTCCTTCCACCACCTCCATCCCCACCATCATCTCCACCTCCCCCAACCTCATCAGAAGTTCTAAGCTCTCATCTCCGTCTGCGTCTCCTAGAAATTGGATCGTCTGAATCATCATCATCATCTCCTGAACTAGGAGGAGGATCTGCTGGATCAGTAATTCAAGGAAATGGATGAGCTAGTATATACTAAGCATACTCTACAGTAACCCTAGGATCAAGAATGTGTAATCTCATATCATAAGCCACTCTCAGAGTAGCAAAAAACTTTGCACGAGCAATCTCAAATGACAACGAAGGTCCCCAATCTCGTCTATCTCTATAACATCGAGCATATATCGTCACACCAGTAGGCATAGGCTGGATGATACCAAACTGTCTCAAAATCTAACCAATCAACTTTCACTCAACAATAAAAGGTGTCCGACCAATGAGATATCTACTCTGCATAATACATGGTAATGTTTGTGCATCATCCAGCCATGTCTCACAATCAAGATATGGTCTCCAAGTGATGTTGTCTAATGAATCAAGCACCCAACACCAATACTCCATCTTACCTAGCTTATGCTGAGTAAGGATACCTGCATAGAAATATGAATATGGTTGCCTCTCTCCACAAACTCTATGATGGATAGGTCGAGTAACAGCAATGTGCTCCTAGCACCAGATCTGCAATAAAGTGCATCCAGTAGATAAACTCACACTCTCATCATACACTACCTGGTGAAGATCATGATATAAGTGTGCCAGCATGCAAACACCCCAAGCATATCGAGTACGATGCTGAACCATACTAAGGAGAATCTCACCCCATCCAACCGAAAAACCTCGTGATCTCCTATCAGGACATATAAATCCTCCAATCAAACCAACAAGAATAACAGGAAGAGCCTCATAATACATCACCATATCAACCCATCGGATCTCTCCTCTACCAATGCTCTCATCAGCAAACACAACTCTGCAAGCCTCTGTCCCAACCCGATCCTGATAATCATACTACACAAGCTCGCTAGTCACTGGGATATGCAGAATCTTGTAGACATACTCCAGAGTCACACTAATCTCACCCATCGATAGGTGGAAAGTGTTATGCTCATTGTGCCATCTCTCGGCCAATGCTGTCAACAAACCTCTGTTATGCGTAATCTCAAGCATATATAACAAATAGTGTAAACCACATGCATCTATGTGTCTAATCTCATCGTGGGTCAACTCCAAAACTAAATGACACACTACGGGTAATTTCTCCCAACACTGGAGAACATCAAGTTTCTCCTATTTTGTCAAGAGAAATCAATCACATCAAATTGAATCATCAAATCTATCTATCAAATCAAATTGAATCATCAAATCTATCTATCAAATCAAATTGAAGCAACTTACGCTGTCAAAACATTTTAAAACCTATCAATCATGGCTTTTTATCAAACACTGAGTTTGCTCAAAAACTCTGCTAAGCTCTTACATCAGAAACTAAGTCAGTTTCTTAGAGCTAATTAATTGATCAAATCAAGCTAATCAAAGCTATCTATCAATCAAATCAATCCTATCAATCAATCCAGCAATCACGCAATCACTAAATCAAGACCCTATTTCATCATCAATGCATATTAAACATGTTAAATCTACTTATCAAAGTGATTTTTAGCTTTTGCACTTATCAAAAATATCAATTTAAGCAAAAGCGCTATCCTATTGAGCATTTGTGCCAAACTACAACAAATGCGCTAACAAACAACACATTTGCGCTACCCTATGCATATGCGCTAACATCTTGAATATAAGCGCTAACATACCAAGCATATGCGCTAATCTAAGCATTTGCACTAAACCTAGTTGCATATGCGCAAAAACAAATTGCAAAAGCGCTAAAATAATACCGAAAAAAATTGAAAAAAATAAAAAAATCCAAAAAAGCGCTTAAAAACATGAAATTTTGAATTCAAACTTGAAAACAAGGCTCAGGATAAGATACATACCGGATACCCATACTCGACAGGTCGCTGGTAACGCCGAACTCACTCAAATCGATGACACTCCACCGAAATCACCATTTCGCCACCTCAACAAGAATATTTTCAAACAAAAAGCTGACAAGGATAACAATGAAGTTAAAATTAGCCTTGGTTAATTTTATATTTACTATTTTGAAGAGTAATTAATTTCAATGGGGCAATTTAATTGACTAAATTTTTATTATCATGAGATTAATCGTTCAAACCAGAATTTTTGACAATTTCATGGTCAATCTCCTGAGGGGGCACATAATCAGGATTTTCAATTTCCATTAGGCGCATTATCAAGACTTGATTTAATATTTGAAACAATGTTGTTTTCACATCATTTCAAAGAGGGGCAAAATGTATACACCTAAAATTGGCTATGAGCAATTAAATAAATATTTTATATTTATTTAATAATTATTCTTCTATTAAATAGTTAATTTGAAAAGATTAATATATTTAATTCATTTTCATGTCTTTCTATTAATTAATATTTTATTAATTAATTCATCTATTTTATTCCTCTAATTAATTAAATATCTAATATTTAATTATCCTATTCCTCAAATTAATTAAATATCTAATATTTAATTATCATATTCTTCTAATTAATTAAATATCTAATATTTAATTATTCCTCTAACCAAGTTAATTAAATATCTAATATTTAATTATCTCCTCCAAACAATTAAATATCTAATATTTAATAGTTATTCTCCTATCCTATAGTCTCAAATATTAAATAATTCCTAAATTATTTAATCCCTTATCCAACTCATTCTTCAATCTCCACTTCATCTTCCCTTTTCCAACTCATCAAACATGTGGCTAAGGAAATTAACATTTCTTAAATATTAATTTATCATTTATCTCCAACTACCAAAACTTAATGAAAATTGTGTACGTACACATATTTCATAACCATTTTCTATATTCTCTCCAACACCCCCTACATCTTAGGAAGGACTTGAGTGCACTTGTCCTCTCATGCCTAAATTTCCTCCAACCATTCCTAGATTCTCTCAGTCAGCAACCCAATCAAGGTGAGATGAGTGACACTTGTCTTCTCCTTCCCCCTTTCTCTCAACCTTCACCTTTGCTCATAGCCATTCAAATATGTAGATCTTATCATGACCGTTGATTTAAGCCACATCATCTTATCCTCACAAAGTCTATAAAATCAAGAGCTTCAGTTGAGAGAGTTAGTCTTCAAAATAGTTTTCGATCAATCATATGCATCCGTGAGTTTTTGAAGCAATTAGCAAATAACAAATATCATTTTAGCAATATAATCATATAGCATTATTATTTTAGCATAATCATGTAGCTTTGGATATCATACTATTAGTTAACTACAAGTTATCAGTCCATTCTTCATATGCCATCTTAGAAGCCAACAATGCATTGTCTGAGAGCACACCATCTGCAACCAGGAACAATGGAGTTAAGACACAATGAGACATAAGCCATGAAGGTAAAATAATGTTTTATTTTAGTATGTATTTCATGTAGTTTCATTGGTGGATTTTGGATTTCCTGTATGCATTTCCATTGTATTTTGTGAAACTAACTTATTACAGGTAACATTCTGAGGATGAAATTCAAGCTCACACAGATTATTGATCTGAATTGGCTATTATATTATTGTTTTGGCTCCGACAGGAGGGGTAATACCTTGTTGTTGAGGGATGTATATGTATATTGGAATGGCTCCAACAAGATGGATATTCCTTGTTGTAGAGGTTTATACCGTTATGGCTCCAGCGAGAGGACCAATGCCTCACTATTGCGCATTTGATTGTGCATGGTTGAGAAAGAAGGATTTATACCTTGCTCTTGTTTATTGATTTGATTTGGCTTATTGTTGAGGATCTTGATTCATCTTGTTGGCATTGTGGCATTAGCCTTGTTCTTATTGTATATGTGTTTGTGGATATTTATGATGTGGTTGTTGAGCTTCCTTGTTGTTGATGTTATTTATGTTTACCCTAAGATCTTGGAATATGATCAGGGGGAATGGGCTTCCGTTTGATGGCTAACGACACGATAGAATAGGCTAACGAGAGGTTCCCTGTAAGGATGCTTGAAGTCTAGAACACTAGGAACACATTGGGGGTTTTCCTTGATTTAAATAAGTGATAACCATAATAATTGATTGGTTGGGTTGGGTAATTAGGACTCACCTAAACAAGATAATGAATTGGTATTGGTGCCCCACCTCATGGCCCTTGAGCGGTGACTCGGGATGAGCTTGGGAAGACCATAAGCCAAACTCCCTTGATTCTCTCATAAGTTGAGATGGCTCCACATGTCTATCAGGTTATGGTATTGTCCCTTCTTTGTGAGGATAGCATGCGACAACATGTCTATCAGGGTGTGGCATTATTCCCTTCTATGCAAGGATAGCATGTAATGACACTCTTTCCCTGCGTGTCCTTGTTCCTTATGCCTTGACTGTTGGTATGCCTCTGGGAGTTTCTATGTTTTATGTTTTAGCCTTGTGATGTGATTGGGCTTATTGTTCATTTGGTTATTTCATGTATGTTGTCATTGTGATATATCATTTGGTTGTTAGGTGTCATCCTAGGTCTAGAACGTGTGTGGGAGTTTGTGTCATCTCCTAGCATTGGGGTTCATTCCTTTGGTTCCACATGATCGGATGGTTTGATGCCTTCTTCCATTGGGATATTCTTCATTGGTAGCTTTTGAGCATGAATTGGATTCTTAACTCTTCAGGTCATGGATGGATTATTGTAGAAAATTCATGTATTATGATTCATATGGTATTTGTAATAATAAGATTGAGAGATAGATATAATCATTGATTGAAAGCTATGTACTTGATGTAAGATGATCTTATATCTTCATGTAATAAAAATGATGTAATAGGACACGTGGTTGTAATCATTGTTGGATCTATTATGTAATTTGGATATGGTTCTTATGAAATAAGGAATTGGAATTAATGGTTAAATAAAGGATGTCTTTTGGTTATATTTGGATGCACTTGGAGTATATATTTTATATAGGAAAAGTTGGTTACTTCTTAGTTGTACTTGTCTTTTGGTTAGGATTATGCTTTAATAGTATAGTGGATATATGAAGATTCTAAAAAGGAAAAGGATTAAGAATGTTGTAGGTGTTATTATTAATGATAAAATGATGTTAAATGAACTTAAGGGATTATTGGGAATTGGATAACAATAGATTGTATTCTTGGTAGATAAGTAAATGGATAATCCTTTAGGCATTGTGATAAGCAAATGATTAAAAGCAAATATTTTAGTAGAACTAATTATGATAAGTGAATGTGATGTTGCAAGTTTATGTTACATAATGGTGTTGAGTTACCCTAGGGAATGTTATATGTTGAGTTGTTATGTACATTTCCACTTGCATATTATGTTCATTTGCTTATGTTAATTAAATAGATGTGTATCTATTAGATGGATGGATATTTGCACTTGAGTATTGAGTTATACATGTTGCACTAGTAGATGTTTAAAAAAAAAAATCCTCTTTTGTTTGTTAGATGGTTATGTTTCTCTAGAGTATTTTGGCAGGCATTACACCAACTAATACATAATTCTTCAATACTGGAATGCCAAGAAACACTGTTACGAAACAAAACACCAACAATCATACTTGTAAAGCACTTTATCACCTAAGATTTAATTAAGACACCACACAAACATTATATTCATGATCTCCAAGCCACAACAATGAAAACATCAATGTGGAGCATTCTCCAGACTAGTCCTATAAAACCACCAAACTACCAACTTAGTACATTTACCAGAAATAACATCTATAAGAATAAGGACTTGTAAAGATAGGAGTGCAATGTCCACAGGGCATAGACATTATAATCAAAACCTCAAGACCGTAACACCAAATGTAGAGGAATGAAGAGAATTCTTCCAAACTTTCTTCAACATACTTTCCTACATTCACATACTTTATCAGCTTCTGGATACCAAAACACTTTGTAGCACAACTTGCTCACTCAAGAGAAACAACAAAGACATCACAATAACTTGTAGTAAGTACAAGACCATCAACACCATCATCAACATATCCATTTTATCATCATGCTTCTAATCCTAATCTTAATACTTCTAGTCCTCAACTTAATTCTTCTAATCCTCATCTAAATATGATATCATCATGATAACATCTTTGTAACCACCAACACTCTCTATCACTATCACAATACATCATCAAAAATATCATGCCAAGTGTAGACATCAACACCAAGAAGGTCGACATCCATAAGGAGCATCTTCACAGTACAATACTGAGGGTTAACATCAATCAACACATACTTCATTCTTACATCATATGGTATTATGCAACTAATAGAACAACCAACAACCATATGGTCATCTCCTTAGTATATATCTCCAAATCACATCAATGACAACATCTAGCACCAACACAAAATATTGAGTGTAGACATCAACACCAAGAAGGTGGGCGTCCACAACAAGGAACACTTTCAACCATTAACCATCTACATATTCATCTAAAAACACAACACCTTATCAGAACTCAAGACATCAATCTACACCATCCAACAATAATAAAATGTCAGCAACATGTACTTCCATACTTAGCAACAATATCTAACAATTACAACTCATCAGCACCATATGATTTCATTAAGCGTCATCATTATCCTATCATCAATGATAAAACTTACTCATTAATAACAAATCCAACATATTCCATCAAAGCAATCTCTATCATAGCTTTGTAGACAATTGCACCATGTTGCAACTACAACTTTACTATGTGAAATCAATGATAACACAATATTGAGCATTGACTTCAATGACAACACCCAGGTATCAATGTCACCATTCTCCAACAATATCAATATTTAAAATTCAATTTCATGCACCAAGTTCACTTTAGTGAGCAAGGATCTAAACTAGAATAAATTCCATTCAATTTTCTAGTTTGGATGTCATTATTTGTCAAGGTCTATTTTTTTAGTATGACGGTGAATCAATTTTTGACATAAGTAATAACAAATTATTCATCAAATCTAGAATTAAATACATTTATTTTTATTCAATTAATTGTGACATTAATTTATTATTTATTTTACCTACCTTTAGATAGGGCTAGGTAAGTTATAGTAAGCATTTATTTTCATTTCAAAATTCAAGTAAGTTGTTTTCAATATGGGACGATGTAACAATGCTTTGAGGAGCCAATGTTAGTAGCGAAAGACTAGAGTTTGCTCTTCAAACTACTTAAAAGGAAGCCTTTTTGTATTGATCTCATTAGGTGATGTGGTCATATGGCTTATTCCATGGTTGTAAAATCTTATTTTTGTTGGAAGTACACATTGATGTGTTGTGGTTGTCATTGATGTCAAACTTCTTGTTCCAAATTGGTCTGGAATGTCTGTGGTGCAAAGTTATCTTCTTGATGTTGCAGTTCTATTGGTTGTTCCAGAAGTGCTTGGGTCTAGAATCTATTGCTAGTGTTGAGTATTGTAATTATCTTCATTGGATATAGTTTTGGTATTATGGATATGATGGTTCTATGGTCCAAACATATTTGTGTTCTCCGAGTGTTGTGGCATTGATCATTGCTAGTTGCGAGATTCTATGTTAGACCTACCCTTAGGTCTGAATATGATTTGTGGAAGTGTGTTTGATATGCTATGAGTCTCATTGTAGCATGTGGAGATCCAGATTTGAGTTATGTGCATTGGAGAGTATGTTGTTGATTGTTAATTTCTTACATAGATGTGTAGTATATGGATATGTTGTTGGTTACGTTCTGGTGATTGTGGATTGATGAAATGGTTTTTGGAAGTTGTGTTTTGGTCCCCTCTTTCTCCTAGAGAGGATCAATATGTGTATTTTGATTCAGGCTAACTTGGTTTAAGCTTTGATAATCTATCTTTGTATATAAAGATGTGTATGTTTGATTTGTATAGAGGCAATGGAAGGAAAATATGGTGAATATAGACATGAGGATAATCAACGAGGTTCAATAAAGAGCAAAAGAAGAGTTGTGTTCAAATGATATGATAGTTGTGTTGAGTATTTGACAAAGATTTGTGACAGAGTGTTAGCAGTTGAGATTATAGTTGTGTGTGTTGATGTTGGTCGCTTGATGCAAAGTTCAAGGACAACTTCATGATCAAGAGATCCTTATTTTCATATGATTTTTGTATCTTGCCCTGAGTGTAGTTAGCTTCGGGTTTTGCAAGTCCTCTTTGTATCTTGTCCCATGAGCAATTAGCCTTGGTGTGCAAGTCTAGAGCAGTTAGCTCTTTTCTTTGTAATATGATATACCTAGTGGATATATTTTGTGGGTAGGTGCTCATTGCGGTATTTCCCTGTCTGGGTTTGCCACATATAAATTTTGGTGTTCATGTGTTGGATGAGTATTATTGATTAATTGTTAATGTGCTGCATTTAATTTTTGCTTTGGATTGATTCATCACCCCTCTCAATCTTGCCTTTGGTTCAACAATTTTGAATAAAAGCAACGAACTTTATCACCAATGTGTATGGTCTTTTATCCTTCACAATGAACTTGTTAGCTTTTGTTTCACTAATGCCCCTAATGGTGTTTGTGAATGATGTACTCTTTAGAAATGAATTGTTGACAATCTCCCTTGTAGTAATTGAGTTGTAGGAGACAAGGTTAACATGGTTTTAAATGGTGCTAATCACAACAAGAATGGAAGGTCAACTTGTTTAACACAATGAACTCGATTATTGGATTTTATAAGTTATAAATGTTTGGGTATCCACAATCCACTTTATGTCAAATATTTTGGTCAGGTGTGCTATTTTAGCTAGTCAAACTATACATAGGATGTCCACAAGAAGTTTATGCACTTGGTGGAGATCTATATATCACAACTTTTCTTGAGTTCAATTAACTCAATGTTAATTGTGACTCATAATCTCACTACGCATTTTTTACCACCTTTCAATCCTCGTTGAGATCTCATGGGTGTGTGAAGAGGAATTCATTTGGTCTCCCATTCAATCCTAACCCCTTCATATGCATAAACCAAAGTGTCTTTGTTCTTTCCAAGCTTTATGGCCCTCTAATCCTAAATCTGGTAGTGAGAGTATATAAATTGATTGGTGGGAACATATGCTCTCACAATGCACTCAATTCCTCATATTCCATAGAAAGGGGATGGTTGAAGAAAGAAGACATGATAAATATTATAAACAACTTATTAAAAACATAAAAAGTTACTCTTGCTTAGAGTTGACAATGAGTCTTTTCAAAGAATTATTATGGTCGTATAAAAAATTCAATAATTTTAGACTAGAGATTCTTGTTTAGCAAATCAAGCACAATCATAAGAAAACATATCATATTGATTGGAAACTCTAACACATAATGAGCCATGAGCAAACTGGGTTCTTGAAATAATTGATCCTTGACAATTTGGTTCTTGCTTAGGAAACATCTAAATAGGCCAAACAATCAAGGAAAGATGTTACATTCATCAACTTAGTCTTTGAAAAATCTTATGGCATAATTAAACAATCCTTTATTCCTAAAAGGTTTTACTAGTTGGGTTTTGGCAAAAGTTTCATCTATCACATGAATATTCTCTCCCATGATGCCTCTACTAGTCTTTCTATCAATAGACTCTGATGTAGGAGCATCCCTAGTCTTTCTATCAATAGACTCTAATGGAAGAGCATCCCTGATGTAGGGCAATCAACATCACCAAAAACATTATTTTTCCTATTTGCTTTCTTGAAATTTGGTGTGTTTAGTTTTTGGCCAAGCTTGTAGTGAAGTCTCTATTCACATGAGATTTAGTTGACTTCTATTATTAGTCTTAAAAATGTCCCGGCACATCATCATACTTTTTTATAATGGTAAATTATTGAATACTTTTTTATGTGTGAACAATGTTATTGGAATTATATGTAGTCTCTCTTCTAGCCTGTGAATTCACACTTTTTCATAACAAGAAATTATCGAATACTTTGTGTGTGAACAATGTGATTGAATTATATGTAGACTCTCAAATAAATAAGGACAACCCCGCAAGATTGAATCCGCATGAATCGAGAAAACCAAAACACTTTCAAGGTGGCGCTTGAAAAATAAATCCAAGATTGGAAAGATATGGGCAGCTACAACAAAGACAAAAGGTTACTAAACAGTAGCAGTCTTATGTCATTAACCCACAATGCTCTTTTGGCATGCAAGAGAGTTAAAGCCAAAAGAAGTATCAAGAATAGTTTTCC
Organism: Cryptomeria japonica; assembly: GCF_030272615.1. Taxonomy (NCBI): domain Eukaryota; kingdom Viridiplantae; phylum Streptophyta; class Pinopsida; order Cupressales; family Cupressaceae; genus Cryptomeria; species Cryptomeria japonica. The sequence goes on along the minus strand of NC_081412.1, from coordinate 520,075,082 downwards.
AACAAATCCTTGGTTGGATTAAAAGTGCAAGGCTGCAAAAAGAAAGCTTAAAACATTAGGAAAAGACAAAGAATAAAAAAAAGTTTTATAAAGCTTGTAAGATCCAAAAAAGAAGAACATGTGAAAATGAGAAGGAAGGAGCTAATCTCTTTGAGTAAAGATAACCCTTGAAGCTTTTGGAAAGAATTGCAATAGGCAAAGGCAAAAGCTGAAAACAACATATCAAGTGCCTAATGGCTTGGCTACGCCAAGGAATTATATGAAAGAGGGCAAAACATATAACCTCCTCCAATTATTAAATCTAAGACCAAACTCTTCTCTACTAAGGAGATAAAGAAGGGAATTAAAAGGTTGGCTGGCAGTAAAGCTCTGGACATAGATGGTCTTCAGACTGAATTCTTGAAGTGGGGTACAGTTTTTGCCTACTCATTAAAACTACATTTAATCAAGTAATTCAGCATAGATTGTCAACAAATTGGACAACTAGTATTATCATCCCACTCCTCAAAAGTAGCAATGCCAACAACCCAACAAATTATCATACAATAATGATCAACCCTCTATTTGGAAAGCTCTTTGGAAGTATGGTGGAACATAGGATCAGTCTTTGGGTTGAAAAAGGAAAAAAAAGGCAAAGGGTCAAGCTAATTTCATACCAAAGCATTCTCCCATTGACCATTGCATCACGCTTAGACATTTGATCGAGAAGGTTTGGGAAAAACAAGATGAAGAGGTATTTTGTTGTTTCGTGGAATTTTTAAAAAGCTTTTAACACAATTCCTAAAAGTAAATTATGGCAAAGAATGGAAGAATTGAAAATTCTTGATCATTATAGGGCAGTTGTCCACAAGTTATATGAGCAAGTTTAGGCCAAAATCAAAACTAAAGATGGGTTTTTAGAAAGTTTCGGGAGTGATAGTGGAGTTAAATAAGGGTGTTCACTATCCCCCACACTATTTGGGCTCTATATTGACAAATTGGAAGATTGGATAGCAAAATCATGTGGTGAGGGTGTGATTTTGGCTACTTATTACACTAATGACCTTGCTCTTCTAGCTAAAATGATTGAGGATCTTCAAGATCATCTAAGAGCTCTAGCTCTTTTTGTCATGAGGTGGGAATGCAAGTGAACATTGGAAAAGCCAAAATTATGATTTTTACTTTGATAAGAAAAAGGTAGGTAAAGTTCGCATTTGAGGTGAGCCTATTACAAGTGGTGAATGATTACAAATATTTGGGCCTAGATTTTCATAGCAACCTTAGTTGGGAAGCTTGCAGGGCAAAAAGGATACAAGAGGGATGGAAAGTATTATACATGCTTCAAAATAGATGCAGATCAGCCGAGCTATGGGATTGGAAAACTAGGAAAACGTTATTTGGGTTGCTTGTTATTTCGGTGGTTCTCTATGGATGCGAAGTTTGGGGCAGCAACACCTCAATATCAGGATGGAGGCAAATATAAAGATTAGAAAAATACCTTATTACGAGCAACTTCAAAATTAAAACCACGGTTCCTTACAAGATCTTAGCATAAGTTGGTGCCTTCTTGGTTGAAGCTGCTGCAATGATTGAGTTGCTAGGCTATTTGAAGAGAACCGAGAAAATGGATAGCCCAAAATTCTGACAGAGGAAAAGTTAAATAGGATAAAAAACACTTGGATGAAACAAAATATCAAGTGGCTAAGCAGATGGGGAATTAATTTACATCAATGTCCAAATGGGAACATGGAAATCAAGAAATATGTGAGAGAGAAAGTAAAAGAGGCATTGCGATCAAAGCAACTTAGAAGAAAAAGAGAATACTACATCAAGCATTTTAATCCCACATGTGAACATCAACAAAAATATTACATAGATGTAGATATTAAATGGAAAGCAAAAATGCTAGTTGCCCAATTAAAAAATAGCTTACACCATCTTGGGTGTGAAACAGAGAGGTGGAAAGTACCCAAAGAGGAATGGGCTGAAAGGGTTTGTCTTCTTTGTACTTCAGTGAATGGATTGTTCAAGCAGGATTAGTGGTCTCTTCTTTGTACTTCAGTGAATGGATTGTTCAAGCAGGATTAGTGGTCTCGTGGACATCATTAATAATCTTCATTCATTAATTCATTCTAGCCTGTGAATCCTGTAAACAGTCAATTGTTATGACATTGATAATGTGTTTGGGGCAACTCTCATATTATAATGCCAAAAATAAAGTATTCCTATATAGCCGCGATTGAGGAATTAGTATAATGCGAGTCTTATAATTTTTAACATCAAAACCTTTGGTTGGAGAAACCGTTCAGCTCCTATACCAGGCATGAAGCGGTGAAGGGAAGGAGGAAAATGCATCGAGAAGGTGAAGAAAAACGTTACAAGGGGAGCCTGAATATACATCGATCCAAATTCAGATCGAGCAAGGAGTGGAATTGAAAAGGGCATCAATTGATTTGAACGGAAGAGGAGGCAGATGCGTTGGAAGAGGAATGATCTGCTTACAGGAAACAAGAGTAGCGGTGGAAGAATATGAAGGGTCGATGACTTGGTAGCTGCGTGAAGAAGAAGTTCGAAGTGTGATAGTGAACGAGACAAGAGAGAAAGCTATGGACACAAAACCCCATGGATTATGCGTGAGCAGAGGGGGAGTTAATGCGCTGAGAGAGAAAGCATGCGCATGAATGGAGATAGAACTAAAAAACAGAGAAAAATAGTGCGTAAGATTGAGTATGGACACAAAACCCCATGGATTGGGCATTAGAGTTTGTGAATGAAGAGGCAGTCATGTGGATTGCAAAATGATAATGTGAATACGCAGGAGGAGTAGAATCGGTAAGTAAGAGAGAGTTATTGGGCAGAGCATAGAAAATTGGAATTTGGCCAGGAATTAGAGAGTGGGATCGCAGTCAGAGAGATTGCGATACAGAGGAATGTGAGGAGAAGGTGGGTTGCTGTAGAAAATGAGCAGAGCTAAGGAACAGTTTGTAATTGAATTTTTGTCGAGAGAGGGGCCATTGACAGGCCATAACTGCAATTTTGTGCTCGCAGATTTGTTGAAATAAAATTATGTTTCTTTGTTGCAATCTAATGTTCGATTAGAAGCAGAGAGTCTCTGCATTTGTTTTGTGTTTTGAGTTTTGAATTTGCAGGCAGGAGGGAGTCCTCTTGCATTAGACTATCACGAATCCCTTTTTCTTACACAATCTACAAGACAAGTTGCCCACCAACCCCATTGCCATATCTCCTTGTTGATTATGTTTTTGGCAACCTAATTGCGAAAATCAAGTAAATGGGACATGTTATAGTCATAGATCATTTCAACAAATGCATCTCAAGTTCACACTTTGTTGATGACAGCATGTTCAAAGTGTGAGTGTAAACACTCGATATTTATTGCATGGCTTTAAGTTCCCGACTTTCCATAATAAAACAAAGTCTAATATTGTTCAAGAGAACCCTCCTTAATAACCACCCTCAATAGATTCAACTAGAATGGAAGCAACTCAAACATGGTGAAATAAATGTGAAACACGGTATAATCAAGGTGAACTCTCCTTTGTATCAGTGTCACTCTTTGCCAAATGTAGAATTGGCTTTTGTCCAAATTCAATAGAATATAGAAAATCGGAATGGTGCCACTCAACCAACAACGATGAAATAATTTTTTGTCCAAATTCAATAGAAATATAGAAAGTTCCTCTCGTTGGCCAAAAGAGTTCAAATTTTGAGCAAAATTTTCATTTCCACTCAAATCTTATACTGTTCTTGTAGATTTCTTGCCAAATTCATCCAACTAGATTGCTTCAGAAAGTTGGACAAATTAGATAGGCTAGATGGGATTAGGGAAAGGGTATTCCTACTATTTGTTGGATGCAATACACTTAGCATAAGAAATGTGGAGATTTAGGGATCACTAACCCTTGGATCCAAAGAAAACACTTAATTTCTAAGTGGATTCTTTCAGCCATTGGGGGAGATGAATCCTCCTTCATTACCATGTCACATTGGCAATTCAAAGGAGACCACTAATGTGGGGTTAAAGTTTAAGAAAAAAGGTTTAATGGTAAAAATCTTTCAATTGAAAGCTTACCTGTTTGGGAACGTTGACAAGCAAGTTGATGACCCGATTTGGAATGATTCTTTGCTGAAATGTGAGGTCTCAACTTCTTTTCCTCTATTTGGTGGAATTGGTTAGCCTAGCTCAATGATCCACCTTTGACTTTGGCTCCCATCATGCAAGTGAAAAAGCTATTCAAGAAAGGAATCCAAACAGTTACAATCTCTCACACTTTCCAACCAATAATTGAAATGGTGGCACTCACTGAGCTCCCTTTCACTCTCCACATCAAAGATCAATAGATTATTAACATCGTCATTAGTCTTGTAAATGATGATTCAGCAAGATGAGCACTACGTTAATGCAACATTGCAAAGGATTGGCGATAACTAAATGTGGACCTCTTGGATTGCTCCTCTTAAAATGGTTCGTCAATGCATCCTGCTTGGCTTACCTTTACAACCCTGATTTAATAGGAAATGGAACTGTAAATTGAATGAGACCAAATGGACCTGCTACATGAAAATCCAAGACTGATTCAACATCACAATTCATAGCCTGGAAACTGCTGTACTATGAACACTTGGTGGGTGAACAAATAGGTCTAATCAATCAAACCACGGCTTCCTGGTCCTTTCATAGATGCAAATAAATGGTCAAACACACATTCCGGACAGTTAGAGATGCAAAGAACATATGATCCACAGAATACTGTGATTTGCCAGCTCTACTTCCTTCCTAAAAGGATGGTGATTGTGTTTCTTCTTTTACCATATGTAGCTACTTCCTATGGAGAGGCTGTGATACATTTAGTGTCTTTGTTTTCACTTTGTTGCTGGCTGTTTCCTTGATGGGGCCAGTTCAAAGTTGGATACTTGGCTGTAAATGTTTCTGTTTGCTGCCATTGTAGACTTTTTAATGTCTTTTCAGAATAAAAAAAGGCCAGGCAAGGAATCAAGGTAAAAATCCGTATAAATATATTTAATAACCATGTTAATTCTATTATATCAATCCAAGCTCATAAGAATAGCACCATTTGTGAAACTCAAAGAAAACAGGAAAACAAAAAACAAAAACACCTGCACGGGGCATTTGTTTTCTCCAAAGGAATAAAAAGGTTGAGGAGTCATTGACCGTACTCAACTTCAATTCAAAATTCCTTAAAGATTATAATCTCTTATAATAACTTGTTTATCTCCATGAATAAATTAGGAAAAGTCTAAGTTACTTGCAAAGCTTTTGCAGTACCGAACACATGGGAAACTCCTCCTCGATGAAACCTTGAAACTAGTAAAGCAGTTCTGCCATATTATAGTGTTGTTTGTAACAGAGAAATTGAATTAAGCAGGGATTTATTGTATGGGACTCTTTTCCTAAGCACAATGTGAAGAAACTACAACAAAAAATACCAGAGCCCATAAAAAACTGCGTAGAATAGCCACAGAAAAGTAAATTAATAAGATGAAGGATATGCAATCAAAAGAATCCAATCAATAAAAGTGAATTCCTTTCTCAACTTTATAATACTAGTAGACTAACAGTAAAATATTAGTGCACCACCTTTCATGTATTTTTCCATATATACATATAATTATTTACTCAAGTATTACATAAAAGGCCACATTCAACCCAAAAATAAAAAACCATATCCTGAGAGTTACGCTGGGGCCATGCAATTATACAAAAAAAAGTATCCTGATACATTATTTACATTCATGATTCAGTATAGGAAAAACAAGGGCCATTCTGTTCTGCATATCCACGGTCAATTAAGAAGTCTTTGGGGCAAGCAAAATGGAAGAGGCGTGGTTTTTGGTTGTTTCTCCAAAAAAGAGATTTGGCTGTCCATTTTTTATCAAGAAAGCTAAGGCTTTCTTACAGAGATTCCTGCCAAGTGGTTCAAGCAAGTCTTTAGCTTGATGCCTCATAAGATTATTCACTTTCATTCCTATATCAGGCAAGCCATCTGAAACAGAAACAGTAATTGTACTGTCTTTACTTTCATCAAACTTGTTCACTGGTGACCACAACCTTTGCGCAGTCGAAGAAGGAAGCTCAGTAGGCTCATTGCAGGAAGACCCTCCTGGATTGGATGGACTTGAATTACTCTGTTGCTTTTCATCAGCCTTTTCTTGAGGCAGAATATAATTCTGAAAGGCATCCCGAAGGGCTGAATTATCATCAAAAATTGGAATTGCTCCTGTCAAAGTTTTGAAAGCGAATTCCAAGCAAGGGTCTGGCCAGGAATCTCCAAAAGGTGAGACAATTGGTGAACCTTCGTTTGGTTTGTTCAGGTCAATTTCTGGTTGAGTTTCCTTAACTAGCTCTTTTGAAGGATTGGAATGCTCGGACACACGTTTTTCCAATTGCTCTTGATCACCTCGATGTTCAGAGTATCTGAGTAGCGAGTAGCACAAATTTGAATGTGAACAAAACAGAAAAAACAGAGATATGACAGTTGACTTATGCAGCTAGTAGTAATCCTACCTCAAAAATCTCCATAGCTATCAATAAAAGAAATTTGACAAAATTTGGCAGCATTTAAATTAACAATTTATTAGAAACTATACAAAAAGAGAAAAAGAAAAGTGAAAGGATGTTCAACTGAAAGTACTATTACACGAGTCCACACTATTGCCATGGGGTACGGTCTTCTCTTCTTTCCTGTTTGATCCATTCGTCACTTCGTTATTAACAAGAGGCACCCATGATTCTTCTGTGCCATTGAGAACCCATATAACCTTGTTTGGTTTTTTGTTGGCATCTATTCCACTTGTACCCTGGGATGCACTGAAGCTTCGGATGATACTTTCAGTTCCTCCACCTCCTGGTCTAATCTGATAAGACAAAGGGAGAAACGAGTATGAAACTAGATGTACCAGCAGCAAGGGAAGCTAAAATAATTGGGCAAGCAAAAGACCTGCAGAGATTTGACCATTTTAAACTTACATTGGTTCTTTCTTCAACAGAAGTTTTACTACTAAGATCATCTTTCTTGCACTTGGTCTCAAACCCTGTGAAATTTGCACCTTCCAAAAATTCAAACACTTTGGTCTTAGAAGCAAATCTTTTGTTTGTAACAGGGTCATAGTAGTACTGCACAACCCACAAAAACAAGCCTGTCAATAAGTTAAGTAAATGTTATCTCAAGGTACCAAGTTCAGCATTACTTTTCCCAAATGGCACATCTGGGTCAACAGGCCTGTGTTTGGTTCATGAGTGAAAGAACTGCAAACACTTATTCAAATTTACCACCCACTAAATACGGTTTCCTATAGACATACCATTTACAAGAAACAATTTGGGCCCAAAGAAGCTTAGCCAATCTGGAATCAAGGTGCAGCTCCTGTTGAAATGCACTCTAATATGGATTGTCAAAGATAAGCTTAAATGCGATCTGATATAATTGAACAATCTAAATAAGCTAAACAAGGATATTTAAGAATGTCACGTGTCTTTGTTTTCTTCTTTAATTGTAATTAGTGTTCTTAGACACTTCTTACTGTTAGTAGACTTAATTTCTGCTTATTTTGTAACTATTTTTCAACATAATACAAACCCTTCTATTTTTCTGATAAAATATAAAGACTGCCATGAGTTTCAATGGGACTGAAGTCAATGAATGCACCGGAATCCAGCCATATATAGTCCCACATATACAAATTCACATATAAATCCTTATATAAATGGAAACCAGTTACACAGCTGCATATTTTAAAAAAATCACTGAAACGTGGGGATGTGTCCCCCCCCCCGCCCGCTCCCAAATCCCTACCATTTTGGGGATGGGGATGTCTCTGGGATTGGGGGGATGGGGACGGTATGCCCCCCTGCCAAACCACCACCAATACTGGGATGACGAGGATGTGGTCGGGATGGTGGGGATGCCAAGATGTCCTGAGGATGGCCATGTGTCCCTCGACTGTCTCGGGGACACATAGAAATCCCGTCCCTACGCTGGCAAAAAAAGGTAAAAAAATAATATTTTTTTGGCTTGATCTAAGAACCCAGGGCCACACCCTAATGGCCAGTGGGCCCCCCATGCCCTCTAAAGTCTATAAAACACTATTAAATCCTCATATTCACTCACAATCTCATTTCAACAGCTAGGTTGACGAGGAGCAAGAGAGTGTGTGAAGGAATGAAAGAGTGTGATTGAAGTGTTGCAAGTGCAAGAGGGGTGAGGAGGAGCAAGAAAAAGAGGGATTCTTCACCAAGTTGGAAGGAGTTTTCAAGCACAAGATATAATTCTATGACTGTTTTTTCAATTTTTTTTGTTTTCTTTGTAAGTTTTATTTTCAAAATTTACTTTTAATAATAATTTCATAGGCATGGCTGTAAGCGCATATTCATAGATTCATTGCAATGTTCATTGTTCATTGTTTGTATTTTCAGCAACATTCAACATTGAAATTTAAATTTTATTTTCAAATTTGTCAAACTAGATTGAAACTTTTAGAATTATGAACTTAAAAATTTTAAATTTATATTGTTTATTGCAATGTCACAATGAGCTCTAATGGCATGCGTGAGGATGAGGTTGAGGTCCATAGTGAAAATATTGAATCTGAATATGCACATGAGGCTGAGGGGGGTGAACATGAGGTTGAACCTAAAGCCCAAACCACTAGTTCCATGGCAAGTGCATCTGCAAGTATAAAATGCCCCTCCACATTACTGGCAAAGTATGCTAGGGGTCCTTTTGATTGTAAGTCTCCTCTCAAACAATTTGCAATAAAATTACCAGGCCAAGGACATTTGGGGGCACATGATTGTGGAATTGCAACTTTTGTGCACTAGAATTTTATGTCAACATTACTAGAGTTAATGGCCCTTGGCCCCCCATCCTTGAAACCCATTCCCTCATCAGGAAACTCCGTGGACAATATAATTAACAGGTAGGCCAAGGACATTTGGGGGCACAAGGTTGTGGAACTGCAACTTTTGTGCACTAGAATTTTATGGCAGCATTACTAGAGTTAATGGCCCTTGGTCCTCCCCGGTTCCCCCATTAGTAAACTCTATGGGCAATAAAATTACGAGGTAGACCAGGGACATCTAGGGGCACAAGGTTGTGGAAGTGCAACTTTTGTGCACTATAATTTTATGGCAGCATTACTAGAGTTAATGGCCCTTGGTCGCCTCATCAAGAAACTCCGTGGAACATTGTTTATATCCCAAATTTGATTGCATCCCCCTCTAAACCATGTTTCTCTAACATCACAAATGACTTATCAATTCAAACTCTAAATCAGGTTCACTTAAGTATCCCAACATGTAAATCAACACACATTCACACAATGAACACCAGATATACGTGGAAACCTAGGATGGGAAATAGCTACTTGGATCTACTGCCCAAATCTAACCTCACAAATAATGAATTGCTTACATAGATAGAGTAGGAACCAACCTATTGGAGACAACAATCCCCTTATGTATTGTGAGCACCAACCCACTAGACACACCAATATCAAATGCCTAGATCTTGTTGATGTGTTTTTTAGGCACATGCGAACACAAAATAAAATACCTTTAAGTATCTTAATGAAGTTTCTTCCTAAGACTACTAAATGATTATCAAAAAAATGGCAAAAGATGAGGGTTTAGAGAAATTCTAAACTATTCTAAAATGAATGAATGAAGAAATGACACAAGTGAAACTCAACAAGTTATAGCATCGCCATAGCTTGAACAACTCCACTAGAACTAGTGCAATCTTCTAAGGATGTTTAGAGATTTTCAAATCACTACTAATCATAGACACCATTAGTTGAATGCGTATCAATGATTGAGCAATACTCAAACTTAAACAATTTCAAGAGTTCCAGTTGACCACACAAGGCTCGCTTACAATCAGCAAGAAAGCTAGTGGTATGGATAACGAGTTTCACAATATATCAATTGCAACATTCCATCATTTAATCTAAACACTAAAACTAACATCAAAGATTGACTTGAGATGACAAAAGAAACATGCAATAAGCTTCAAGGATTGAGTAAAAACCCCATAACTTCAACGTTTCATTGATCCAATAGCCAAACAACAACAATTCTTCAAGTCTTTCTCTTGCCAATATTCTAACACTATTACTCTCTCTTCTACTCTATTGCTATTACTAACATCATTAACATTGATATTAACCATTACAAATGAAATGAGTGGAGCTTATATAAGACTCCCAAATACAATGAAGGGCCGAGATCGAATGAAGATCAAGGGCCAAGATCTTGCCACCTAAACCCTAATTAGGGTTTAATACAAATGAAAACCCTATTTAGATAATCATCATCATGAATCAGCCAATAGGACAACATGTATAGACACGAAAATTGAGGAAGCATCCTCCAATAGGAAAATGAAATGCTAAGTGGAATCACAACAAACTTTCCTCTAGAATTTTGTTCCCTTTCTCCTTTTCCTTTCTGGCATATTTAATGAATTTGGACATCATACTCTCGACTTCAGAAATTGGAATCTCGGGTAGATTTTTCATTCATTCTTCTAGGTGGATTACCTCATCAAAGGCTGCAAGAAGTGTTATCTCCCATCCATGCTCAAGTTCTTTTGTCTTATCAATAAGGAACATAGTGGCATGCATAAGATCCAACTTTTTTTCTGTGATTGGTCCACCTTCTCCCTGAAAGATAACTTTTATCCTGTCCTCCAATTCTTGAATGTCCACATTTGTTTCAATTTCTGCCCTTTTGTCAAGAATGATGCACATCACCTCAATTATCTTGTCATGAATAGGATGGACGGTATCTTCAACTTGACTATATCTGTTACTAATGTCTTCAATTCTTCATTTGAAGCAAGGTTGACCACTGTAACAGACTAGGAGTTGATTCTTTTCTAATTACCCCTTCTTGTGCCAGGATCTGTCTAGGTGCTTTCCTTATTGCTTGCAATATTGGAATGGTGGCGTCCTTAGCATGAGTGAAGGCATCAATTGTCACCATGAGGTTATGAACTATCTCAAGAACTTGAATGGCTCTACCAAGTATTTTCATCATATTTCTTACAAACTCATTAGCCGTTGTAAAGGATTTGCTGATCCATGCCTCTAGAAGTTGTGCTGAGTTCCTTATTTTCTCCATATGATCAACTGACTCTGTGGGAAGCAAGGGAGGTGGTGTGGCTGTTGGACTTTGATGTGTCAATGGTTGCTGAAATTGTTGGACATAGTTCCTCCATGCATTTACCTCCTTTTCTAACCTTTTGTTCTCTATTTCGGCCTTTAGCTTCTCACTGACCGCCTTCACTAAATCGGTTGTTTCCTCCATGGCCTGCTCACAATTAAGTGGACCTAAGTCAAATGTCTCCAAATCGTATTCATCTGCCATAATCTCATCCTCATATTTATCTACTGCTGGAGTGGAAATCTGTATCTTTTTGGAGCCTGCATCATCTCTTATTATTTTAGACATCATTGGAGCTTTCTTTCTCTCAATGACTTCTTGAGGTCCGTTTAGAAGACTTTCTAAATCAAATGCTTGTTCTTCTTCTTCCTCTATTACCTCTTTGGTAAGTCTCTCTTTGAGCCATTCGAGGATAGAAGATCTTCCTTCTTTTACTTGCATTTCTTCAGGCAATGGCTCATTCCTGGGAGGGGAAGTTACTTCTCGTCTCCTTGTTCTTCATTATCACAAATCTGGATGTGAAGGGCTGGATTTGATGATTCTTGCGGCATTTTTCCTTTATCTTGCCTATCATTCCTGTCATTTTGTATTGTAGACTCCATTGATTCATCTACTTCGTGGACCATGCCTTCGTCTATTCTTTGATCTTTGCCTTGATTTTCTTTCTCATGTCTAGAAGAAGTGCTAGGAGGCTAATCGGAATTTGTCTTTTGCTTCTTCTTGGATGCTTCTTTCTTTCCTTGTTCATTCTTCCTTTTTGATCCTTTGGAATGAGAGGTGCTCTCATTGACACTTGCTCTTTCTTCTTCTTCTGTCCTTGTCTCCAAATTGAATGTCATTATCACATCTTGCTCCTTCAATTTCTTATGTTGAATATCTACCCATCTTCGTGTGCAAGTTAAAACTTGATTCATCAATTCCCTCAAATTTGTGACTTCCTTTTCATCCCAATTAATCTTTATTCCTTTATCCTCCATCTCATAGGTAGATTGGATATATCTACCACTATCTTGTGCTTGATCGGCCACTCTATAGATTTTACATTTCTTGATGAGATCAAGAGACAGCCGGGAGTGCATCTTCTTTTTTCTCTCGAAGTCATTTTGTGCATTCATCCAAAAATCTTCTACTTGAAACACATGCCTATGCTTCCTTCCAGCCATTTCTTCTACATTACCATAGGGATCAAAGTTATCTCTAGAAGCAAATGGTGTAAACAAATAGAGAGATAACTCTGGCTTGACATATTCAGCTACTTGGAGGGAAGGACAAACTTCTATTGAATTCCCAAGTGAAATGGAATTAGTGATGACACTTCCGTGTTTGTACCTCAATGACTTGGTACATGCTAACAATTGTCTTGCCACCTCAAGAAGTACTATCCTATCTGTGGGATAACGTGGCAACATATAAGGAGGGGAAGGACATCCTTGGATCCTTATATATGTGAATTTGGGAAATTGAATAAACCACACACGATATTGTTTGACAAGTGCTTGTGCCTCCGGAGACAATCTTTGATCGATCCCACCTTGTAGAGTCCTGGTGATGTGCATTGTGAAAGTATCATTGATTGTTCTATAGTGTTGTTTAGGTGGGTGATGCGATATCTCATAAGAATCAAAAACCCTTATCTCTCTGGGCCCTCTTCCAACTCTACCTCTGTGTGGTAGCCCTGCATATTCATAACTCCTTGCTAGAGAATATATGACATATGAGCTCATGTGGAATGACTTGGTAGGAATTAACCTTCTCAATTGTACATCTAGGCAATTACTAATGATTCTTGCCCAATTGATCATTCCTCTCCCTTGAATAATTATTTGAATGAAAAAGAACATCCATTTATCAAAACAAAAGGCTTGAGGAGCACCTATAACTTGACCAAGCAAGGTGATCAAATCCCTGAATTCCTCTTGGAAGTCAATTCGGTGTGGCCCATTAGGTATCTTGTTTAGGCGAGGTCTACTCTTTTGCAACCAATCCCTATTGATGATTGAGAGGCATGCATCAGGATCATCCTCATAAATTGATTTGGCTCCTTCTAAGCTTCTATAGATCATGTCTCTTTGTTCTGGTAGGTGGAATGCTTCACTTATAGCTTTCTCTGATAGGTAGGCAAGAACAGTTCCATCCTCTGCCACAATTGTCCTTGAGTGTGAATCATAGTGCTTGACGCATTCAATCATCAATTCATGACATCTAATTGCAGGAGGGAAGCCGGTTGCCTTGATGATGCCACTTTCTATTATCCTCTCGGCTATAGGTGATGGTTTGCCAATGTATGGTGCCTCACGAAACTTCTTCACATTGAAGTTCCCAAGATTTGTATCTCCAATGTTGCTCCACCAGGACGTAATCTTGGTCTCCAAGTCATCATTCTTCTGATCTTCTTTGATGAGAGCTTGCCTTGAGGTAGATCCGCTTGTCTGGGGTGCTGCCATCGTTCACCTATGAGAGATGCTCAAGTTAGGATCTTGACAAGGTTATGAAAATTAATGACTTTGAGCTTGCAAAACCTTAGAAATGAAGATGAAGTACTGATTTAAACCAGTCCTACATTTTAACGATAATTGAATGCTTCATAAGACTGTCCTAACTTACACATGTATCCTAACTTGAATGAATTATGCCTTTCTGCCTTTATTCAGACCTGATTTTAATCTTAAATGCAGTTCTTACCTCTGATTTTGATGATTTCCTATCAATTGAATGACTGACACTACTTAATGAAATTACTATTTGGAATGCAAGTCTGATGCCTAATACAAATCTGGGCTGTCCAAGGTGAATTCACAGTGTGATAGGCTCCCAGCTGAGTGCAATTCGCTTCCTTTGATCTTCAAATGATAGATTCGCCTTTTCTAAAAGACCAGACCTGCATTCAATGATGAAATTCGCCCTTTATAAGTGCTGATGCTTGATGAAGTTCACTGTTCAATTGAATAAATTCGCTGACCTGCTGACAAAATTCGCTTTTGGAGAGAAATTATGTTTTGAATTGGTGTTAAAATGATCTTTTGACCTCCCTTATATATGCGATTTAGGGTAAAGGTGTGTCTTTTGGGATGCAAGGCTGGCTTAATCTAGCAAAAATAAAACCACAAATTGTCTTCCTCATGCTGGCCGACTTGACACATTATAGTTCTCCTTTTACCAACTCGAATTTTGAATAAGTTTAGGCACAAAAATGCTTGTCTTGATGAATTTCGCTTTAGGTCCTTTGCAAGACACACATGATTCGCTCTAGGACCTTAAGAAGGACAAGGAATAAGGTAGGAAATTCGCTCCATGTCCTTAGCAAGGACAGGACTTAAATCAGAATTTCGCTTCAGGACCCTTGGAAGGTACACGACCTTAGTGTGATTTTCGTTCTATGTGCTTAGGAGGGACAGGACTTGAAATGAATTTGTTCTTCGTCCTTAGGAAGGACAAGGTCAAGTTGAAAGTTCGCTTCATGTCCTTAGCAAGGACAAAACTCTTTGATAAGGATTTCCCTCTTCGTCCTTAGCAAGGACAAGACCTAAAAGTAGAATTCGCTTTGTGTCCCTTGGAAGAACAGGACTTAAATGACAATTTCGCTCTATGTCCTTAACAAGGACAAGACTCAAATGAAGTTCACTCTCTGTCCTTTGGAAGGATAGGACCTATAATGTCATTCGCTCTTTGTCCTTTGGAAGGATAGGACCTATAATGCCATTCACTCCAAGACCTTTCTAAGGTAAGCTCAAATGATAAAGTTCGCTCTTGTACCTTGGCAAGGTATGCTCATGATTCTAGACAAAGTTCGCTTTAAGACTTCTCCAAGATACACATATTCAAGTTCGCTTTGGACCCTTAGCAAGGACAAGGTATGAGGTTCGCTCTAGGACCCTTGGAAGGACAAGGAATAAGGTGGGAAATTCGCTCCACGTCCTTTCGAAGGATAGGACCTATAATGGGATTTTCGCTCTAAGACCTTGGCAAGGACAGGACCCATAATGGAATTCGCTCTATGTCCCTTGGAAGGACAAGGTCAAGCTAGGAAGTTCACTCCACGTCCTTTGGAAGGACAGGACTTGAAGAAAAAAATCGCTCTATGTCCTCTCCAATAACATCAATTCAACATCCACCTTAGGACCTATCCAAAGACATGACTCGGAATTCACCACTTTCTTTTACCTCATCGATTTGAGCCTTAAGTTTTCCAATCTCTTCACATGAAAGCATCATCAATTCGACCCTTAAGAACACCTATAGAGTAAATTCACTCTGTGACCTTCGGAAGGACGAGACCTAAAACAAAATTTCATTCTAGGACTTGAGCAAGGTACGAGATCAAGGCATTTAAGCGAATTTCGCTCCAATGATGGTTTGATGAAAATTTTGCTCTCAAATTGGGGCAAGGTAGGCAACTTTATGGATGATTCTTCTTTATCTCTTTCAACTAACTTTGCTTAGCTTATTTGTGAGATTTTGCCAAGATCAAGAGCTCAATGAAAAGTACAAAATAGAGAGACAAAATATAGGACAAGAATAAACTGTATTCTCATCAATAGATAAAAAAGATTGTTCATATAATGAATATGAGCCTGCATATATAGGCAAGGCAATATGGATATGTGAGTACACAAACATGACATGTGGCTCAATAAGAAACAAGGGTAGGTAGGAAATAGGTGTGGTAGGTAGGAGAAACAATAAAATATCCCACATGAGGTGGATCACCCACCGAAGGTGGAATTATCACTCTACAATAAGTGGATATGATAGAGTAGTAACAAGATCAACACCATAAAAGGTGGAAATTCTCCTACACACACTATCCCAATGTGGCACAAACACCCAAGTGTCTCATACCCAAACTATTATGAAATGCATTATCCTAAGTAAACTTAAGTAAGGTGTAATAATATCCATGATGAATAATTATTTACACCAACATTATTGAATCTTGAGTCCTTCATCTACTAATCAATTCTTCGCCACAATTGATGATCTATTCCAGGAGAGAGCAAAGAGAGACTAATCCTAGAGAGGCAAAACCTAAAAAAAAAGGGGGGTCCTGTTGATGGTGTATTTTGTACACGACCAAACACAGAATAAAATACCTAAAAGGTACCTTATCCTCTCTTGAACAAAGTTCCCGACTACTAAAGATCTCGCCAAAGGATCAGTCGAGGCAACTCCAAGGTTTTGCTTTGTAGGATCTCTACTCGTGGATAAGCTCTTCGCGGTATGATGTGATTTTGCTAGAATCACAAGGGGACTTACACTCAATGACCTAAACGTCTGATTTGCTGGAATCACAAGTCCTATTAACTAACTGGAAGACAAACGACAAAAGATGCAGGGTTCAGGACGTCTACTCTACTACCTAGAATGTGAGAAAATGGATGAATGACTAGGTGGAGTCCTACTGGGTTGGGTCTCACCATCAGGTTGAACAATTCAACACCAACTCAATGCGATCTTCTAAGGGATGCTTCCAATATGTTCAAATCGTACACCATCTGATATTGATCACCATTCAAGATAATGCATGAACAATAGACATGTAACGACTTAAGATTAAGCTCATTTTATGCTAGTTGACCACGCAGGGCGCACTTACAATCAGTAAGAGGCTAGTGGTATGGACTAGATGGATTCCACACAGGTGCATTCAACAATTTTCTTCACTCAATCTAATCATCTATCATCAAAAATGAAGATTCAACAAGAGACCATGCACATTGCAAAGAAACAACATATTCCACCATATCTTCAATGAAAAGAAGTCTTTACAATTAAGGCGACAATGTCTTGCCTTCTCTTCTTAATCTACTCTAATTGCTATTCTACTATTCCGGCTTCTATTACTAACTATTAACTATTAGCTATTATTGACTAACTATTAACTGACTATTGACTAACTATTCTCTGACTATTGACTAACTATTAGCCTTTACAAAATGAAGAGCCGGGCTTATATAGTGCCCACAATACAATTCAATGGCTTAGATCAATTTGAGATCAATGGCCGAGATTTTACAATGAAAACCCTAATTAGTGTTTGTTACAACAAACTTAATTCTGACCAATGAAATAATTGCATTATTTGGACACATGTCTTCTCTGGAATATTCGACCAATGGATAGCTGGGGTAGGTACATCGAAGTTTGTGTCTTTTTTGATGAGTTAGGTACATTGAACCTGGACATGTTGAGGTGGACCAATCCAAATGGAGGGATGATGACTGGGACGCCACCTTGTCTGACACTTGCAACTTGGTAGATATTCAATTTGATGATGTTGAGAAGATGACTTTAATTAACTTTCCTGACACCGTCTGCTTCTTCAACGAACCCTTTCTTTAATCCTCTTTTGTCTTTGATGTGCAGGATGGATGGTGTACCTTTCCTTCAAACGCTGGACTGGAAGAGGTCGTCCTTGATGATGCTGGGTTGGAGAAGGTTGTCCTTGATGATGCTGGGCTGGAGAAGGTCATCCTTGTTGATGCTGGACTGGAGAAGGTCGTCCTTGTTGATGCCGGACTGGAGAAGGTCGCCTTTTAACTGCAAGACAAACAAAAAGATGATTAAGGACACATGATAAATTCATTTCAACATAGCATTTTCAACTTAAATCATCAACGAAAAGATATCAACATGAAACTTGCCCAAGATTTTCTCCAAGAACAGACCCTATAAGAATTTCGCCCTGAACCCTTTGGAAGGGTCAGGAGCGAAATTCCAACTTTAGCTCAAAATTCACATTTTTGAAGGTCAAACATCTTTCCAAGGCATTCCAAATAGCTTTTCTCACCCTAGTCCAGGCCTGACTTAGGACAAAATTTGGAGAAAAGGATGGTTTTAGTGTTTTTCGCTCTGGACCCTTTGGAAGGGTCAGGAGCGAATTTCTTTGTTTGTAGCTCATTTTTCATCATTCCAACTTCAGTCCACCTCACAATGCTAGGAAATAGTTCTCTTCTTTCACCCAATCCAAGTTTGATTTGATTTTGTAAAGCAAAATAGGAGTTTTTAGGATTTTCGCCCTGGACCCTTTGGAAGGGTCAGGAGTGAAAATCATTTTTAGGCTCAATTCCTTCATCTTTCATGGTTTCTAGCAACTTAAAGTCACTCTTAGGGGCAACTTCTCCTTGATTTTACCTTAGCCCACACTTGATCTAGCGAAAAATTGATAGCAAAGAGAGGTTTTGAGAAAATTCGCTCTGGACCCTTTGGAAGGGTCAGAAGTGAAAATCTCATTCTTGACCCAAAATCATCATTCTTTCAACTTGAAACTTCTTTGCAAGGTAGAATCTCATCCTTCATTTCCCTAGGAACAAGGTTTTATGTCCAAGAAAGATCAAAAAGTAGGCTTATAAGGAATTTCGCTCTAGACCCTTTGGAAGGGTCAGGAGCAAAATTTCCTTTCCTGGCTAAAATCCTTCATTTTCACAACTTCCAAACACTCTCAAAGGAAAGATCATGTCCATTTCCCCTTTCAACATGCTTTGGACATCACAATTTGGTCAAATAGGGAAGGAAATGAGGTCTAGGAGGATTTTCGCTCTGGACCCTTTGGAAGGGTCAGGAGCAAAAATCATGATTTGGGCTTGATTCTTCCTTTTTCCAACTCAAAATCACCTCAAGAGGTAACTAAACATCATCCTTCACCCAAGGGATAAGGTCTTAAGCCAAAACAAGGTCAAAAGAATAGGCTTGCAAGGAATTTCGCTCTGGACCCTTTGGAAGGGTCAGGAGCGAAATTCACCTTCTTGGCTAGAATCCTTCATTTTTTCAAAGCTTTCAAACATTTCCAACGTCCAAACATGTCTACTCTTCCCTTCAAAATGCCTTGCAAATCAAAATTTGGTCAAATAAGGCCAGAAATGAGTCTTAGGTTGATTTTCGCTCTGGACCCTTTGGAAGGGTCAGGAGCGAAAATCTTGATTTTGGCTTTAATTGCTCATTTTTCAAACTTCAATCTTCTCCTAGAGGCAAATATAGATTGTTTTCCACTTGAGGAACCAGGTTTTAAGCCCATTCAAGGTAGCAAATGAGGATTATAGTGAATTTCGCTCTGGACCCTTTGTAAGGGTCAGGAGCGAAATTCCTAATCTTGGCCAAAATCCTTCACATTTCTACGTTCCATCACCTCAAAAGGCAGAGACATGTTATTTCCTTCCCAAATTCGCCCATGGAACAAGGTTGGTATCCAAAACAAGGGAGCAAATGAGGCTTATGAAGAATTTCGATCTGGACCCTTTGGAAGGGTCAGGAGCGAAATTCCTATTTTTGGACAGGATCCTCACTTTTCAAAACACTTCTCAAGGCAAGAACACATCAAGACTCACACACAATGCCTAATAAACCAACGCCCATCCAAAACAAGGAAGGAAAATGAGGGTTATAAGGATTTTCGCTCTGGACCCTTTGGAAGGGTCAGGAGCGAAATTCACCTTAGGCCATGATCCTGACTTCATTTTTTTGCATTTCTTCATTCAAACAAGTGCTTTTGCCTTCATTCAAGCCTAGGAATATGTTAGTTCTAGGTTTTGGTCAAAGTAGAATGTCTTATGGAGAATTTCGCTCTGGACCCTTTGGAAGGGTCAGGAGCGAAATTCGCTTTGGACCCTTTGGAAGGGTCAGGAGCGAAATTTGACATTTTGAACTCTCCGTTAGGATCATTTTATGGAATATAACATTTAAGTATAAGTTATATTCCATATATACTTTCAGGATGTTTGAGAGTGGTTTCGGATGTCCAGGAGTTATATTGCAAAATCTAGTTTTTGGAGGATTCTTTAGTTTTCCAGACTTGTCAAATTTCAGGATCAGGACATTCCAGACTTAGCCAAATTTCAGGGCATTTGAAGATTAGGATGACATTCTAGACTTCATCACTCACCAACTTGACCTAACTCAGACCTTTAAGAATGATACCCACTCACAAAGCAAGACACAATTAGCAACAAGAGCAAAACCAGGCCCTAAAGAAGACTCTCAAAGAAACCCTAATTCTGGGGCCCCAAAGACTCACCTCGCTCAAGCAAAGCCTACCATCCTATTGATCCCCTGGTGACACTCAAAATGCAAAGGCTAACAGACAAACCCTAAACACCTAGAAAGCGAACCCCAGAAAGCAAAAAAAGTAGGGGTCCCCATTTGCAATGGGGCGATGTGTGAATACGTCACAACAGGTCCCCATCTTGATGGGGCGATGTGTGATGTGGTCACAACAGATCTGAGCAACAACTCAGTAGCTATGACCTCAATCTCAACAATATGAATGATATAGTTTTAGGACCTTCAATCTCCCCTCTGAACCTTATATGTTCTAATAATGGTGCACTTGAATTAGAAACTTGCATTGTGTCTCATTCTTTAGTCAGCATGATATGTACTTGTATCCTCAAAAGTACATTGACATCACACACACATAAAGAAATGAATCTAGGACGCTCATATATATGTGTCACAATTAGAATTTACAATTACAAGTCGACCACACAACTTTCCTTCATCAAACGTGTAATAGGCTAGGTCCTAATTAGCCCCACACACATCAATGCACATGAACACACCACATGCTTCTCAAGGAGGCTTAAGTAGGTCCTAAAGGTTTCCACAAGCAATCTCTAACAAATACACATGCTATGCTTAATCCGCAAGTCGACTATATCAAACGTGTAATAGGTCTGGCTCAATAGTTCATGCACGACTCCACACAAGGGAACACGTTATGTAGATCCTATTGAGGATCCAATTGATCATCAAGGACATCCACCCTTGACTTTTGAGGGCATATGCTCAAAACAACTGCCACACCATTTTGAAACACAAACCATGTCTGTTAGCAACACACTAACAAACTGGTGAAACAAACACTCTCTTCCACCACACCATAATTTTAGAAACTCTGGATACTAATGAAATTTATGTAGGCATACTATCCATTCAAGTTGTGGGTCATAACCCTTAAGCATTAGCAAATGCAAATCTCTCCAAGTTACTAGAACAAGCATGTTGACTATATAACTACAACCAACTTTCCCGAACAAACTTCCATCAACATGAAATAATTCACCATGATAAGATAGACATGTCTTAATAAATTTTGCAGCCATATCAATCAATGGGACTACATAAGATTACCGCTACTAAAACAGCTCTGACATGAAAATGACAGAAACACATTCTCCAACCATCTAGATATAGTAGAAGTAAGCAACATGACTCCAACAATCTCCCTCTGAGACAAATCCGTTTTTGACATCAATGACAACTTATGTTCAACACATGGATGCGTCTCAGCTACAACGCCTTATGAAGCACCTATGTAAAAACAACTGAAATCTCTCATAACTAGAGAAAATGAGAAAATCACATGGGAAAAACTGCTCTCCAAAAGAGAGAAAATGAAGTAACTACACTAGTGAAAGAAGGATAGGAGGACTCAATGTGACTCAAGGATTTCTTCTGTCATACAAGTACAATAAATGTCCCCAAGGATTTCTTCTGTCACACAAGTGCAATAAATATCCCCTTGATAGGTGAGAGAAAATGAGTATACAAATCCATCCCATAAAGAAGTGTCTCTTATGCCAGTGATGAATGCCTAAAGACAAAATACAATCCATTGCCTACAAGCAACATTTTTCTCCTTAGGAAGAAATAGATCCATTGGTGATTGGAGAAGCTATTCGCATAAGATAGATGAATAGGGAAGCCAAATCCAGATGATGTACATCCCTAAAAATTACAAGACAATGAAGATGGTGGGCTAACAACAATGATGTGACTATCATCAAAGAGGAGATGAATGTCCTCAAATTAATCCTCCAAATATGCAATTTGAGACTCCACAAACAAGGATGATATGTTTGCAAGATACAAATCCCAAGTAGCAATGTCTAGAAGAAGTTGAATGTCTTGTTGCACTAAACCAATAGGGGCCAAAGATGTTGCAATACCAATGGTGCAGGAGCACCCAAAGACACAAATGAAGCCTAAAGAGTCTAATATCACCCATAAGGTGAAAATGTAATGACCTTGTCACATTGACATCATATGTAGTAGGTTGATAGGTTTGTGAGTCAATAAGACCCAATTGATGTAAGGCATTGTCATGGTTGCATTTTATAAGCCATCATGGACAAATGATCATGTGGATCAGTAGGAGTCTAGGCATGAATCAAGCAATAAATATTGGTCTTAGAAACATTAGACCAATCCTTGGAATGGGCCAAATACACCTTGGAGTCACCAAATTTGAAAAGTTGCAAGTTGACAACTTTTGTTGTCATTGCAAAATGTTGTAAAAAGGGGTAACTAATCCTCCAACGGTTCCAAGTTTGAAAAGTGGTTGGAAACCATTAGGGAGGCTATATTAGGCCCACTTAGATCAATTCCAGGGTGGTTGTTGAAGTTGTTGAAATTGGTGATGTTTTGGATTTTTGGAGCAATACAATATACTTGGAGTTTCCTAAAATTCTGCATGTTTGATGTTCATTTCTGACCGGTACGGATTGGTGGATGCCTGAAACCAATTGGATGAGTTAGGGAAGTCTCTTACCTTTCATTTGAATCAAGTTTGAGGTCTTGAAATACTCGGATTGTAGAGATCCATCAAAACCTAACTAGACTGGTCACAAACCCTGCTAGCACCTAGGGTTTCAATGGAAAGATGCCCTTAATCTGACATTTTCACCAAAGGACCAAACAACCTGTGGGAAAATGTTAGAGGGGCCATTGTACCATAAGATTTTGGTGTTGGTTTGCAGGGAGGCTCCAAGCTCGAGGAGATTGAATTGACCCTAGGCGGGCATCACTATGTGACCATCAAAAAGGTAAAAGTGAAAATCACTTGCAGTAGACCATGAAGATGGGACCAAGTCCTGAAACCTTGGATTTGGTGGTTTGACACCTTACCCCACCTTGTAGAAGCGTTGGTTTAGTCGGGGGACTAATACAAGGGGTACTTACTTTGGAAATTAGGCCTAATTGGTTTAATTAGGTCTGGAAGGATAGTAAGGATATAGACCTTTCAAACTTGGGGTTAGAGTCTAAGCCTTTGGGGAATTGTGTAACTTGATAAAGGGTATCTAAATCTGCCCTTAGTTTGTCTTGTCCTTTGGAATTTTATTAAGTTATGTGTGGAGAACTCAACTAGTAGGGCTACTAGTCAATCGATAGGGCTACTAGACAAATAGGACAGTTGTGAGACAAGTACCCCCTAACACATTTGACAGTCAGATCTT
Source organism: Cryptomeria japonica (assembly GCF_030272615.1). Lineage (NCBI taxonomy): Eukaryota > Viridiplantae > Streptophyta > Pinopsida > Cupressales > Cupressaceae > Cryptomeria > Cryptomeria japonica. The sequence goes on along the minus strand of NC_081412.1, from coordinate 520,051,676 downwards.
ATGGATGTTTTGTGTTGGTTGGACCACCAATAGACAAAATCCAATAGGTTTCCATCCACCGGTACTGGAAGATTGTATACCATTCACACAAGGGTAGAGTGTTTTCATCCCACCGGTACCGGAAGACACCAATCCTTTATGGATCCGGTCACACAAATTGTTGTGAGTTGAGAACTTGGTAGGTGTGTTGTTTGACAACTTGAACAAACAAAACAACTTGATTTGGACATAGTAGTTGTGGGTGAGAGAAGCTTATTACCTAGTTTGTTGCCTGGCTCTGCATCATATGGGTATCAGAGCGAGTTGGATCACTTGGGGAAAGTGAATTTTGGTGTATGTCCACGGAAGGAAGTGAGGGAGAGGCTAGAAACATGCCTCCTAAGAGTATGTCTCAAGATGCCATCAAGAAGTTGTTTGAGGAGATGTTTGAAAACAGAGTGAGGGAGTTAGAGAAGGCCAAGAGCAAAGGAAAGGAGGGTGAATGTGACTCTGATGGAGAAGAAGAATAGGGGGGAGAAGAAGAAACCCCAAGGCAGGAAGTTGAGTTACCTACAGATCAGAGAGCATTTGTTGAGGTCCTATAGTCCATTGGTAGAGAATCCTCATCAAGTAAAGATGATATCCCTATGTTTAGTGGGAAAATGAATGCAGAAGAAGTGATGGATTGGATTGAGGCATTGAACAGCCATTTTGAATGCAAGGAGACCCCTGAGAATAAGAAGGTTATCTTTGTTAAGTCCAAGATGAAAGGAGCAACGCTCACTTGGTGGAATTACCTCCAAGGCGAGAGGGTGAAGGAAGGTAGAGGTATGATAACCTCATGGGATAGAATGTTGGCAAAAGTGAAGGCGCAATTCATCCCAGTAGACTATGAAGTCCAAGTCTACAAGAAGTTACAAGGTTTGAGACAAAAAGACCTTGATGTGAGTGCATATATCGAGGAGTTCCATAGGTTGAGTCTACGGACCAAACACCATGAGGAGGAACCAGAGAAAGTGGCAAGATATCTTAGTGGATTGAAAAATAGTATCCAAGAAGAGATCAACATACTAGCCCATGAGATAGTAAACAAGTGCTTTCAATTAGCACTAAGGGCAAAGGAGAAGTTAAAGAGAAAGAATGATCAAAAATTCAGAATAATAGAGGTAGAGGGGGCAGAAACTTCAGAGGCAGAGACCATATGAATGGTAGAGGACAGAGTCCTAGGCCACAAGGAGAGGCTAATCAAGAAAGTCAGCATGGAGATGGTAACATAAGAGGGAGTTTCAAAGGAAGAAGACCCAATCATAGAGGTAGATTTGGTGGAAGAAGCTCGGAGCCTTTCATATGCTACAGCTGCAATCAAGTAGGTCATATCGCAGCCAAGTGCCTTGAGAAGACCGGATCAAGCTCCCAAGGAGAGAGAACACATTTGGTTCAAGACATTGATTATCAGAGTGTCAATTCACCTGATTCCTATGGACTTCCAAAGAGAGGAGAAGCCTTGATGACGAGGAGAACATTGTTGAAAGTACCAAGCAATACTGAACCTCCACAAAGGAAGACACTCTTCTGGACCACATGCAAAGCAGGAGGCAAGGTATGTAAGGTTATAATAGATTCAGGTTCAATTGAAAATTTAGTATCCTTAGAAATGGTAGAGAAACTAAAATTGAGAAGAATTCCTCATCCATTTCCATATAAAGTTTTTTGGCTTACTAAAGGAAAATAAACATTCGTAGAGGAGCAATCATGGGTTGAATTTCAGATAGGAGCATACAAAGACAAAATTCTGATTGATATTGTTGAGATGGTTGCCTGTCATCTTCTTTTTGGGAGGCCGTGGCAATATGACCTCAAGGCCCATCATGATGGACACAAGAACACCTACTCCATCACCAAAGATGAAAAGGTGATTGAATTGATACCCCATACCCCTGCCTGATAACTGTGAGGATCAAAAGGAGGAGACCAAAATCATGATCATGGAAGGAAAAGAGTTCCTCAAGGCAATCAAGGAAGAAGGAACACCTTGTTTTGCAATGATGTCAGTACCAAGGCAAGAAGAAGAGCCCATTGCAGATGGCAAGGTAGAAAAGAAAAGGGTGATAGTCCCTGAGGAGGTGAAGGAAATGTTGAGAAAATACAAGGACATAGTTGCAGAAGAGTTGCCAAGGACCCTACCACCAATAAGGGAATAAGCCATTGCATTGACTTCATTCCCGGTGCCACCTTACCAAACAAGCCAGCCTACAAAACAACTCCGCAACAAAATGAGGAAGTTGCAAGGCAGATCCAAGAGTTGCTTGATAAAGGTTTGATAGGGAAGAGCTTGAGCCCTTGTGCAGTCCCGACTGTCTTAGCACCAAAGGAGGGAACATGGAGATTATGCATTGATTCCCGAGCCATTAACAAGATAACCATTAGGTATAGATTCCGTATGCCTAGAATAGAAGATTTGCTTATTGTTTAGGAGGTGCAAGATATTATTCCAAGATTGATTTAAAAAGTGGTTATCACCAAATAAGGATTAGAGCAGGTGATGAATGGAAAATTGCTTTTAAAACAAACGAAGGATTGTATGAATGGAGGGTGATGCCATTTGGGTTGTCAAATGCCCCTAGCACTTTCATGAGACTCATGAATGAGGTGTTGAAGGAGTTCATTGGTAAGTTTGTTATAGTATATCTAGATGACATCCTAGTGTTTAGCAAGACAAAGGAGGAGCACCTAAAACATTTGGATATGGTCTTAAGAAGGTTGAATGAAGAGAAACTAATGATAAACGTGGAAAAGTGTGTGTTTTTGCAGGAAGAACTGACTTACCTTGGGTTTGTGATTTCTAGAGGAAATCTGAAAATGGATGTTGATAAAGTGAATGCCATTCTCACATGGCCAACTCCTAGAACAATTGGTGATGTAAGGAGTTTTCATGGCCTTGCTACCTTTTATAGGAAGTTTATCAGGAATTTTAGCCAGATTTGTGCTCCCATGTTAGAGACCATCAGGGGTGGACAAAAGTGCTAATTTTCATGGACCAAGGAGGTGGATGAAGCATTTGAAATGTTGAAGAAAAAGGTATCCCAGCAACCGGTTCTTACTTTACCTGATTTTGACAAAATCTTTTAGATTGAATGTGATGCAAGTCATTTGGCAATAGGTGCAGTACTCAGCCAGGAAAGTAGACTAATTGCATTTTTTAGTGAAAAGTTAAATGATACTAAAAATAAATATTCTTCCTATGATTTGGAGATGTATGCATTAGTTCAAGCACTAAAGAAGTGGAGGCACTATTTGCTTCCTAACGAGTTTGTTGTCTATAAAGATAATCAGGCACTAAGCTTCCTAAATATTCAAGAGAAATTGAGCCATAAACATATGAAGTAGGTTGAGTCCATTCAGGCCTACACCTTTACAATCAAACACAAGAAAGGTGTCTCAAACAAAGTTGCAGATGCTCTTAGTAGGAGGGCACTAACAGTTTCATAAATCCAGTTGGAGAGTGTGGGAGTTGATTCCCTCAAGGGTATGTATGCTGCAGATGAAGATTTCAAAGACATCTACAAAGTATGCACTGAGTTTGGTAGCAAGTATCATTTAGAGTATTCTGATTATTTGATTCAAGATGGTGTTCCTTTCAAAGGATGCTAGTTATGCATTCCTAAATGTTCAATGAGGGATAACATAATTAAGGAGAAGCATAGTGGTTGCATGGGAGGACACTTAGGACTAGACAAAACTCTTGAATTGGTGAGAAGATTTTATCACTGGCCTAAATTGCAGACAGATGTCAGAAAATTTGTGGATTCATGTGTGGTGTGTCAAAAGGCCAAAGGGGCAATAACAAATGCAAGACTATACCAGCCATTGCCCATTCCTTCAAGACCTTGGGAAAGTGTGAGCATGGACTTTGTGATGGGTTTGCCAAGAACTCAAAAAGGTTTTGACAGTGTTTTTGTGGTTGTTGACAGGTTTAGCAAGATGGCACATTTCTTGCCATGCAAGAGCACAAGTGATGCTACATATGTTGCAAACCTTTTCTTTAATGAGGTTGTGAGAATACATGTTTTACCCTTGAACATTGTGTCAGACAGAGATGTGAAATTTGTAGGGCATTTTTGGAGGACTTTATGGAGGAAGTTAGGCACAAACTTGTCTTTTAGTTCAGCTTATCATCCCCAAACCGATGGCCAAACAAAAGTGGTCAATAGGTCACTCAGAAACTTGTTAAGGTGCCTCACCAAGCAGCATGGTGAAAAGTGGGAATCCATCATCTCCCAAGCAGAATATGCCTATAATGACTCCATTAATAGGAGTACAGGAAGAAGCCCTTTCCAAATTGTCTATGGGTTGAATCCAAGAGGTGTGCTAGAATTGAGAAACCTGCCCTCAATTGAACATATCAGTGCTTGTGGAAAAGAATTTGTTGAAGGGATTAAGGAGATTCATGACCAAGTCAGGATGCAATTGTAGAGAAGTACAAGGAGCAGGCTGACAGAAGAAAGAGAGATGTGCAGTTCCAAGTTGGAGACATGGTATGGGCAAATCTGAAAAAGGAGAGATTGCCAAAAGGGAAACACACAAAGCTCATGATGAGAAAGGTTGGACCTTGTCAAATACTCAAGAAGTTTGGGAACAATGCATATGAAATCCAATTACCTTCGGATATAGGTATATCCCCAATCTTTAATGTTGCAGATCTGACACCATTCAAAGGTACAGGGCAGGAAGATGGTACATTCCCGGTAGAAGATGCTGCCGACATACTGAAAGAATTTCCAAGTCAAGGGCCACCCAAACTTGAGAGGATCTTGGACATCAAGATTATGAAGAAAACTACAAAAAAGGTCTACAAACAATACCTTGTCAAGTGGCAAGAACTCCCTAACACAGATGAAATATGGATGGATGAAGACCAGATGAAGAAACATGGCACTACATAGTAGGAACTCATCTCAAGTGGACTTGAGATTCAACCACTCGGGGAGTATGGTGCAGGAGCACCCAAAGACACAAATGAAGCCTAAAGAGTCTAATATCACCCATGAGGTGAAAATGTAATGACCTTGTCACATTGATATCATATGTAGTAGGTTGATAGGTTTGTGAGTCAATAAGACCCAATTGATGTAAGGCATTGTCATGGTTGCATTTTATAAGCCACCATGGACAAATGACCATGTGGATCAGTAGGAGTCTAGGCATGAGTCAGGCAATAAATATTGGTCTTAGAAACATTAGACCAATCCTTGGAATAGGCCGAATACACCTTGGAGTTGCCAAATTTGAAAAGTTGCAAGTTGACAACTTTTGTTGTCATTGCAAAATGTTGTAAAAAGGGGTAACTAATCCTCCAATGGTTCCAAGTTTGAAAAGTAGTTGGAAACCGTTAGGGAGGCTACATTAGGTCCACTTGGATCAATTCCAGGGTTTTTATTGTTAAAGTTGTTGAAATTGGTGATGTTTTGGAGTTTTGGAGCAATACAATATACTCGGAGTTTCCTGAAATTCTGCATGTTTGATGTTCATTTCTAATCGGTACGGATTGGTGGATGCCTGAAACCAATTGGATGAGTTAGGGAAGTCTCTTACCTTTCATTTGAATCAAGTTTGAGGTCTTGAAATACTCGGGTTGTAGAGATCCATCAAACCCTAACCGGACTGGTCACAAACCCTGCCAGCACCTAGGGTTTCAATGGAAAGATGCCCTTAATTTGACATTTTCACCAGAGGACCAAACAACCCGTGGAAAATGTTAAGAGGGGCCATTGTACTATAAGATTTTGCTGTTGGTTTGCAGGGAGGCTCCAAGCCCGAGGAGATTGAATTGACCCTAGGCGGGCATCTCTATGTGACCGCCAAAAAGGTAGAAGTGAAAATCACTTGCAGTAGACCATGAAGATGGGATCAAATCCTGAAACCTTGGATTTGGTGGTTTGACACCTTACCCCACCTTGCAGAAGTGTTGGTTTAGTTGGGGGACTAATACAAGGGGTACTTGCTTTGGAAATTAAGCCTAATTGGTTTAATTAGGTCTGGAAGGACAGTAAGGATATAGACCTTTCAAACTTGCGGTTAGAGTCTAAGCCTTTGGAGAATTGTGTAACTTGATAAAGGGTATCTGAATTTGCCCTTAGTTTGTCTTGTCCTTTGGAATTTTATTAAGTTGTGTGTGGAGAACTCAACTGGTAGGGCTACTAGTCAACCGGTAGGGCTACTAGACAAATAGGACAGTTGTGAGACAAGTACCCCCTAACACATTTGACAATCAGATCTTATGGATGTTTTGTGTTGGTTGGACCACTTATAGACAAAATCCAATAGGTTCCCATCCCACCGGTACCGGAAGATTGTCTACCATTCACACAAGGGTAGAGTGTTTTCATCCCATCGGTATCAGAAGACACCAATCCTTTATAGATCCGGTCACACAAATTGTTGTGTGAGTTGAGAACTTGGTAGGTGTGTTGTTTGACACCTTGAACAAACAAAACAACTTGATTTGGACATAGTAGTTGTGGGTCAGAGAAGGTTATCACCTAGTTTGTTGCCTGGCTCTGCATCAACCAAGCTGATCAAGAATAACATAAGACAAAAGATTGGGTCTGAATGTGAGGAGTAGGAACAAGGAGACAAGCCTCCTATCCATTGGAACATACAAGACCTATGATACACTCAAGCTCCTCTAAATTATCATCATCAAAGGTTATGCCATCCTATAAGGGGAATGAGACAATCTGTAGAAAGATCCTTTGGGAATGGAGAGATATGAGGGTTTCCATGGATCTCCCAAAGTCTAGTCCAATGTGTGTGGGGACAATCAATGTTCGATACAACACACATAGTGTTAGATCAATACTAGAACAAATAAACCCTACAACATGGTCAATAATGTTTACCTTAGTTGATAGTTGGGAGAGCCCCTCTTGTATATATATGGTAGGCAGCCCTCTTATTACCACCTAATGTGGCTGGTTTAATTATGACTACATAAATATAAGGCAAAAGCTCAAACCACCTAATATGTGTTAGGATGTTTTGCCAAGACTCAAAACTATCCTTCGCTAGTATGACAATAGAAGGATAAATAGAAAAACCCATGATACTTCAAATGAAAAAATCAAAGACCAATGACCTCACTGCATGTAAAGAAAATAGATGAAGTCATGCCATGCAAAAAGATGCTTTCAAAGTGCCAAAATATCCAAGTAATGACAAGAATGTGGAAACACAAAAAATTGAAAAGAATGTACCTAGGAAAAATTCCAGAAAAAGTACATGGATGGAAATGAAGAGCTCTAAAATACCTTTCCAATGCCACAAGAATTGCCAAAACTCAGAGACATTGGCAAAAGGTTGATCCCCCCAACCTTATTCTAGCTTATTCTGGTAGGCTTATTAATGAATGAATTAATGAACTAATTAATGGAAAAATAAATGCCAACTATAACTCCCACCAACTATAATTGGAGCCCCTACTATTATAAGAAAATGATGATCTGAATTTGATTTTTAATAACTTGTATGAGCAATTCAATCTGATGGTGAGACTTGTAGCACTGGAAAGTGCTTAGAACCAACTTTCCAATGATATCTTGTTTGCCCAATTTTGATACCGTATGCCCAAGTTATAATGAAAAGAAAAAAACGCTCCTTTAGGCTAAATTGGGGCTAGGAGGGGGGCAACTAGTCATTCATACATTGATGCCATGTTGTACTGACACTAGCATGGCATTAGTAGAATATTTTCAAAATATTCCTTTGCACCAAAAAAGAACATCAATTGTTGGGAAAGTGCAAACTATTGGAATGTTCTCTATATTCTTGCTAAAACATTCTCTTGTACTTGCACACATGGTCATCAACAAGGGTTCGACATGATATGTTTTTTAGGCACCAAAAAATGACGAAGTCACTAAGTTTGTGGATCTGACTAAATTTTTTTTATGCAGGCCAATTTTCAGATTGGAGCTAATCTTGTCGGCTGCTAGAGTGTCGTGTCGATAGTGTTAATAACATGTTATCAATGGTTGTACTGGGTGCCACTATTGGGCTGAATTGTTGCATACAAAGGAAGTTAGGGACATTGCCTACTATACGCCCTAACAATCGACAACATATTTCTTTTTTGCCTTTTCTTATATATATATATATTTTAAATTTTAACTTTCTAAAAAGATAATATTAAAATCCAAAAAACTTAAAGAAACCCCATACTAGTTCTTGCGCAATGCATTAATGGCAGAAGAGATGGTACGGGTTCTATATGGTGGTCATATGGATTGTATGAAATTTTGCCTCAGATCTCAATCACTTTAAAAAACTGCCTTTTTTGCAACCGCTCCAAATTTGGTGAATTGATAGATGTTCTTAGAGTGTTTCATTGTTTTGGATCCTACAGTGATGCCCATTTTGTTGCTCCAAGATGAACCGATTTTTACCTCATGGCCAGATCTTTCAAAATTTAGACAAGTTACAAATTTGCTACTCTAATACTAGGTTAGAGTTGATAGCAAACTCCACAATTCCAAAAAATCATCTACAACCAAAACTCCTATAACATTTGAAGAGAAAAATCCATGACTATGTGCTACGCAACCTTGTGAAAGAGATTGATCTAGAAAAGCATAAATGATATGCTTCTATTGATTGATATGAATGAATTCATCTAGAAAGATTACAATAAATAATATGAATGCTTATAAAAGTAAAAAGATAAAACCCTAGATGAAGCCCTAGGTGAGAATTAAGTTAGATCATGACAAGTGTCCACATCTTATGACTTGAGATTGACCTATGATTAGCGCAATCTAATAATAGAAAAGCACTCTTAATTTTAGCTTAAGTGAATAAAGTAATAGGGGACCTAAGTAATTAATGATTGATTAATTAATTATTGAGGTGATTACCTAATTACTTTAGCATGCATGGCCTATGCAATAGGCCCCAACTACCACAAGAGACTTCAAGGTGTTGAATTTAGAAATATGTCACCATCTCCGTGGCTAATCTATAAATTCAAAAATCCTATTTTTTTGGGGGAAATATTATTGTGAGTTATGAGAATTCTTGTTATAAATATTGGCATACATGGCTTGTATTAGTTTAGAACTTGTTTTATATGACTAAGCTATTGAGCCTAATGTGCAAAATTCTTTCTCTAAATTGTTTGGCTTTAGGGGTACCTCAATTTTTATGTCTTGGTAGCTGATCCTTCGCTTTGTATATTGTTGTAGCATTATTCAAACTATGCCATGTGTGAGATTGTTACTCGAGCAATTTTAACTTCTTTTTGTGTATGTTTTGGATTGTTTGATGCATGCCTATGTTGTGCTTGTTAACTATTGCAAGGTGAGCTACGAAGCTCTAGTATGCCTTGTCTTGGCTTATGTGGTGTGACATTGTCATGTTAACAATTGCAAGGTGAGTTATGAAGCTCTTGTATGCCTATTCTTGGCTTATGACCTTTATGTTTTCTATATTTTACATTCAAACATGTACCTCTTTCTCTTTTCCTATTTATGTAGAGTTTTCTTAGAATAGGCTGAGATCTAACTCTTAATTTGGAGATTGGATTGTTGGTCATTTCTTGGCTTCCAAATCTTTCCATTATTGATGTTTGCCTTGATACCTATGGAAACATCAATACTTCCCTAACCTAGAACCCCCTATAGGTGTGTGAAATCATTTAAATTAGGCCCCTTTTGTCATCAAAACCCTATTCCCCTCTATTTCTAGTGTTGTGTTTTCTTACCAACACACCCATGCTAGTGTCCTCTTCCGATTTGAATCCCAATTTTCCTATGGCTAGGTCATATAAGTTCATCCATAAAATCACCTCTAGCCCTCACTTGAAATACACTGCTCTCCTACTATTGCTCTTCATGTTCTCTCTTTCTCTCTTGCATACTTGCATTCTCACTCTCTTTGGATTTTCTTCCACATTTCCATAACACTCCTATACTTAGGTTTAGAAAACTTCCATTTGCAATTCAGTCAACCTAAGAACCATTTCTTTGCATACCCTAAGGTTTTCCATCACCCTTGTCCTCCCTCCAGGACCCTACACACACCACTATTTGTAGAACCACACTTGAAGCTGAAACATGCCAAACCGGGGCTTGACTAAAAGCTCTTAAACACAAACCCTAATTTTCTCCCCCTTTGATTTTGGGAGTTTATTTTTCACAATTGTTGGCATACAGTTCTATGGGAACCTCAATTAAGCCATTTTTTTTGGCCAACAACTCTTCACATAGTCATAGATCACCACTATTTGTACTAGGTCACTGGTTCTCCCAATAGAATACAATGTGCTTGGTGGGTCCCCAATGCAACCATCAAGTCACTAATGTGCCAAAAAGGTCACTCTTGCACTTGGACGGTCATCTATTTGACCATCCTTTCAGAACCTCTATGTAGCTCTAGAATGCCTCCCACTTGCCCCTCCAACCTTCAATCTTCTACCTGTTATCAATAAGATTTGCACCCTGTTGAACTTAGAGTTCAACAATCTATTGAAACATGGAAACACTTCTGGACCTGTGGGTTGCCCGAAACTTGGAGTGAATCTCTAGAAAAAGATGGTTCTTCTTGGAACTATCACCTAAACTACTTGCTTGCTGGGAAAAGGGGAGAGAAATTGCATAAAATGAAACCTACAACTAATGGTGATGCACCAAATTAGTTTTCAGACCTATACATTCTGTTTGACACACACAATCGATCAATACACAAGCGAATCAGTACACAACTCAGGTTTAACATACTCACATTAGCTTCATAGGAAAGTTACTTTTTTCAGTCCTAGAAGGAAAAATAAAAATTTCCACAGCTAGAAAGCTGTCCAAACTTATGACATAACCTACAACCTATAAGACATGCTTAACTCTACATAAGGTGTTGAGGGAATGAGACATACTTTAAAGGATTTGCATGCAATCACAAGAAATATATCAATCATTAATTGTTACACACAAAGAAACAGATTAAGGAAGGTAAACACTTGCTTTATTAATCAAAAAGGTGCTTACAACAACTGTAAATATCTGAATATGAGTTAGAATACACAATAGGCAAGAAAGAATGTGTTTCAGGTTACAAAACAAGCCTAGAGAAACAAGAACTTACTTGAAAATGAAGCCTAAGGTTGATCTTTATAGCTGCAACAACTTGCTACAACAAAGGAACATATGCTGAGAAATAAATGACAACAAGGACATGAGTTACATTGATTTTTTTTGGTCAATCCTTCTTAGGTGTCCAAGTTGCTTGCTGTTATATTTTAGCCTTCAAATCAGCTCCAAAAAGTGGATTTTATGAAGAAAAGTCATTCCCAACTGTTATCCTATTGATTAGGCTCTGGAATCAGCTCTTAGATGTTTGGGAAAGGCCTAGGAAGTGGTCAAAACTGCCCCTAAATTCCCTCAACTGTTTGAAGAAGTCTTCAACCTCCTCCTAGATGCTCTCATGAGTCTCAACGAACTGGTCAAGTCATCAAATTGTCCTAAATTCTCTCATGTTACCAAACTGCTCTTTACCTCTTCCAACCGTAGCAACTTCTCTCCATATTTATAGGACATGTGAGAAAACAATCCTTAAATTTTAGGACTCAAAACATGACGTACTTAGGAACCTTAGGAAAGCTAGCAAAAATGACAAAAATAAAAGAAAATCAGACCCATTTTAGCATAAAATACAAAAATGGATAACATTCTTGGCGACCTCTGCTAATGTTTTGCCTGTTAAACATAAAAGACCAGTTGCCTTTATGCATCCATTGGGCTACAGAGTCAAAAAACCTGAAATAAACTCTCAAGGAGACTTGACTTGTTTCTAATGCTTACAAACAACAAACAACTAAAACAACACCTACAACTGACACAATTCAAAACAGATGTGCAGCAGCACTTGGAGGAATGAAACTAGCCCCAAAACATGTGCTACAACACTTATTGAAAAGGAAACCTAAACTACATTAGAGTAATCAACCATGAAGCTTTCAAAGTAAACCATTGACTGATTGTGTGAAATAGCTACCTTTTCTCACTAACTTGAGAGTGTTTTACATGGTTATGAACAGCTAATGAGAGATGGATGATAGATAGAATGCCAACATAGAGCTGTAATGTGTCTCGAATACCACACACAGACTCACTCACCTTCTCATTTTGAGTATACGTACTGCTATAGGAAAGTGGATAAGTGAGTTGGATGTACTCTTCTTCTACTACAACCCCATGCTTGGGTGCAAGCATGACTATTGATTCTTTGGTGGCCTCCATCCTGGCTAGATTTCTTGTAGGACCACCTCTTGAAAGGATGAACTTTGAGCTCTCTTTGCAAGTCTTTACCTAGTGGAGTGCTTCTTTGACATCCTTTTGCTTGTTGAAACAATTTGCTTCATGCAGCTTATGAGCTATTTCTTTGACATTATCTTGCTGAATGAAAAGAGGTGGTTCAAGTGGCTCAAACTAAAACATAGTTGCCTCTTTTACTTTACCCTTCTTTTCACAAACTTCTAATTTGGGAAATGCCAATTTAACATCCAAACTTGAACAAAATACCTCTAAATCTTCCCAAAAACTATCTTCTTCAAAATCTTCTTTGGTTTTCTGCATAAGAGGACTATTTTTTACTTCATAGAAGCTCTCCTCAAGCCTTCCAAACTCAAAAAATGACTCATCTTTGTGTTCTTCATTGTTCAAGGTTCATCACACTATTTTTTGCAGAGCAACAACTCATCATTGTATTCAACATGCTCTCTTCATCTTGGTCAAGAAAATAAGGAAGTTCATCAAACAGGTTTAAAATTTTTTACTTGTCATTACTTCCTTCCTTCTGATCTTGTTGTCCCAACTCCTTAGCTAAGGTTGATATTTGCATATTTTCTTCTTCTTCAACAAAAGATGGAAGTTCCCTTGGTCCATATCTTGCTGCTCCAATTGATTGTATTGAACACTTAGCTGCAACAAGTTTGATTTTTCCATTTCTTTATCATATGAAGACTCATCAACAGTAGTTTCTTCCTCTTTTCCCTCAAGATCCACCCTCTCTTGGTCATCAAACCAAAATTCTTAATGGACTTATCTTGGGCATGTGTAGGTTCTTGCAAGGGGTGAAAGCTTCTAAAACTTGGGATTTCAACTTTAGAAGACTTACTTGAAGGTTGAATAGGCTCACCTTGACTGAAACTTGGAAATTTATCCTCACGAACCTTTTGTTCAACAAAAAATAGGTTTGGAAAGGAAGGAACAGATTGGGCTTCTACCCTTTGTAATTTGACAAGCAAAAGTATCATTTGTTCCTCTTTTATAGCCACCTCCCCTGCAAGATCTTCCTCATGTTGCCTCCTTTGTGTCTCCAACTCCTGCCCACTCATCCTACTATAAGTTAAACTCTTTCTCTAACTTAACAACCCTCATCTGCTCTTGAAAATCCAACAATATGTCCTTGAAGCTCATGTTGTCACCATCTTGAGGATGGCTACTTGTTGATGTGTCTTTTGTACACGACCAAACACAGAATAAAATACCTAAAGGTACCTTATCCTCTCTTGAACAAAGTTTCCCGACTGCTGAAGATCTCGCCGAAGGATCAGTCAGAGTAACTCCAAGGTTCTGATATGTAGGTTCTCTACGTGTGGATAAGCTCTTTGTGGTACGATGTGATTTTGCTGGAATCACAAGGGGACTTACTTTCGACAACTTGAACGTCTGATTTGCTTTGGATATTATTGGAACGTGGAATTTCACTGGCCCTTGATTTTGAAAAAAAGGAAAAAAGGATAAGGGTTGGAGAAGGATCTAATTCTAACACTAAGAATGTAGGAGCGATGGATGACCTTTGATGAAACTTTAACTAAGTCTTGCTTTGACATGCTAGGATCATCTCCACAAGGTTAGTGTGATCTTCTAAGGAAGGCTTTATGATGTTCAGATCACCGCTACAAGCATAGACACCGTCAGGTTGATGCATATCAATGAAGAAGTGATAATTGAAGTTAAGCTTAAGTTGAATGATTCCAGTTGACTACGCAAGGCAAGTTTGCAATCAACAAACCGCTAGTAGTATGGATATACAAATTTCACCATTGATCATACAAATTTCTTCCATTCATCTAATAACATGAAATTAAATTTGAGAAGTATAGAGACCATGCAAATTGTAGAATTGACACATAGAATTCACCATTCCTTCAATGAAGTTTACATGTCTTTTGCAACAATCTCTTGGCAACAATCTTTGCCTTCTCTTTCTACTCTACTCTAAAATGGTATCTACTATTGAGCTACTAATTATTGACTATCTCTCTTTTGCTAACTCCTAACTATTCTCTGACTATTAACCTTTACAAATGAAGAGCCAAGGCTTTATATAGAGAGCTCTTTACATTTGAATGGCTCAGATTGATTTAGAATGAATGGCTAGGATTACAAGATGAAAACCCTAATTAGGGTTTGTTACAACAAAACCTTTTAGCCAATGAGAAAATTACATTCAATGCATGAGAACCAATAGGAAACGGGGGTAGGTGCCTCGAAGTTTGTGTTATCACTGATGAGTCAGGTACATTGAATCTAGACATGTTGATGTGGACCTATCTGACTGGAGGAACAGTGACTGGGATGCCACCTTGTTTGGTACTTCCTCTGTGATGACTTTTGTCGATCCTCCATCGTCCTTGATATACTTGATGAACGATGTACCCTTCCTTGACTCTCTTGTGTTTGCCTATGAGATCCTCTTGAAGAGGTCTTCCTTTGACCTTGATGTTGAAATATTCTTCTTGAGATCCTCGTTCCGATCTTCCTCCAACCTGGTCTTTCTGATTTATTTCTTTTCTTGCTGCAAAACAAACAAATGAACATTAAACACATGATATATAGCTTATACAATCTCTGATTTTATGTGATTTGCAGGTCTGATAGGTGCAGGTTTAGGGGAGATTGTCCTTTTCTTGAGCAAATTTGCTCTTGCTATGATGAATTCAGTCCTTCCTTTATTGAATTTTGCTATTGTTAGGATGTACTCTGCGCCTTAAAGTGACCGATCTCTATAAGACCTGAAATTTGCCTCCTCAATCACCAATCTATCTAATGAAATCAGCTTTTGAAATTCGCCTTGATGAATTCAGTTGCTCCTCAAATTCGCTCTTGTTGAATTCGGCTTGTGAAGATTGTTGACAAATCTGGAATTTGCTTCTTAACTGCTGAAGGATTTCGCTCTTTGAAGAAGAATGTTTGAAATGAATGATGAATAATTTAAGAATCAACCTCCCTTATATAGGCGCCTTTATGGGAGAATGCACTTCTTTGATGAAAGCCAACTTTGTTTGGATGAATAAATCAATTGTATTTCCCTTTAGCTGGCAGACTTCTCTTTAAAAATTCGAATTTGCTTTTGCCGCCAAAGTGAGATTGGTTTATTAATGCATCAAATGTTTATAGGTTGACTTGCACTTAGTCTTCTCTTGATCTTTTCGGTTTTTTACCATAATGCAATTGCCTTTAATAGAATTTCGCCTTGGTACCTTAGAGAGGGACATGAGCGAGCTAGGATATAAGTCAAATTTCCATCAATACTTGATGAAGGCAAGCTTAGTTCTCACAATCTGCATGAAGTTTAGGATGCTTCAACACTTGAAACGACTGTGAAGAAGACTTACAACACACCATCATTAGCATATTACTCATCCTCAATGCATTTCGCTCCTATACCTTTGGAAGGTACCTGAGCAAACTAAGGGCTGATCTTACTTTTCTCACTCACATACTCAATTTTCATTATCATTAGAAGGCTCATGCTGCAACAAAGACTTAAATTACCTTCAAGAAGGCTTGTCTTGATATCTTGATTAACAAAACATTCTTCTTCAAGAGATTTCGCTCTTGTACCTTTGGAAGGTACATGAGCGAATTTCTTCCTCTTGACTCAATTCACGCTTCATTCCTATCACTTTGCCTTAGACTTGATTTTTGAAATTCTCTTCTCATCGTGCTCAGGTCAATCTGCTCCCAACTTTGCTTAAAACAAGATCTTCTTAGTGTTTTAGGTGAGATAGGAGATCCTTCCAAGAGATTTCGCTTGTGTACCTTAGAGAGGTACGGGACCCTTAGGAAAATTCGCTCCTGTACCTTTGGAAGGGTCAGGAGCGAATTTTGCTTGATAGCTCAAATCCTTAACCTTTTGCCATTCAACTTCATTTCAATGTACTTCAAAGGCATAAAAGAATCATCTCCCCTTCACTCAAGGCCTAAAAGCATGAATTTGATCCAAATGAGAAGGAAGAGGGGAGGTCTAGTAAAATTCACTCCTGTACCTTTGGAAGGGTCAAGAGCGAAATTGACAATGCTGCTCAAATTCTCCATACTTCATCGTTCAACTTGGTTTAAATTCTCTTTTAAAGGCACGCATAACTCAACTTTCTTTCATCGTTCAACTTGGTTTGAATTCTCTTTTAAAGGCATGCATAACTCAACTTTCTTTCATCGTTCAACTTGGTTTGAATTCTCTTTTAAAGGCACGCATAACCCAACTTTCTTTCAATCAAGCCCTGAAGGCGTAAGTTTGGATCCAAGTAAGGAGTGAGAAGGTGTTTTTAAGAAAATTCGCCCCTGAACCTTTGGAAGGGTCAAGAGCGAATTTTATGCTTGTGCTGAAATTCTTAACTTCTTCTCCAAATTTCTAAGTTCAAGCTTGTTTAAATTCGTCCCCAAAGGTAAAGGTAAGTTCAATTTGATTCCTCTCCAATCAACACTCTAAAGTGAGATTTCCATCCAAATTAGAAGCACAAAGAGAGCCTAAGAAGAATTCACTCCTGTACCTTTGGAAGGGTCAAGAGCGAATTTGATGCTCTAGCTCAAATTCTCATCTCTTTCTTCAAATCTTCACGTCTAAACCTCATGACCTTGCTCCTCAAAGGGAAATGAATGGAATTCGTATCAAACAAAGCCTTAAAGTGAAGTCTTCGATCCAAATAGGGGGGCAAAGGGAGCCTAAAGAGAATTCGCTCATGTACCCTTGGAAGGGACATGAGCGAAATTAAACCGGTGATTTTGTCCTCATTTGCCCAAGCAGTTGTGCTTAATGAAATTGTCCTAGATTGTGTTGAATTCACTTCTTCCTTGTAAAATTCAATTCTCCTTTTCCCATAAATCTGTCACTTTCAGATGGATGAAATCCAACCTGAATCTAATATGGACCAGGTCTGTAGAAATACCCCCAATCTGCTCTTCTTTATTCAAATTAAGATCCTTCTGCCTCAACCTTGAATTAAGCACAGAACTAGGCTTCAAACAAGTTGCTTTTGCTTCATCTCAAGCAGAAATTGACCTCAAATCAGGTCTGATTGTAAATTTAGTTTTGGATGATAATGATGGCTTGCATCTAATTAGGTCTGCTCCTTTTGAATCCTGCTTCCTGAATTCATTTAGGTCTGATCTGCTCTGATTTTCCCGAGTCTTTTATTTTTTCACCTGAAAGTAAAAAAAAAGACAATTTCAATTAAGAAGAATCAAACAAAACTTAACAACATTATTAGCTTTATCAATCTGGAAATGAATTATCTCTCGGTACTACTGTCTTGAGATCTAATATTCTTCACCTTCCATCAGATTGGACTCTGAAAGATGACACTTGGTGAAATTCACATCAACATGATTGAGATTACCTTCAAAATAAGTCTGATTCACCTTTCCCCCATGCTGGAAGTTAACTACCTTTATCTCTGCCTTGTTCAAATTGAGAGTTTTATGCTCTTCTGCTGTAGATCATATTCGGGCCTGCCCTGCTCTTCTTATGATTTGATTTTGAATTTAAATCCCCCCCAATGTTTTGTTTATGTGACACATCTTCCACTTCAGAGGCCAGCTTGTTTATTTCCTAAGTGCCACGCCTTACATTGTGTTTCATCGTGGCATGTGTTGGGAATATTAGGAGCCAAATAAAATGATGAGGTGGCTGCTTTCCTTTTAAACAAATAAAAATAAAAAATGTCTTAAAAACTTTTAACTTCACCTTAGAGTTTGGTGGGGCCCAATCAAGGCTACGGTGGTAAAGGAAGTCAAAGGAAATACTATGCCTTAAAACAAGCTTTTAAAATCTCCATTTAAGATTTTGTGGGGCCCAAGCAATATGTGGCATGGTAATTAAAAACACTTAAAATCCCCAGGCTAAAGCTCGGTGGGTCCCAGTAAGGAAGGTCCTAAAAAATCATATTTGATTCTCCATTTTTGAGTGTGGGGCCCAAAAGGATGATATGATAAGGTGGAGAGAAATATGAGGGGGGAGTGGTAGGAAATGTTAAGGGTAGCTGCTATGTGGAGAAAGAGGGGGGAATGGGATGTTGGAGGAAAGGGGGGCATAAGGGATATAAATGATGGAAGTAGGAGATACGTGGGGGGGAATGAAGCTTAGGATGTGGGAGGTAAAAGGGGTTGGAGTTAGGATATGTTGGGGAATAAAATGGAGTGGGAGGTATAAGGGGGTAATGAAAGGGTAAAGGGGATGTAGGTTATAATGGGAGTTATAAGGGGCAAGGAATAAGGGGGTAGGGTGGTAGGTTAGGATAGGGATAGGGATAGGATATGGGTAGGCTAGGATGGGGGTAGGTGATAAGATGGAAAGGGTAGGTTAATAGGTGTGTGGTAGAGGTAAGCTTAGGGAAATAAAGGAAGTAAGACTTATGGGATGTGGGTTAGAATAGGTGATTTTAGGGGAATAAAGGGGTGAAGGGGGTAGGTAGTGTGGATGGTAGGTTAAAGGGAGTGTGAGATAGAAGGTATGAGGGGAAGGGAGATGTTAGGATAGAATAGGGGTAGGGGTAAGGTGGAAAGGAAGTTAGTGGAGGGAGGTGAGGGTGTAAGATGGAAGGGTAGGTTTAAGTTAAGATGTGAAGGTAGGTGAGTTAGAAGGTATGGCCAATGGAAGTGAAGAGTGTTAGGGGAGGTGGAAATGGGAGGAAATGGAAATGGGAGTGATTGGGTTTGGGCACCCACTGATAGAATCGGGAGAAGAGGAAGAAATTATGCCTTGGCTGGGCAAAGGGAATGCTAAACCTCACTTCATCTCCAAAAGAGAAAGACTTGGTCAGCTCAACTACGAACAAAAGGTTAATAGCAAAGACTCGACAACAACTAACTAAGCTAAGACAACTAACCTAGAAAGCGAAAAAGTGGGGGTGCCCATTTGCAATGGGGCCATGTGTGAATACATCACAACACTACCATAGTAACTATGCTGGCTAGAAATAAAACAACCTTCTTGGGGTTGATTAAACTCATATGCAGGTTGATAGGAGGTTTGAGCAGGGGTGGGTGGGTGGGGTGGTAAGCATGTTGAGGATGTTGATGGCTTGTTAATCGGCTACTTTGGATTGGAGTAGCACTTGTTGAGTTTGGTATTGCAGCTAAGAAGGTATATGGACAAGATTTTCATAATATCAGGGGGGTGGGGGAATAAAACATCTCTTCATGAAATTTTGACATATTGAAGCATATATAAAAGCTGAAAATTCATTGAAACTTCTTCGAAGATGAGAATAACTAGGTCTGATTTTTTTTACAAAAACAAATACATACTAGCACTTGTCCACTTGAAACCAATAGATATTCTTCTAGAGTCGCCAAGTGTGTGAAGAAATTGCCTCCAAAGGCAAAAATTACTAATATACACACCGAATATCAACAATGAATGGAAATTTTTTGAACTGAAATGGTTCAAACTGTCCCACCGGGCATGCCAAAAACTGTTATCAATAAAATTTGTACCTTGTTGAACTTAGAGTTCAACAATCTATTGAAACATGGAAACACTCCTGGGCTTGTGGGTTGCTCAAAACTTGTAGTGAATCTCCAGAAAAAGTTGGTTCTTCTTGGAACCATCACCTAAACTACTTGCTTGTTGGGAAAAGGGAAGAGAAATTGCATAAAATGAAACCTACAATTGATGGTGACGCACCAAATTAGTTGTCAGACCTATACATTCTGTTTGACAAACACAATTGATCAATACCCAAGCTAATCCCTACACAACTCAGTTTTAACATACTCACACATTAGCACTTCATATGAAAGTTAGATTCTTTTTAGTCCTAGAAGGAAAAATCAAACTTTCCACAGCTAGAAAGCTGTCCAAACTTATGACATAACCTACAACCTATATAAGACATGCTTATCTATGCATAAGGTGTTGAAGGAATGAGACATACTTAAAAAGATTTGCATGAATTCACAAGACATACATCAGTCATTCATTGTTACACACAAATAAACAGATTAGAGAAGGCAAATACTTGCTTTATTAATCAAAAAGGTGCTTACAACAACCATACATATCTGAATATGAGTTACAATACACAATAGGCAAGATAGAATGTGTTTCAGGTTACAATACAAGCCTAGAAAAGCAAGAACTAACTTGAAAATGAATCCTAAGTTTGAGCTTTATAGATGCAACAACTTGCTACAACAAAGGAACATATGCTGAGAAATAAATAACAAGGACATGTGTCACATTGATTTTTCTTGGTCAATCCTCCTTGGGCGTCCAAGTTGTTTGTTGCTATTTTTTAGCCTTCAAATCAACTCCAAAAAGTAGTTTTTATGAAGAAAATTCCTTCCCAACTATTATCCTGTTGATTAAGCTCTTGAATCAGCTCCTAGATGCTTGGGAAAGGCCTTGGAACTGGTCAAAACTACCCCCTAAATTTCCTCAACTGCTTGAAGAAGTCTTCAACCTCCTCCTAGATGCTCTCATGAGTCTCAACCAACTGGTCAAGTCATCAAATTGTCCTATATTCTCTCCTCATGTTACCAAACTTCTCTTACCTCTTCCAACCGTAGCAACTTCCTTCCATGTTTATAGGACATGCGAGAAAACAATCCTTAAATTTTAGGACTCAAAACATGACATACTTAGGACCCTTAGGAAAGCTAGCAAAAATGACAAAAATAAAACGGAACCAAACCCATTTTAGCATAAAATACAAAAATGGGTAACACTACCACCACCATATCATCATCAAACACCAAAACATACACAAATCTTTACTCTTCCTTTCTAGTTTCATTTTGATTCCTAGCTGAGTAGCATAGATATGATTTTATGCACCTTACTATCATTTTAAAAAAGAATCAGATTAAGTAGAATAGCACACTAATAATTATAATTAAACAATACTTAAAATTTAGGTAATGGTTATCTATTTTACAAGTATTGGTTGATTTGATTTGTTACTATAACCATAGATGCACTACTTGCCGAAAACTAAGTGAGTTTTCAAAAACTTGTGAGTTTTTAGCTCAAGCGAGTAATAATGCCATTGACTCGCCGCTAAAACTCATCAAGTTTTTGGTGATTACTCGGCGAGTCCATGTTTAAAAGAGGCCTAAACACGTCAAAATACTATCAATTTCTTTTTTCAAGTCAATCTCATTCTCTTCATCAAAATACATACGTGAAATATAACATTTTAAGTATAAGAAATATGTCTTTTTCCTTTCTTATACTTTAAGTTATATTTCATGTATATATTTGCAGGATTTTTGAGAGTGGTTTCAAATCTCTAGGAGTTATAATGCAAATTTTAGGTTTTAGAAGATCTTTTAAATTTTTAGACAGTCAAATTTCAGTAATCAGTAGGCTCCTATCAACATTCTCTCACTCTCTCTATCTCACTCACTTTATCTGCCCCGAATTTTAGACAATCAAATTTCAGTAATCCGTAAGCTCCTATCAACATTCTCTCACTCTCTCTATCTCACTCACTTTATTTGCCCCGAATTTTAGACCTATCTATCTCCTTATCACTCTTCATTTATCCCCTCTATCTACCACTCTCTATCTCACTCTCTCCTCTCTCCGTCAAGATCTAGACCTATCTCTCCACCCCTCCCTCTCTCAACCTCAAACCCCTGTGAGGCATGCTACCCTCGACCTCATTTTGGTGAGGTGGAGGAGCCACATCAAACCCCTAGGACTAGACCCTCTAGTTCTATCTCTCCCCTGGTTTTCACTAAGGGGGGAAGAGGAAGATGTAAAATGTTTTGATGTAATATTTACTTTTAGTTTTACAAAAACAATTTGCTATTTCATTTTGTTTTAGTCTGTCAACCATCAACATTCCACAACAAGATACCATTTTGTATCCAATTTGCATTTAAATCAATTAAATATATCTAAACTCAACTTGTTTCTTTTGTGTACTCATTTGTTGACTCAATGGATGCATCTCCTCATTGAACTTTGCAAAAAAGAATGCATTTCTAATTAAATTTAAGCAATTTTTTAAGTCGCCGAGTTTTTTGCCGAGTTTTCACTGAGTTTTTTTTTCGGGCCTTGGTGAGTTTTTGTTTTTGGTGAGTAGTTCAACTATAGTGATAAGCATCCAAAGAAGAAACAGACCAAAAACCATCCCCCTTCAAACATAGGAATGGCCCCAATTTGCCTTGTAACCCCATTTGAGACCCCAGAGATTAGGGGTTGACCAGCCATGAAATCTTGGATAGGTGAAAGGAGGGACTCCACTAAGGAGCGAAACCACACAACGAAATTTCATTCTCTTGTTCAAGGATTTTTCGTAACCCTAATAGGGTGTTCACAAACAAACTCATCAACATGTTGGTTTAAAACAACACCAGTAGTTAAATTAACAAACCCTAATGCAATTGGAGTAGAAACCATGAGCATTGTTTGGTTGGCATTGAAATAGACCCTTGTATGAACTGTCACCATGGGAGACACTGTGCTTTCATCAACCAAAGAGAACCTAGAAGCAACCATAGGGGGAGAAGGAAGCCTTTTCATAGCCCCCAAATAGGTGTGCAATTTTAACCTACTACAGAACCCTTTATGACAACCATAGGGTCATGCTCTTGTTCCTTCAAGCAATCTTCCCATAGAAAATTGAGTGGTTCATCCTCCTCTACCCAATCACCCAACCAAAAGTATATGGCTGAAACACCTTCATCTAAAATGTTGTCACCATCACTATCTTCATCTTTGTCACCATCGTTGGAGAAAAAAGCATTCGTGAACATCATAAGGGTTTTCAAAGAAACTACTAGGGTTAACACCTTCACCTTTTTGTCACCCTAAATTTACTCTATTTGGTGTTTGGTAGTCATTTCACAAGCACAAAGCAACAAGAAAACCATTTTTTCCCTCCAATCTGCCATTGTTGGGTTTTGAAGGTTGCTTCATTTTTTTCAAAGGTGAAGGCTATGGAGGAGTAAGGCACATACCAAAAGATTAGGAATCGTTGGACAAGGAAGATTTAGCCATCAAAGGTGAGTAAATCTTTCATTTTTTCAAGTTTTGAATATTTATTTGAGCTTTTAATGCATAATAAGTGGTTATAATGCCAATTCAAAAAAATTAATTCAATGATGTTTTTCATTTTAGGTTCACATAGAATAGCTAGAACTGGAAGTTCTAGTTTAGTTGCCTAGGGCCAAAATGAAGAGAATCCTTTTAAAATTGATTCATCATTGCCTTTTTGGCTATATATAACAATGATTAAACAAATTTCTAGTGATGGGAGTTATCTTTGGCGATGTAGCCATCGTAACATACAATATACAAGCTCATATTTTCAATGAAAGCTCACTTATATGCCATCCTTTTACAAGGAATAAAATCTTGTAAGGGGGTAAATTATAAAGGGTTTCCAAATGATCTAATATTGGCTTATATTAAAGAACAAGAGGATGTTGACATGAGAAGTAACAACTCAAAGGGTCTTGCACATCCTCTTGCCAAGAAAAGCACATAGAAACCTCCTAATGGCTTCACATAACCAATTGGCCCACATCCTTTCATGCCAATGCCACTATCTTTTGAAGAAGAGAATGTTTTGATTTCACATAAAAGGAGGCCTATTGGACAAGGCCTTCAAAAATGAAATTAGAGAGGTTGCAGATCAAAGCATTGCTCCTTGCATTTATGGCAATGGGCTTCCTTTCAACATTGTTAGATCACCTCCTTGGTGGGATATAGTGAATACCCTTTGAAATACACCTCCTAATTATGTTAGTTTGGAGTATGAAAAGGTGTGAACCACCTTATTGGCGAAGGAGAAAACTTCAATAAACACATCATTGAGAGTGATCAAGGATACATAGTTTGAAACAAGTGTGTCAATCATTTTTTATGGATGGAAAGATTGCAAAAATAGGCCATTGATCAATGTTATATCATTGTACCCTAAAAGGGTGATGTTTTTTAAGGCAATCGATTATGAGGGGCAAGTAAAAGATGCAAGTTTCACCATCCGCATAGAATCCATTGAAATGGTGGGACTTGAAAATGTTCTCAAGTTATAATAAAAAAATGCTAAAAATTGTAGGGCAGCTAGGTCTATAGTGGAGGCTACATACAGTCACAGTTTTTGGACACCACATGCAGTCCACTCGCTCATTTTAATATTGCAAAAGATTGGCACACAAATTGAATGGGTCAAACAAGTATACATGGAGGCTGAAGAGATTCAAATGTTTGTAACTAATTACCATGTCACGAGCCATGTTTAGGACCTTGTCCAAGTTGGATTTGTTGAAGGAAATTTAAATTTAATTTTTTGTTGTTGATTTGTGACATGTATTTTTTTATACCATGTTAGGTTGCCGAAACACAATTTGCATCTCACACAATCATCTTAAGACTTGTGAAGGTGTGAGAGGCCTTGAGTTCTAAGGTCATGAACAACTTGTGGAGTGTATGGAGGCAATAAAGTATGGAAAGAGCCCAAAAAGTAAAAGTGTTGATCCTAGATGATGAGTGGTGGGCTCATGTGGAATATATTTTGAATTTCATTAAGCCCATCATGAGCATGATTAGGTATGTTGATAATAATTGCCCATGTTTGGGTGAAATCTATGATGGCATGGACTCCATTTTGGAGAAAATAAAACCAATAATAGAGGCTAAGGAACATGACCCAATAGAAACATTTTTCAAATTTGTGCCACAAATCATCATTGATTGTTGGAACAAGATGACCCAACCCTTTCATCTTTTAGCATTTGCTTTGTTGTCAAAGTATTATAGCAAAAGAGGTACTTCCATTGCTGAGGAGGGTGGCACCGTATAGGGATGGGGAGGTTGCTAGTGGCTATAAGGCTGCATTTAGAAAGGTATGTACAGGTGAAGAAATCCAAAGTTCAAAACCTCGGACTCGCCACGGACTCGGCAAACCAAAAATTTGGACTCGGACTCGAACTCGTGAAAGACTCGGCAAAAAAAAAACCGTAGTTTTACAAAAAAACATAAAGAAATTAATGCATTTAGAGAACATAAGAGCCATAATTGAAACATTATACATGTCATATGATCAACAAACGCTCAATATTTGAAATTTCATCATTCATACTCATAGTTTCAAACTTTCAACTCTAAAATGTATCATACCAAGATTTCTTCAATGCTAATTATGTTGTTATATGGAGCCTAATCAGACTCGGAGGTTAAATTTTCCCTGCTTCTATCAGCGCAGTTTCCCCCTATATTTTTTGACGGGGGTTTGGAGGTAGCGCCCCCAAGTTGGGGTCAAGGGGCAACGCCCCTTGTAGGCTCCCTGTCGCGATACAGGGCAGGATCGAGGGGCAGCGCCCCGCGAGGCAAAAAACACTTTTATTATTTTATAAAGGCATCGGGTGTTATTTTTCTATTGGCCCACGTCCAATTAGGGTTACCCCTTAACCCCCAAAAAAGTCAAAAAGGGGGGGAGTTATGCCAAATGAAAGCAAAAAAAACGAAAAAAAACTCATTTTAAAAGCTTGCCTGATGGTTTTTCTTGGTTGCGCGAGACCATCTGAAAGACTCGCGAGTCCGTGCAAAAGACTCGCAAGTCTTTCAAATGGACTCGCCTCGCGAGTCCTTGGTGAGTCGACTCGTGGCTCCCACGGCGAGTCCACGAGTTTTTAAACTATGAAGAAATCCAAAGTATTGTCTTGAGCAACTTTGGCCAATTCGTATTTTCAAAAAAATCATGATGTTTCTGCTCTTCATGACAAATATAGGATAAGTGTTGATGATTGGTGGTATCTACTTGGTCAAGGCTTCATTTTATTGCAGCAATTAAAATTCTCTCCCAAGTATATATCTTTTTATTTTTTATTTTTATTGTTTTTCATTTGATTTTGTAATGCTTGTATATTATATTAAAACATTTTTATTTTATAATTTATGTTTTAAATTTTTAAGTTTTGATTCTTGAATTATAAAATTAAATACTAAATGTTGTATGCAAACTCAAAAAGTTGTAAGTTCTTCAGATGAGCGGAATTGGAGTTTATACTTCATCTACTTAGTCAAGCCAAACTATTTGGGTGTAAAAAGGAGTAGAGGATTTGGTCTACATACACTCCAACCTTCGACTCTTGTCACATAAGAAACCTAAAAAAATGAGATCGTGACAAAGATTGGGATCTAGCCCTTGAGTGTGCTGATTTAGAAGCTGCAGTTGCAAAGCTTATCCAAGTCTCTATAGATGAGGCAGCTTCTACACTTGACACAATTAGTGAGAGTGGCAATCCAATAATTGTGGATCAAATAAAGTTGAACCAAATGTTCACCTTGATGCTTATGATGAAGAAGAATATGAATATTAAATATCAATTGTAATTTGAATTTTCATTGTGTATTGACATTTTGAGACTTGAGTATTATCATTTTTGCAAATTATGAATATGATTTTTTTTTTTTTTTTTATCGGTAATAGGCTGAAGCCGATAAGATGTACATACCCTAACCCCTATGGGATTTGAACTTGTGACCTCTCTTTCAAGAGCTCAAGTTCTCCACCACTAGGCTAACTCAGACTGTACAATTATGAATATGATATTATGAGGTATTTAAAAATTCTTTTTATCGGCAATTATGGATTTATGAGTATCATTGTTCTTATAATATATAATTTTGAACATATATATATGTATACATACATATACATATATGTGTGTATGTGTATGTGTGTGTGCGTGTGTATTGTCATACCCATATCCAAGGAAAAAAAATTCCATACCATCAAACTACATTTCAGTTACTTGCACCTGAATTGGCAACTTATTATATATGAGATTCATTAGATATTTTGGTAGTATAAGCTTTGTATTGGCCAATTGACTGGTTGCACAAGGGGAAGTCCTTTTCTTAGACTCACATTGTTGAAGAAGTCTTGAAGAACTTAAAGGAAGTTGATACAAGCCTTTGCAAAGATCTTCCCCATCTAATGTGATTCTTTAGTAGTTACAATTGGAAGCATATTGAGTCGACATAATAAGCTAGTTGCCTATTTTAGTGAAAAACTAAATGATGCCAAAAGAAGGCATGGTACTTATGATAAATAATTGTATGTTATTGTCCAAAGTTCCAAACATTGAAACAATATTGTAATGTCGTAAATTATACTCCTTTAATTATTGAGTCCAATTTCACACTCTCCTAGCACTCATTTTAGTTTTCCCATTTCTTTCCTTGAATTAATACTCAGCTCAAGAATATAAGTCCTATCCTATTTTAAAACTTCAACATTGTTGACTAGAAAATCGACTACAAATACTGGTCTAAAGAAATAAGGGTGCAATCTAACACTAGTAATGCCATAATAGATTAGAAAGCTATTAGCAAAGGGCTATGACCTTAAAAGGAGATATAAGTAGAGATAGGATAGATAGAAACTAAATACATAGATAGATGTACTTAATGAAGGAGTTATAAGGAATGTATATTGGACATTGAGATATTAACATAAAGAATCCATATTCCTACTCTAGTATTGTGTACACTATTTCTTTTCGATTAAATAGATAGAATAGATCCAGAATTCATCTTTTTTATCACCTCAATAGGACCACCTCCGGGGTTAAAGACTACAACTAGCAAAAATCTCTTAGGAATAGAACTTCGATCCATCTCCTTTAGATTTCATGCTAACAAACACACTTCTCTTTGGGCCCTCACTTTAAGTGTGCCATTTCTCCTATATTATTCCAAGCTTATTTGGTCTAACCTATTTTAAATTTCAATGAACTTTATTCCCCACTTAAATATCGTCAATCCTAATATAGACTACAAATTTGACATTAAGGCCCTATTATCTCGCTTCCCTTAAAATTTGGGTCTATTTTGTTTGAAGTTTTTGATGCTTTTTGGCTAAAATCATGGGAGTAATGTGTTGGCCTTAACATTTCGGGATTTGGTCTTGAAGTTGGGATATGACCGTTATAAGAATTACCTTGAGAACCCTATATAAGGCATCATTCCTAATTCATTTCATTAACTTCTATCATCTCATCTTCACAATTCAAGAGTCCTCAAGAGCATATCTGAGTATAAGGAGCATCAAGCTACAACAAGACATCTTCAAGTATGTTTTCATGGTGGATTTTGTGATGATTTGTCATGTTATTGCATCAACACTTGGAGGACTTATCCTAAGAGAATTGCACCATCAAAGGTATAATTATTTCATGTTAGCATTTCAATTCAAGTATTTCATTTTAGATTTAGCCTCTGCCCTACAAGGGTAAGCTCTCTTTTTCACCATCATTGATGTAGGGTAATTCCAACTTGGGGTTTGACTTAGGCAACCCCCTATACAGTCCAACACCATTTTACTCTCCTTTTGTGCACGTGCAAGCTCAAAAATAGGTTCCGGATCCACAAAAGAACTTAGGACACAAAATCAAAACTTCTCATGAAATTTCATCAAAAAAGGGTAGGACACTGACAACAAGTGCCATAGTCCTCTAGGACTAGGGCACGTAGCACCATTGTCCTCTAGGACTAGGGCACTAGCACCAATGTCCTCTAGGACTAGGGCGCATAGCACAATTGTCCTCTAGGACTTTTGACCTAAATGTTGACCAAAAGGCAATTTGGAAGCTCTTGAGACCAATTTGACCCCTATTCTACACTAGGAGATTTGTCAGGACTAGGGTGCCTAGCCATAGTGTCCAGTCATTTTGACCTCACATTTTAGACATAGGTTCTTCTCTACATCCCCTTTCTAATTGTATACATCTCAGTTCATTTCCAGTTTTACATTTGTCTATTTATGCTAATTATTGCCACTTTTGCACTATTTAGCCTAGTTCTTGCATATCCACATCTCAATCATTATCCAATCAATCAAAATAAAAAAGAGAACAATCAAAACCACCAATGCCCAACTCTCCCAAGGGTTTAAAGTTGGGCTAATTGGTTGTTCTCCAATGTAATTGATGGGATTGGGTTTGGTTCCTAATTTGCATGTTTAGACTAGTGAACCGCATTTCCACTACATTACAATACAAACACTATATATTGCATCTAAAATTGGAAAATGGGTTATCAAGCATAAAATATATGAATTTTCAAACTAGGCTATCCCATAAACATGCCAAATGAGCCTATTTTTGCAAATTTATATAGTTGTGATGCAACATTTTAGTGATAAAACTAACATTGTAGTTGATGCTTTAAGTAGTAGACATCACCTACTTGTCACAATGACCAATGAGATTGTTGGCTTTGAACAAATGAAGGAAGAATATGCATCTATTCCCTATTTCAACAAATAATATTTATGCTTTCAACTATCCAATAGGTTCAAGTAAAGAGTTTTATGGTGAATACTTATTAGATGATGGTTTTTTGTTTAAAATAAGTTATTGGTTTTGGTATAGACTTGTGGGTATGGGTACCTAGTATGGGGGCATTACAGTTTTCTTCCTTGGGTACGGGTATGGGTTCATAATTTGCAAAATTAAAATACTCAAATTCATTATTTATCGCCTGGACTTGCCCAAACTCGGTGAGTCCAGAGGCGAGCTAACCCTGTCAAGGTCTAGGGACCCAGACTCTTGGCCTAGGCGAGTCTTGGTAGACTTGTCGAGTCTGCAAAACTTGCCAAACTTGCGAAGTCCCAAGACATAGACTTTGTCATGCGGGTAGAGTAAAAAGAAACCAAAAAAATAAAAAAAACACTTCACTTAAAACAAAAGCATTCTTATTTGTTGTCTCAACCCTAAAAAGTCATTCTTATTGTTTTCAAGCACAAGGAGAGAAAAACAACCCTTTGAACAAAAAATAAATGTCATTGAAGGGAAAACCAATAGATTGAAAGAGGACAAAACGATGATTGGAGATCATTTGGGCAAGTTAGTAGCTAACATTGACATATATAGAGGAGCTTAAGAAGGATTTGGAGGAGGCCACCACTAATCAAGATCTACATTTATTTTTGTTTTTTAAATCTCAAATTTCCATTTTGTTTTATTTTATTTCATTTTAGGTTAATGGAAAAAACAAGAAACCCTATCTATCAAATAATCAAACCCTAACTGTTTTTAGTTTTTTTCCTTAATTCTTAAGCTGCAAACTTTAATTGTTCTTATTTTTAGCTTATTTTAATTTGATTAGAAGAGTAAATGCTATTTTTTTTCAGTTATAATCTAAGTTGCCAATTTGGGTTTAGGCACCAATTCATGTTCAAGAATCCGGTTTGCCGATTCGATAGAATTTCGAAAAGGGGTTTGGGTTCGTTTTTGGTTTGTTAGTACAAAAACAATGAATATATATATATATATATATCAGGACACCGTTGTCATTACACCAAAAGCTCGAGCCATCAATGAATGCCACAACACATGTCCAAATCCCGAGGTCAGTGTTGAACACCTCACTGACAAGGGGGGTAGCTCACTACCAACAATCCCCCCCTCAATGCGACCTGCAAGATTCGAACCTGTAACCCAGCGCTTTGATACCAGTCTATCAGGACACCGCCGTCGTTATGCCAAAAGCTCGAGCCATCAACAAACGCCACAACGGCTAAATATAAGGATCCACAGGAGACGAGAGAAAGCACATGTCACGAATCCTAAGGTTAGTGTTGAACGCCTCAGTGACAAGGGGGCAACTCACTGCCAACACACACACACACATATATATATATCATAGATGAAAAAATCTGCAAAAAATTGTTTACCTCCCGTTTTATTGCAAGTCATTTATGGCCATGATTTAATCTGCAAAAACCTCTTGGGTGAGATTTTTGGAAAAATCGGGAAGATTTATTGGAAAAAATCGCAAAAAATCAAGAGAAAAACTCAAATAAATCTGCGGTAATGATTTGTCGGGCATTCTTTAAGGGGTTGCACTTATTTTTTGGTATATGATATGTATTTTACTCTAACTTTGATTTATATATGATGGAAATCAGTAATATTTTCTACAAATTAAGTGTATATGTGTGTTTTTCAAGAATATTTTAAGAATTATATATTTTTAAATGTTCGATAAATTTGCTGAGGTTTTGCTAATTTTTTCTTGATTTTTTGCCGAGTCACGAGTTTTCAAAAAATTTGGGCCAAAAGAGTTATTGCCGAGTAAGATTTTTTCATCTATATATTATTTATCAATGCTACTCAAAAAATGTGTTTCCACCCTAAAGGCACACATTCTGAAAACAGAAACGGTTTCGGGGACGAAGGGATGGCCAAAAACGTTTCCAAGCCATCGTAGATCTAGTAAAATTTTCGAAAATTGTCCTGGAAACTCGGAAACAGTCAACGTTTTCGTTAGAGACCGTTGACTGTCTTGGGGACTTGTTATGACCTTTTTTCACACATCACCCCATTGAGAATGGGGACCCTCTCCTTTCCTTCTTTCTAGGGTTTTTGTTAGTATCTCGTGGCCTTCTGCTTTAGTTTTGCTCACTTTTGTCAAGTTTTGAACGGTTTGAGTCTTAAGGATTGAAAGTCAATTTTTGCAAACCAAGTGATAACAGAGTCCAAAGGACAAAGAACGCAATTAATTTGAGCGAATTCGGACAACTTTCTATTTTTGGAAAGTTTGCTTTTTTGCTTTTTCCTACTTTTTAGGAAGTTTCGTTTTTGGCATTTTTAGCTCGATCCCCGGGATGGCTATAGAGAGTTTTCCCTATTTTTAGGGATGTTTTCTTTTTGCTTTTCCGGAGTGGGGACCTAGGGTTTGCATTGGTACCACTGGCTTGCATCGATCGCAATCAAAAAATTTGAAGTTTTGACCAAAAAGCTAAGTTCCTACATTTTAGGGGTCATGGCGCTTCGAATGGGTTACCTAAGTATGGGTTTCAAATATCATGTTAATCTGGCTAAAATTGAATAAGTTATCAAATTTTGAAGTTTTCTAGGTATCTCTCTAAGTCTGGCTAATCATGTTTGGTGTCGAATGTTATGTCAGGAGCTTCACAAAGTCCACCCAAGCAACTCCACCCTAATGGATGATGGAGAAGGTGCAAGGAAGTCAACAAAGTCCGCCCCCTGATGAAGAAGGAAATTTCCAAAACTCTCAAAGTCCGCCCAAGCAATGTGGCGTGAAGCTAGTAAAGTCCACCCTCCAAGGTTTCCAAAACTCTCAAAGTCCGCCCTACTCTTGATAGAATTGGAGCATGAGCCAAGAAGTCCGCCCTCCAAGGTTTCCAATCTTCCAAAGTCCGCCCAAGCAACTCCACCCATGAAGAAGGTCCAAGGAGGCAAGAAAATCCGCCCAAGGTGATGAGTGAGGGTGTCTAACTCCAAAAAGTCCGCCTTGTCAAAGTGAAGGAAGTTTCTAAGTGTTTGGAGTGTAAATGATGTTCAATTTACATTCAATATGCAAGTTATATTCTAGTTGATATTATCTTGTTCTATGTATTACTGATTTAAAATATACATCTGACTATCTTCTTTTGTATGGCAGGTGAGAGGAGCATTTATTAATTTCGATGTCCTTTCTCATGAATGCCATTTGATATGTATAGCAGACTAGGTACGTTCAAGCAATGCCTTGACTGGCCATGTCTTTTAGACATGGCCGATCAAGACATTACTTGATCGTGCCCCTTCACTAATCATAATAATAATACACGGTGTTTATTTACCAATAGATATCAAACAGTGTGTGCTTATATTAACACCTGATAACAATCGGTGTATGCTTGTCTTAACACTCGATAACAATCGGTGTATGTTTATTCTACCACCCGATATTAATCGGTGTATCACTCTATATCAATCGGTGCAAACATATGTTAACATCGATACTAATCGATGTTTGATTTACTCGATAATTGTTTGTTTATCATTAAATAAGTTAACCGAAATAAATCAGATTGCAATGGTTAACCTGATTTAATAATCGGTGAGCAAATAATGTAACCGATATGAAATCGGGATTCTATGCTATAGAATGATAATCGACAGTTAAGCATTTTGATCGAACTAATTAGATTGATCATATACAAATAAAGAATGGTTTATCAAATGAAGGCTTGAAGTTTATTCATCATAATTATCGATAGGATAAATGATTGAATGAGAGACTTCATTTATCTCTCATTCAATCATTTATCTTACCGAAGCTATCATGCATTAACATGGAGGTCATAGCCATGGTTCAAGGAAGCAAAAATTCTGCCCTCCTAAGATCATGGATCAAAGGTCCTCTTTGCAATGAGAGTTTAAGGTTTCTCAAGTTTCTCAAAGTCCACCCTAAGGTGAGATAAGAAGCAAGTAAAAAGTGCATAAGTCTCACAAAATCCGCCTAAGGAGATGGTGAGTGGTGTGTGAACATGAGAAAGTCCGCCCTCCTACAAAGACCAAGTGCATAAGGCAAGGAAAGTCCACCTAGGACTAGTTTGCATTGAAAGTAAAGTCTTCCTAAGGGTGAAGGAAGCATGGTCATGACCTTCTCAAAGTCCGTCCTAGTAATGGTTGCAAAGTTAACATGATGATACACAAACTCATGGAAGTTCGCCCTACTTGATGAAGTGCTAAGACTTGTTCCATGAGTTTCAAAAACTCCGCCCTATGTTTGAAAGAGCTGTTCCATGAACTTCATTAAGTTTGCCCTTGGAAGTATTAATGAAGATGATTGTGTGGTGCCACAAACTCTCTAAACTCCGCCCTAAAGATGAACAAGTGTGGTGTCATGAGTTGGTTGAAGTCCGCCTCACTGATGAAAGATCAAACAAACTCCAAAGTATGCCTTGAAAATGATCAGATCATGGTCAGATAAAGTTTGAAGATGAGGTGTTCAGCTGAAGAGGAGTTCAAGTTCAAGATGAAATGATCAAATTTTGGTTAAGTATCAATGAATATGAAGTATGGTACCTTGTCTTGTTCCACCAATCTTCCAAAGTCCGCCCTATGCTGGAGTGTGGTGCCTTGTTTAGTTTCCCAACTTGAAATAAGTCCACCCAAGTAAGATACTTGCTAAAATGGAAGACAAGAAGATGATGTCAGCAGAATCTATCATCCAAGTTTGAACTGAGTGCAGATTTGGAAAGTTTTGAAAGAAGAATATAGAAGATTGAGTTTGATTTGCAAACTAAAGACCAAATTAGAAACATTCTCTTGAGACTCAAAAGGCTAGGGAAAGATTAGAAACAAATTTTGAAGAGATTTTCTTAGTTTCTAATTAAAAGATTGAACCCTCATACAAATATTTCATTCACTATCATTTTTACACATGAGTTTCGAATTTCTTGAAGCAAGTTGAGAGCAATTAAGAGAGGTTTTCTGCAGGTAAAGAAGATTTTAAAGGTGATTCCAAGTATAAGTTTGGGATTTTCAACCATTTACCACAAGTTTACATACAGATTTCGAAGTAATCAGATTCATAGGGAGTAAATTTATCTAATTTTCTGGGTATTTCAATCTGATTCTGAGTTCTATCCATTTCTCTCATTCAACTCGGTTGGAGGTGAAATTTCATTTTGTGGGCAAATTCATTCAAATTTTCAGTAAGAAGGATCATATTAAGATTGAATATCCATACCTTCTTTCTTATTTCCCGCCTTTCAAAGCAAGTTTGGATAAGATTGATGTGATTGCGGACCTGGTTTTTGGATTAAAATCAGAATATAGTTATCCTAGAGTGTGGAGTTTTATTATCATTTTCGAAATTCCTACAAGTGAAAACTCCATTTTAATGACTAAGTATGAAAAATGAAGTAACCAACTTCAACCACTTAGTCATTCAAAACCTCAAATTTTAAGTTGAAATTCTGATTTCTAACTTAGGCTTCATTTGTTTTTGCAAATTTCAGTCATGATGAAGTTCCAAGTAGACAAGGATGCTCCTCCTGAATCAAGGATGAACTCAAAATGGAAGAATGTAAGTGATACCAACCTCGGACATATCAATCTGAGGGATTTTAAGAAAAGGATGTTCGGCTTGGACAACCTTGTGCCTACTGTGACCGCACATAAGATGATGAGGAGTGGCATTGTGCATGTTGTCGGCTTTCTCCCTACTATGCAGTGCACGGAGTTGGTAGTTGAGTGTGCAAGGCACTATAACCTTGACAGTAGAGATGTTATAGCACCAGACGGAAGAGTGTTGGCCAATATCAGTGATGTAGCGATAAGGGAAGCCTTTAGAATTCTAGAATATCATAATGTTGTATATGTGACCAAGGATGAGGCCAATCAAATGTATCAAGACCACATGGAGGTGTATGAGGCCATCATCAATCATTCATGCCTAGACAAACCAAGAAAGGGGGCCTCTAAGCTATCAAAGAACTTGGTGAGGGCATATTTTAAAGAAGATATTGGAGACATGATTGTCCTATTGAGCCGAATAATGGGTAATCCCCAAGGCGCTCCATTTGAGCCTTGGATGTATTACTTCATAAATGAGATAATGAATGGAGTCAAGATGGTTGACTGGGCTCAGATAATAAGCAACAACTTGGACAGCCAGTTGAGAAATTTGGAGGGAGATAGAATCTTCTACATGAGTTCATATTTGTTCTATTCCCTTGCTAGAACTTATAGATACAGAGACCTCACCTGTAGAGGAGAGGTGGGAAACAAGGAGAATCAGTTTCTTGTTTACAATTGTTACCCCTAGATGCATTTTTTATGCATATCACACGAACACTACAAGGTGGATTACATCAGAGACTCTCTCAAGAGTCTAAGGACCTCATAAGCAGATTCGGGTATTGGTATATCCAATACCCAAGATTTATCTATATCAAAATTCAGGGATTTTCCGGATCTCCCTACAAGCTCCCAATTTATCCTACCAACCGAGTTGTGTTGTTGGAAGTTGTGAGGCAACTGTAGAGCTTCATGATGGTTCAGAGAGAGAAGCAAAAGAAGGCAGAAACATCTCTCACTATTGGAAATGGATTGGAGACATGTTCATCATCACAAGCTGTTGCCAGTGTGGTGAAAGAGTTGGCATGGTATCCCTTCTACCAATACAAGGCAAGAAGGAACTTTGATCCATTCCGTAAGATGAAAAGGGTAGAAGGAATTGTATTTGAACACAGAACTGAATTGGAGGATTATTGGGCTAATGCAGCCAATAGTTTTGAAATCAGAAGAAGATTTTGGTCGAGAATTCCCCTAAGCATGGTGAGAGCAACGAAAGTATTCAGGGTTGCTGATCAAGTAGAAGACAGTCCTGAACTTGAACAATCGGGTTTCGAGAAGATAAGAAATGAGCCACTTGCCTTGATTGATTGGGCAGACGGGGAAAGATCAGATTTGGCAGACCTTATGAAGTCAGTGGTCGAATACTCCAAGTGGTGGACATCTGAGAAGACAAAGCAGCTAAAGTCCAAAGGTGTCGCCTTGACTTATGATTTGATGGGAATGGATGACTCTGTCTTCCAACCATGGTATTTCTTTGGGCAATGCTCGGAAACCAGAAAGTGTTGGGTCCCGGAAGAGAAAAGAACCTGCTGGAAATTCTGGAAAGGCCAAGGGAAAGAAAATTATTGGGGAAAGACATGAATCAAATGAAGGTCATTCGACCTTGAGTGCCGCATCTGTTGTGCCTAACTAGAATACAATTGAAGAACATGAGATGGACATAGATATAGAGGATAATGAAGTAAGAGTGCCTTCTCCTTCGGTTGAAGAGATAATGAGAGAGGTTGTCCAAAATCCAGCCAACGAACCAGTTTTTACTAGAGCTACAGAGGTTGAAGAATCTGAGCCTCCAGAGGTTTTTCTTGATGGTATAGTTACTAGACCTCGAGAAATAGATGGTGGATTTGATAAAGATACTATGGAGCAATCAACCATTCCAGATTGGCTGAGGGAAAGAATGAAGGCTAAGGCTCCTAAGGAAGCTCTTTCAGAGGAGAACACAGCAGCATTCCTAGCTATGGTGAGTAAACCGGTTGAAATAAGACAGCCCAAACCAGCCAAGAGATTATCTTTAATTCAAAGAGATAGCACAGGATTCAGATCAGTGCAGGTAGTTGTACCCAAAGAAGGCAAAACTCAGGATAACATCACTCCCGAGGATTATAAAATCATCACTATGAATTTGGGTAAGCCTACTCAGAACCAAGAAATCCAAGATTTTGATGATTCTTGCAACGCTCAAAGAAAGTCTAGCCATGGAAAAGGAAAAAGAAGGAAGGTTGAGGAAGAGAATCAGCAATGGAAAAAGTATGTTCTCCATCTAACTAAGCCACTTAATCATGATATACCAGTTACCTCTTTGCAGCCTCTTCCGCACGAGTCGATGAAAGATTATGAGGACATGAAGGGCACATTCAAACAAGTTAAGGAGTGGACCTCAGATGCTTTGGCATGTGCTGACATACTTGTGGAAAATTTGGTATCAGCACATGAGTCGGCTTCTTCATTGGTCAATAAAATTCGGGACTTAGCTGCAAATTGGGAGGATATTGAGGAAATCCAAGACGAAATACTTCCACAATTGAGGATTATCCGAGGTCTGTCAAAGCAAGACTTGATAGATGTAGGTGTCATCCAGGCTGGGGATAAGTATGATTTTAACACTTGGTATTGTACCTTGGTCACCAGGATTGAGGTCCTAAAGAAATCTGAGACTAAGTGTTCTGAAATTGAGAAAAATCTTAGAGAAATTTTAAGTAAAGTGTTTCGTGTGGCATCAGAAATTTGGCAAAGGGAGGGTATGCGAGAAAAACACCTGCAAGCAGAGAACCTGAGAGCCAGAATTTAGTCGAGCTTTTTCGAAGTCTCGAGGATGATTGATAAGGGGGATCTCTCAAGAATTGCGAGTTTTCTCCTCATTGACGAAAACTTTCTTGCCTAGGCAGTTGAGTGGAAATGCATCCTCGCCACGTGTACTGAAGATGTGGACGTCGTCGACTTCCATAAGTGTCACTATGGAAGAGGTTCAGCTCATTGTGTCCAGATACATTGAATTTGCAAAAGGGGAAACTGGACACTTACTTCAGTGATAATAGCAACTATGCCACATGTCACTCTTTTGTCTGTTCTAACTGATAGAGTTTTGAAAAACCCTAATTAGGGTTTGTAACTTTCAATCTGGGCCCTTGATCACTGTTTGATCTCGATCATTCATTGTTTTCTAGAAAACTATATAAGGCTACCTTCTCTCATTTGGAGAGTGAGAAGTTTTTGATATATTGTTGCATGGAGGTCATTTTTCAAATAATATATTGCATGTGCGCTTTCTCTTAAGGCTTTGTAATCTCTATTATTTGAGTGATTAGAATGGTTTCAATTTCCTCAACATATTAATTAGGAGTTAATTTAGATTTGCTTTCAAAGTTGTTAAGAGTTAAACGAAGGATTTGATAAGTATTAATTAACAGTGTATCTCCGCTCATACTTTTGGTGAATGGATGATTTCCATTTCACTGTGCAAAGTTAGTCTGAGCCTATCCCTTGTGTATGCCAAAACTTCAATCATAAGTACAACCCATTGAAGATTGCACCTGCTTTCTGTAGTTGTCCTTAGCATGGCGAAGCAAAGTGCAGTTTCCCGAAAAAACCTAGTTAATACCGTCTCCAGAATTCGTAGTTTTAGATCAACTTTCCTAACCCTATCCCCTTTTCCCCTTTTTGAAAGTCTAAATCCCAGAAAATCCAAAAAAAAGAGAGCCTGAAATTGACAAATTTATCTAAGTCCAGAAGCTTGAAAGACATTTGTAAACATAAGTCCCCCTTGAGATTTTCAGCATACACTACCCAAGTAGCTATCCCACTAAAGTTGCTTGTTCGCACATATAGACCTTGGAATCGCCGGTGGTGATTTTTTAGGAGAGGATAGAATACCTTTGGGTATCTTATTCTAATGTTTGGTAGATGATAAAACGTACACCAACAGGACTAACGGATGTTTCTGGTGGCAAAGACATTTAAAAAACAAATTCTTTAAAAAAAAATATTTTTTATTGCAACGATATTATTATTTATTATTAAATTTTTTATTTTAATGAAAACGATAGTCATAGCGGTAATCATAGATTTAATAATAAATATCTACAAACTTTTTATTTTAAAAATTTAATGGAAGGCTGAAAGTGATTAAAAATTTAATGATTATGAAAGCAATATTGATATCATATGATATCGATAACATATCATAAGATATCGAAGCCAAGCTTAAAAAAAGAAAACGAACTTTCATGGGAGGCTTAGGCACCGCTACAGAAATATCAAATAGGTTTTTTTGTCCAAGCCACGCAAGACTGTGAAGTGTGAAATTTATCGCTCAAGAGCATTGAAGTTTAATAGTTTATCACCTAAGGTAAGAAGAAAAGAAGAAAATTTAAGAGGCAACAAGGCTATGGTTAATGTTTACTGTGTTACAATGTTATATAAATTTCAGATTTCCATATATGTATATATATATATAGCCATCCCCTGCCGTCCTCTGTTCCGGAAACCCATTTCCCCATCCCCCTGTCCCTCCGTCCCGAAAACTCGGCATAACATAATTATTTATTAATATACATTATTATTATAATATCATATAATAATATATATATATATATAATGATCAATTATTTTATTAAAAACTTCAACTGAATTTATAAATAAAAAAATAATCATCATCACATAAAACTTTAGCTTATGAATTTGGGTGAACCGGACCTCATACCAGACGCATACCCGAACCTGAGCCTGTATTCGGGAGCCTGAACCCCGTAACATAGTTTATAATTTATTGCAGCTTACTATTCATATATAAATTGATCCAATTTTTTAAGAATAATGTCTACCCCATAAGAAAGGATCCTAATTGGAAACATGCCACCCGGGGACAAAAAAAGGTGAAATAACATGCCTTCATTGCAAAACAAAATACAATGGGGGAGGTATTAATTGGTTGAAGTATCGCCTTGCACACATACCATACCATGATGCTAAACCATGCACAGTAGTAGACCTTGAAGTTGTACATGAAGTACAATGTCAACTAGAGGCTTTTGAAGAGAACAAAGAATTGAAAAGGAAGCAAAGGGAAGAAATGGTAACATTGGTGGAGAGAGTTCTTCAATTCTTCTGTTTCCTAGATTTATGAGTAGTGTTGGTGATAGTGTTGGTGTGAGTATTGAGCCTCAGATTCATAAAAATAGGTCTTCATTTAAATTAGATGCATTTTTTAATCCAAGCATGACTCCAAGTTCTCAACCATCACTTGAGAACATGGGTTGGAATAAAGAGAAGCATGATGCAGCAAAAAGTGCAATTGGAGATTTTTGGTTCTACTACACCATTGCATTCCATGCAGCCAGTTAGTTATTATTATTTTTGTTTTAAAACACGTAATTTGATTTCTATGTCTATTGGTTTTTTCTCTTTTAAGATTATGTGGCATTGAAGATTTTAATTTTTAATTTAATCTATGTTACCAGGAGACGCGTCCCCCTGAGACGTGTACCGGAGATGGAGACAGGTCTCTAGTACCGGAGATGTCTCTGGAAACTTCCCGATGCACATGCCATTTAGATTGGCTATGGTACCAACAGTATAAGCAATTTTATTTCAACTTTTGCTTAATTTTAAATTTAACGTTAAACTTTACCACTATTCTTATTTTCAAAGTTCTATGTCATGACATTTTGTAGAAATTATTAAATTGTATTAAAAAAAATTGGTGTCTCGAAGTACCCTATCTCCTTTTTTTGAAAATTAGCATACCAGTACCGGTACCAATCTCCAATGTCTCCAAGTACCCCCATCTCCTAGTAACCTTGAATTTAATACTTGTTTTGTTTATTTGATTTGTTTTATGTCTCCTTATTGGAAAAATATGATATATGACATTATTGTTTGCAATGCAGGGTTCAAAGTTCCTAATCATGAGGAGATGAAAGGCATTATTTTGACTCAAAAGACGGCTGATGTCAAAGCCACAATTGATGAGAAATGTGAGATATGGAGGAAGAAAGGTTGCACCATCACGATAGATGGTTGGACCAATAGAAAGAGAACATTGCTTAATTTTCTTGTTTCTTCCTCAGGCAATTATACTTTGTAAAGTCCATCAATTTAGTGATAAGATTTTTAATTTTTATTTTATTGGTTTCATTGATTTTTTCCTTTCTTAGGTGGCACAGTGTTCTTGAAGTCAACTGATGCTTCAGAAAACACACAAAATGTTGAGTTTCTTTGTGAGGCCTTAGAGGGACTATTGGCCGAGGTGGGTGAGGAGAATGTGGTACAGATAGTCATAGATAAGGCAGCAAATTATGTTGTTGCAGGTAGGATTCTTATGAACAAGCACCCTACCTTGTTTTGGACTCCTTGCACTACTCACTTCCTTGACCTCATATTGGAGGATTTTGGCAAACTT
The DNA here is from genome assembly GCF_030272615.1 of Cryptomeria japonica. Classification (NCBI taxonomy): domain Eukaryota; kingdom Viridiplantae; phylum Streptophyta; class Pinopsida; order Cupressales; family Cupressaceae; genus Cryptomeria; species Cryptomeria japonica. The sequence continues at coordinate 520,010,126 of NC_081412.1, read as the reverse complement.
CCCTGGATCAAAACATGCATATAGCATGCAAGAAATATTTGTAAATACATATATAATCATACTCGAGTCCTCAACCTTATGAGGAATTTCACAAATAAAAAAGAGTTGGCTCGTTATAGAATTGAATTGATTTTTGTTTTTTCTCATTTAAGATACCATGGTGGAAGATGTTTGGTGATAAGGTGCCAAATCTATAGAGGATTGCAGTTCGTGTCTCGAGCTAGCCATGTAGTGCTTCAAGATGTGAATGCAATTGGAGTATGTTTGAGCACATGCACTCCAAAAAGAACAATAAGTTGTTAGAGCAAAGGTTGAATGATCTTGTGTATGTTCATTACAACTTTCACCTCCATCACAAACAAATCTTGGGCACTAACTTGTTTCTTGTCACTTTAGAGGAGATTGATCCACAGTCAGAGTGGATTACTGAGATTAATGATCCTATCTTTAGCAATGGTGACTTGACATGGGTTGGTTAGGTGGATTGAGAGGCAGAGGAGGACAGACCATGAGGATACCCATTAGATGGCAATGTGGATGTCACTAAGCATGAGACTAAGACACGGGAAAATATCATGGAGCTGCAACATCATCCAAGATCTATCTTAGATGCACATGTAGAAGGACTGGGGTGTCGAGTGATATAGGGCCCTTTGGCTTTGAGGCTTGAGCAATAGACTTCTAGTGTTTGTTTTGGTATTTATTTGGAACTTTTGATGCCATGGATTTCATATTCCATGAATTTTGTAGACATTTGACACTATTTATATATCTAATGTGTTCTTTCCTTCAACTAAAATTTTATTTTATACTTATGTGATCATTGTATACTTGTGTACGTGTTCAAAGTAGCTTCTATATGATGAGATTATTGTGTCTTTTAAGGTTTTATTATTAACGGTGAATGAAACAAATTTTAAATCCTTAAAAGTCCCTGAATTTATTGGCTTTTTCAATTTGTCTAGTATGAACACAGAGTCCAAGCCTGAGTCAAAAATAAGTTTGTGAGTCTTGTAACATTGATACATACACATGTATACATATATACATACATATACGTATGTATGTATATATATATATATATATATATATATATATATATATATATATATATATATATATATATATATATATATAAAATAAATACCTCATAATTTGCAAAAATGAAAATACTCATAAATTCATAATTTATACATATATATACATATATACATACATACGTATAAAAATATATATACATGTATGTATGTATGTATGTGTATATATATCTATTAAAAAATAAATACCTCATGATTTGCGAAAATGAAAATACTCATAAATTCATAATTTAGATATTTTTTTAATATCGAATACATAATGAAAATAAAATCAATATTTAATAATCTTTGTATTGTTCTTCATCATTTCACTTGAACCCCAATGAGTTATAATGCCACTTCCACTAGCCATGTATTTTAAAAGCTACCTGATGTAAAGATATTCCTGGCAAGTTGTACAACAATAACATCTAAGTCAACACACTTAAGAGTTAGATCCTAATTTCTCATCACCCTTTTATTGTAATTAAGTTTCTTACATGATAAGAGATCCTAGTAACTAGATGGGGTCTAGGAGTGGAGACCCCAATGGGGTTGAGGGATTGCGCCCCTGAGAGGAATTTGGGGGCAATACCCCCAATAGGGTTGAAGGATGCCCATGCTATGGGGGTTTGATGGCCACATAGCATGAGGGTTTGAGGGAAGCACCACCGAAAGGGTTGAGGGGCGCCCCTTACAAGGTATGGGGTAGTGCCTTTGGTGCCTTCCTATCACAATAGAGGATAGTGTGAAGGGGTAGAGCCTCCACCACCAAGCTTGAATTATGCCCTTTGAAACCACACAAACCTTCAGTATGCACACCATTTTCACAATTTGATCACTTAAAGTGAAATCATACATGCAAGCACTTTTTTGCTTATAATGAGGACTAGGGGTGGTGCCCTTGGTGCCTTCCTATCACAATAGAGGATGGTGTTGAGGGGTAGAGCCTCCGCCACCAAGCTTGAATTAAGGCCTTTGAAACCACACAAACCTTCACTATGCACACAATTTTCTCACTTAAAGGCGAAATTATATATGCAAGCACTTATTTTCTTATAATAATGTTTTAGAAAAATAACTTTTTTATTTCTGTATTTTTTGGACAGCCTTTGGGTTCCCTTGGGCTTGCCTAGGGTCCCTCCTGGTCACCTTGGGTCCCTCCTGGTCACCTTGGGTTCCATGTGGGTCCTTGCCCTAGAGAGACCTTGGAGGAGTCCAATTGGGAACTAGCCTAGGACCTAGACCCAAACCGTACCCATAGAGAAAACCAGTAACATAGCATTTAAAGAGATCCAATTTTGTATTGCAATTGGTTCTAGGGGGTAAAGAAGATTAGGTAAATGCATTCAAATGGCTTGAGAGATCACTTGGGAAGGACAAAATTATAGCTTAGTAAGTGAAGTGTTTTTGGCCTTGGTTGAGGAAGGACATCAATAAGTTTGCCTCTAGATGTCAATTTTGCCAAGTTTTTATTAGTAGACAGCAGATCATTGTTTTATATCCTTACGAGTGCCTCGAAAACCATGGATCGACATTTCTATGGATTTTGTTTTGGGGTTGCCTCATACTCAGAGGTAAATATTCCTTTTCTTGTTGTGGAATGATTCTCTAAAATGTCCCTTTTTATTCCATGTAATAAGACTGCTAATGCAAGTAAGGTTGCTGATCTGTTTTTCAGAGAGATTGTAAACTTGTATGGATTGCCAAAAACTATCACAAATGACCAGGATACAAAGTTTCGTAATCATTCTTGGAGGGCTTTGTGGATTGACAGAAAATTGCTGTAAAATTCAGCTTATCATCCTCAAATAGATGGACAGATGGAGGTGGTGCACAGAAGCTTTAGAAATTTGTTAAAGCGTTTGGGTGGGAATGGCGCAAGGCAATAAGATTTAGTCATTTTTGGAGGAATTTGTGGATTGACAGAAAAATGCTGTAAATTCAGCCTATCATCCTCAGATTGAGGTATAGATGGAGGTGGTGAACCAAAGCTTCATAAATTTTTTAAGGTATTTAATTGGGAATAACACAAAACAACAAGACTTAACCTCAAGCAGTCTAAAAGGAGTAGTGAACTAGGAAGGCAGATTAACCAAGATGCAGAAGATTTTGTGAAGCACATACATGATATGCAGCAAGTTAGGAAAAGACTGGAAATAACAAATAAGTAGTACAAAAGAAAAATAAACCTACATTGGAGGGTAAAAAGGTGTGCCAAGAGGGTGAGCTAGTAATGATTTACTTGTGCAAATTCCCTTAAGGCACTTTAAATAAATTGATGCCAAAAATATTGGTCTTTATACGATTTTGAAACTGATTAATTAAAATGTGTGTTGAATCAACTTGCCTGAAGAAATTGACATCTTTCCCATATTCAATGTTGCAGAACTTTACCCGTATCAATTGGACCTAGAAGAAATTCCAGATGAGAATGTTCTCAGGGAATGGACTAAACAATTGCCAAAGAAAACAAAAAGTGGATTGGAAAAGTTTATGGAGACCAAGGTTACTGCTAAAAGGTCAAGGAACGATAAAATGTATTCACTGAAATAGCAGGGATCGCCAAACTTTGATGACACTTGGGACCATAGAAGAGGAACTCATGAAATCAACGAAAAGAGATTCTTCTGAATCAAGAGGTTCATAATTTTGAGAGAAGGAGAATATACACTTGTCAATTAAATGGTTGAGATCATAGAAGCGGATATCACAAAAATATCATGATATCTTGGAAAACAATAGATTTCGGACTGCGGACCAATATCTTCATGAAAAACTAGTGACATTTCAAAATGAAATGTTAAGACTGAAAATTTTCTGGAAATTTTGGGTCTTTTTTTTTTAAAGGCTGTAAACTACAATCTTTTTGCTCATTTCAACTGTATTCTGCTCTAATTATTTCTGCAACAAAACAGACTGGTTTTTAGGGTTTCCCAAGTGCCAAATGATTTTCATATCTTTAGGATGGCCAAGGTATTTGATGAAGAGTGGCTGAGCAAATTAGGCATGAGAGACTGTTGGAAATTCAACATCAGGTACAATATTGTATTCATTTATGAGATTGTTTTGTACTCTTTACAAATTTTGCATCTTGTGTTATGTTGATATCAAGGGCTCCTTTGTTGATCCATTACTTTGATAGAATTCATAATTGGGAATGGGAAAATATATCTGTTTGGGAGAACATATGGCTGAAGTTCTTTCGACTCCCTTAAACTTTTGAGTGCAGATTCTGATATTCTTATTAGAAGTACAAATGTGTGAGCTATGTCAATACCTCTGCACATCTCTTGGGAAAGGTGTTATGATGGTTTTTATAGAATTTTCTGAGCATTATAAAAATCATAACTCTATTGTAAGAAATGGTTTAGCTATTGAACTTTTTGATGGACCAGCCAGGAGTCAAACTTTGGACCACCCATTTGCCATTTGTGTGCTCTACCATTGAGCTACCAGCTCACTTTGTGACTGGTCCATCTTCAGTTAGGCTTTGAATGATTTTCCAACACCCTCCTTGAGCCACATTGTAGGTGCCTAGGGCTCCTAGCTTGGCTTTGGCTTTGATACCATGTTAAACTTTTCTGTGGACCAGCTAGGAGTTCAAACTAGGACCACCCATTTGTTCCTGGGTTGCTCCAGCAATTAGCTATTTGCCCCCTTTGTGATCGGTCCATCTTCAAATTGGGTGTGTTTCATTTTGCAACACAAGCAATGGAGCTGGTGGCATGTTTGGTCTTCATGAACAACATGGTGCCTTGCTATTTCTCCTATCTAGCAAACTTGCAGCATTGAACCATAGCATGAGGATTGAGTTAACCTCAAAAGATCCTTTGTACTGGCTTTATATCAGATTGGGAGAATGAAGGCTAAATTGTATTATTTACTATTTAGCAGTGAATAGTGGTAGAACTCAATGCATCATTGAACAAAGTGATTGTAAACAATCCTTTTTGTATTGCATATGATCGCATCTAGCTAGTATACGACAATTTAATCTATTTACCTTGTTCCTATGGAAAAAGTTTGATGATATCGCATCACTTTATTATTTATAAATTATAACCCATTGCAAAAACACCAGGAACTGCAGCTCCATAGTTGATTGTATTTTGTAGCAGCGAGCCTCATTGTCTCCAACCACTGTGTTACTTTGTAGCATAGTTATCATGAGATAAAGGGTACCAGCAACAGTACAGGGACGGGGACACTTATCAAATTAGGGTTTGCAAGTAAATGAATAAGGAGATGGATCTATTATATATAAATCTAGTCACACGAAATTGTGGATACAAGGGCGGGGACGAGTAAGCAGTCCACATTTCTATAGTGGAGTTTCTTGGCAACAATGCTTTGTAGTGTGTGTTACTTTGTAGCTTGACGTTTGTAGTTTGTAGTGTGTAGTGTGTCATTGATTTTAAAGGTTCGAACTTTGAATCAAACTATGTAGTAATGTCCTATAAAGTGTGCACTATAATCAGTGATCTCAATATTAATGAGGAAAATCCATATTTCAGTATACATGGTGTATGTTCATGTTTCCTTTCATTCTCACTCTCTATGCAACAGGGATGGTTTTAGATGTTAAAAACATCTGTTATTTCTCTATATTCAAGTTTTTCTCCATTTTTTGGGTTCTTGATATTTTCCCAGTTTTTTCCTGATAATATCACAAGAAATTGAAAATATCTTTTGGTTTGCCGAGATACTCCTGAAAAAGATATTCGCCTCTATGGTTGAAATAATTGAGGAGCTTAAAAGTGCAGCATAACTTCCATGAGCTTCTCTTTCGACATATTGAAATCAGAGTGATGTCTCTCAGAAAATTGTGGTATCCAAAATTCCATAGCAAGCAATAACATATCTTCTGCAACGAAATGGACAATAAACCAAATTGCTGACTTGTGATGCTTATCTTCCCTATTTTTATCTTAGCTACTAGACTGTCCTGTTTCCATTATGACAATAGTATCAAGATCAGATCTTTTATGATATATACTGTAATTCAAAATTTCAAAGCTAGTTAAAAACTATAACCCTAAATTTCAAACCTAGTTCAAAACTATCTTTTGTACATTCTGAAGAACCATAATTTAGATAGGAAACCAAACTTGCCATCAGCAAGGATAAATGCATTTTAGTTCTTTCCATCCTTCTGTACTAATACAATATAGTAGTGCGCTAAGCGTTGGTGTGGCTGCCTTCCTTGTAATATGTATAAGTTTTTATCAAAAAATATAAACCCAGCGTAATGCAGAAAGCAACCTTAACCTATGTTCAACCTTCCTCACATTGCCTCACTATATATCATAATTTTGAAAAAGAAACAAACAATGCCTAATTAGGAAAGCAATTCCGGTTTAAAGCAGCATGCTAAAAAAACAAACATCAAAAAAGGAAATTTCCAAAATTGTTAGTCATCTATAGATTACAGTGTAATCTACCTTGACCTGTGCCAGATTGACCCACACATTACCCCACAATACATAATTAACTTTGAAAAATATATAATCTCAACCCAAATGATAAACCAAAACAGAACAATTAAACCGTCATGATCGAATAATACCCACAGTGAAAAACATCAAAATTGGAAATTCAAAAAATGGGTATGGAATAAGGATTGCTGAACACTTGCCTTGTCTGTAATGCCAGCACTGCCACCAGTGACTCGAGTTTTAATCTCAGTAATCCATCCCTTCGGCAGCCAAGCTGGAGATTCAATCACTCTGCAATCTCTCTTTAACCTGCGTCTAGAATGAGCGCCACTCGAATTACAGGGCACTTCATCAGAACTGGATTTTCTCTTACCCTCTGTTTTCATTACTGTAGATTTCTCTTTAAGCCCCTTCATAGCCAAGCTTAGATGCCTCCAAACACCATTATACAAAAGAGGTCTCTGTTAAATAAGTGAGACGTATGACAATTCATGAATTCATCTTATGCCACTTATCACAGATAAATTTAATTTATTGGGGGCACAGATTCCATTACAACCTCGTATTTCCACCCTTTTCTTACTTTTAAATTCCATTTCCATTTCATCGTTATCAGAGCATCAAATGGGCAATCTACAGAGACGACGAAGGATGAATTTTTGAAAAAATAAAAAGCTTCCGTCAATTTTTATTTTTACTTGAACAGGCACAGCCAAAATATAGAAATATATTATTTTTTTCAAAAAAGGCAAAATAACTGTCCCGCATCAACGGTATACAGTGACTCCATGAATTATGGACTTGATAATGGCTGATTATTATTAATTCTGTGTCCTTGGAAGAAAATATATACGATTTAACTAAAATGCTGTCATCTCAGCATTTACCTGTCCTAATAATGAGTGTCGTCAGTGCTAATTTAATCAGAAAAATGATTACTGTCTGTGCAAGTGAAAAAGCTTCTTTACACGCGTACTTTTCTTCTTTACGTACGCAGGGCGTTGACAACAAAAAAAAAAGCTACGTATTTAGTTGGATTTAACATGTCCATACCACAATTCACATTGTGATAATAATTAACTTTGGATCAAAGATGTTTCTTCCTTCTTCATGTCTACTTTTAGTAATATTATGTGTAGGGAAATTTGTTATAAGATTGCAATCTCATGAAAACCTAATCATTTATTTTAAAATTTCTTTCATCAAGTGTTGGTTAGCTTTTTTTCTTCAAGTTTATTCTATGGCTAAATTTTCTTTAGTCTTTACAAGTACGTTTGTTAATGAGACATATAGTTTTCTACAATTTGACCTTTTGGTGTCACCTTTAATGATGTGATGATGATGTGATGTACAAGAGATGATATACATATAATGTCATTAAAAAGGGAAAGGAAGTGTTATAACACTATTCTATTAGTGGGAGTCATTTCACCTATCAAAATTCTATTTATCTAAGGGATGTAGAAGCATAGGTTCAAAATCAATCAAGTGATTTGAGGAGATGGTAAGAGGACATTTTCATGTTTCTTAGTGGTCTTGCAGGTCAAGGTTGTTGGAAATATGAGTTTGTATGGTTGTCATTGATGTCAAATTTGGTTGTTTGGATGGATTGTGGTTAGGATATGTTTCTATTTTGTCTTGTGTTTGGTGTTGCAGTTGAGTTTGATTTTTTGGTGTTGGTTGCGGAATATGTTGGAAAGAGTTTTTAATGTCTCACATCGACTGGTTTTCTGGTTCGTGGATTGCATAAGTTAGTTGTTATTGTTCTCTGATAGTAAGGATGTCTGTCAAATTGATTTGGAAAGTCTTTGATGGCCTTCAAATATGTTGAAGTTTATGTTGTGGTGTAATTGACATGATTATATGGTTTGTGTAGTATTTTCAGTCTGTTTCTTTGGTGGTGTTTATGTTCCTCAAGTGAGTTATGCTGATTTGTGTTTGGTATATTCAGTTGTGTTATGATTTGTTGTGTTTGGTTGGATTATCTTATTTGGATCATGTTTTTTGGTCTAGATATGAATTGGAGAATGAGTTAGAATATTGTTATGGGTCTCACCATGGTGTGTGGAAATCTGTGTGGAATAACTTGCATTGGAAGATGGCTTTTGACCGACTAATTGATGATTTCTATCGCATATCTACGTGTTACGTTTGGTGTTGACTTTAGAAGGATGTGTCGTGATGTATTTGGGTTCTCTCTTTCTCTAGGAGTGGACCGCCTTGAGTATTTTTTGTCCGAGTGGCTTATTTTGCACAATAATGTTTACTCTAGTTGTGGTCAACCCTTAATTTTTTATGGTCTATCTTATATTTAAGGAGTGTGGATGTGTGAGCTATGTATGGGATTGTGTGTAAATTGATGAGAAACGAATTTGAATGACGTGCAAGTAGATTTGAGACTGTAGATGTGTGAAAGTCAATTTGTGAAGAGCTTGGAAGGTGATATATTCTTAACAAGCTAATTTTTTTGGATTAGATTGCGTGTAAGTTTTTTACATCAAACATTTTGGATCACACTCTGTGACCCATCATCGGGATGATAGAGAGTTGGGAGTAAAATGACTAGTTGCAGATAAGACATGGACTAAAAAGAAGAGGGGGGAGGAGAGTTTGTTGGAAATTGTTGGTAGCATGAGTTGTATGGTTGTCATTGATGTCAAACTTGGTTATTCGGATAGATGTTGGTTTGGATAGGCTCTTGGTTGTTGCAAAATTTTGTTTGTGTTGTAGTTAGTTTTTCGTGCCCTTCGGATATTAATTGTGTTGCGGTTTACTAGATCATATTATTTGGCTTGGGAATGTTTGACATGTATTTTGGTTTTCATTTGCTTTTTGGAGATTTTTGTTAAGGGGAGTTGCAGTTTTGCTCTGTATGGTTTTTGGCTTAAGGAGGTACCCTTTGTAATTGTTGTCAAAGGGGGAGAACTATTGATAGGGGGAGAAATAAAGGAAATATGTTTGCAAAAGTTTTTGTTTTTCCATTAATGACAAAGGGGGAGATTGTTACACATATGGATGTCTTTGTTGTTATTAATGTCAAACATTTTTCAATCCTATATGGACTGATTAATGCGGGTGATCTAGATATGTATATGTTCAGTTGATGCATGGTGTATCTAGTTATTGGTCTGGATATCTATTTCTCTATTTCTATGATACTATGTTACAAAACTGATTGTAGGTTCATGTTGTGTTGATGAGATGATATAAGGTGATGATTTAATGTGTTTCTGGAAGTCTGGCATTTCCTACCCAGTTCAGAAGTAATTCTATTATTTTTAGTGTTTTCTCCGGTGAAACTTATTTGGTCTGGAATGAGTGTTTGCACTAGATATATCTCTAATGATCATGTTGTCTATTGGGATTGCTTTGCTCATCATGACTATGTTGTAAATCAGATGTTGTGGTTCTCTTGGGGTGAATAACTTTCTTTAGGTTGGGGTTAAGACAACATGTTTTTAATAGATCAAGTGTTGTATTAATTTGTGTGTATTGGTCTGAGAAGTTGTGAGTAAAGGCTTTTGATGTTGATTGGAAGGTGTGCCAAATTGGTGTGAA